>NC_083589.1:12563638-12868222 GCF_027579695.1 Neoarius graeffei | reverse complement strand
TAGCACATAATTGTGAAGTGAAACGAAAATGATAAATGGTCTTCAAAATTTGAAAAATGTGATGTGCATTAATATTCAGCCCCCTGCGTCAATACTTTGTAGAACCACCTTTTGCTGCCATTACAACTGCAAGTCTTTTGTGGTATGTCTCTACCAGCTTTGCACATCTAGACACTGAAATTTTTGCCCATTCTTCTTTGCAAAATAGCTCAAGCTCAGCCAGATTGGAGGGAGAGCGTCTGTGAACAGCAATTTTCAAGTCTTGCCACAGATGTTGTGTTTCCTTTTCTTTTATCCCTGTCTTCCTGTCCTGGTCCCCCTCTGTAAGGACAGGCTGATGGTCAATTTCACTGGCAACAGTGATAATAAAGGGTTCATTCATTCAGATGCTCAATGGGATTTAGGTCTGGACTTTGACTGGGCCATTCTAACACATGAATATTCTTTGATCTAAACCATTCCATAAACAAACATTGCTGTATGTTTAGGGTCATTGTCTTGCTGGAAGGTGAATCTCCTTCCCAGTCTTGTCTTTTGCAGCCTCCAACAGGTTTTCTTCCAGGATTGCCCTGTATTTAGCTCCATCCATCTTCCCATCAACTCTAACCAGCTTCCCTGTCCCTGCTGAAGAAAAGCATCCCCATAGCATGATGCTGCCACCACCATGTTTCACATTGGGGATGGTGTGTGCAAGGTGATGAGCAGTGTTAATTTTTCGCCACACATAGCGCTTTGCATTTAGGCCAAAAAGTTCAACTTTGGTCTCATCTGACCAAAGCACCCTCTTCCACATGTTTGCTGTGTCCCCTGCATGGCTTCTGGCAAACTGCAAACGGGACTTCTTATGCCTGTCTTTCAACAATGGCTTTCTTCTTGCCACTCTTCCAAAAAGGCCAGATTTGTGGAGTGTATGACTTATAGTTGTCCTGTGCACAGATTCTCCCACCTGAGCTGTGGATTTCTGCAGCTCCTCCAGAGTGATCATGGGCCTCTTGGCTGCTTCTCTGACCAGTGCTCTCCTTGCTCGCTCTGTCAGTTTAGGTGGACGGCCATGTCTTGGTAGGTTTGCAGTTGTGCCATACTTTTTCCATTTTTGAATGATGGATTGAATAGTGCTTCTTGAGATGTTCAGAGCTTGGGATATTTTTTATAACGTAACCCTGCTTTAAACTTCTCCAGAACTTTATCCCTGACCTGTCTGGTGAGTTCTTTGGTCTTCATGATGCTGTTTGCTCTTCAGTGTTCTCTAACAAACCACTGAGGCCTTCACAGAACAAGTGTATTTATGCTGAGAGTAAATTACACACAGTAGGACTCTATTAACTAATTAGATGACTTCTGAAGGCAATTGATTGCACTGGATTGTATTTAGAGGTATCAGAGTACAGGGGGCTGAATACTAATGCACACCACATTTTTCAGATCTTTATTTGTTTAAAATTTTGAAGACCATTTATCATTTTCGTTTCACTTCACAATTATGTGCTACTCTGTGTTGGTCTATCACATAAAATCTCAATAAAACACTTTTAAGTTTGTGGTTGTAAGGTGGAAAAATGTGAAAAAGTTCAAGGGGTATGAATACTTTACTTTTTCAAGGCACTGTATACACATATGCATGCATATGTGATCCTGGGCCTTGACACCCCACTTTGGCCCAGTGCAACTCTACTTTATGACATTTCTTCATTATCAATAACTAGTTCTCTGAGACCCTTTATATAAATATCACTCATTATTGTTAAAAAGATTATGGAAATGCAGAAGCCAGTGTTCTTTAAAACCAAAATAACGAGATATTGTTTGACACCCAGTCATGTTTCCTGAAAAAAACTGACTTTAAAAAATAAAATTAAAAAAACATAGAATTTATTTACTCTCATGGTCACAGCGTGCCATTTTCTTTTCTTGAAAAGTCAACTACTGTATGAAAATTTACACTCATTTCAACTCTCACACTTTCACGTTACTTCCTCTCTAACAGTTTCACACATTCTCTTTCACTGTCACTAAACCTCTGTTGTACTCAGTCTGTTATTCTCCTTTATTCACTCCTCTATTTGCTTCTGTGCTGCAGGCAGCTGTTAAAGACAGAGCTAGGCTCCTTCTTCACTGAGTATCTGCAGGTAAGGAACTTGTGTATAAGATCACGTAGGATCATGTGTGTCACAGTGTATATATACACCAATCAGCCATAACATTAAAACCACTGACAGGTGACGTGCATAACACTGATTATCTTATTACAATGGCACCTGTCAAGGGGTGGGATATATGAGGCAGCAAGAGAACAGTCAGTTCTTGAAGGCGATGTGTTGGAAGCAGGATGGGCAAGCTTTAAGCAAAATGGGCACGCATATGGATCTGAGCATCCATATGCTGGGTCTGAGCATCTCCAAAATGGCACATCTTATGGGGTGTTCCCAGTATGCGGTGATTAGTACCGACCAAAAGTGGTCTGAAGAAGGACAACTGGTGAACTGGCGACAGGGTCATGGGTGTTGAAGGTTCATTGGGGCATGGGGCACGAAGGCTAGCCCATATGGTCCAATCCCACAGAAGAGTTACTTTATCACAAACTGCTGAAAAAGTTGATGCTGGCTAAAAGAGAGAGGTGTCAGCATTAACTTTTTCAGCAGGACAAAACTAGCATAGATCATACATTACAAATGTCATATGACCATATGTTTACCTTTTTTTATTAGATCACCTGATAATTCCAGGTATGAAGCAGTCAGTGGGATCATGAGGTCCACATCAGCATATCAGGGTTATATAGGTTTATAAGACAAATCAGAATATGCTGCTTCCTTAAAAAGAAAAAAACTCTATGTATCCTTGACACTAGAACAGATGATCTCAGTGACAGAAGGACAGATTTAACACGACTTCTTTCTACTCACTCAGACTAGGTTTGACATAAACCTGTGAATCAATACAAAGGAGAGAAAAATTTAGATGTAAGTGATGCTTCTAAAAAACCTTTGTCAACTATTTTTCTGTCAACACCCTATTTATACTATTCCAGAGATTAAATTTAAGCCACTGCGATTTGCATTTGTAAATATTTCATGCATTACATAAATTTAAACTTGTACTATGTTTTGGTGAGGACCTGCAGACAAACATAACAAAACATTCATTTCCACAGTGTTGACCTCAGTATCGCATCAAATCACAACACAACTCTGTCAGCTCAATATTTTATTACTCTGAAGAAACTGTGCATGTAAAATATTTCTGTTAAATTTCTTCTGGAAAAGCTTTAACCAGCTGATATCTGCAAACCAGGCATCTGGTTTCCTTTCAGCAGGGAGGAAAAACAGGGCAGGCAGAAAAAAATACAAATGTTTTTTGTCCAAAGAATCTCAACATATTTTGGATAATGAATGATGTTTCCACAGTGCTGAGTAATTTGGCACAAATTTGTGCGGATAGGTCAAGAATCCTACAATTACTTTGCAAAAATATATTCATCATATAATACAAAATATTGTAAAATTTGAGGTTTTTATAATTTCAGTAAAGGAATTTTAAAATTCCATTTTTTTAATTCCTTTTTTTTTTCAGGATTAAAAAGATTTTCTCTCGACACATTGTTTATGTTCCCCAGTGGCCAATTTGACTGCGCTTGCATCCCTACCTGAACCAACCCTTCAATAATTTTTGATTATTTTTAATAATGTTGAGATTCATAAACAATATGGCTGCCACTTGCCAATCAGTCATTGTATAGCAGAGCTTAATTTACTCAGACAGCTATGAGACAGAGTTATCATGGAGCAATCGCCATCAAACATGACTGGTAGGTGATGCTATCTTACTCAAGTTAATCAAGAGGGCATTATTAATGTTTATGCATGGAAAGGTAAGCATTATTGCTTGTTTTTGTTGTTAAAAGTGTACATTTTACCTTCTGTGGCTTACAAATTTTATGATTTTGCCAATTTAGCACCATCAACTGAAATGTACGATAATTTGCACATTATGCCAAGCATTTATTTAAATACTTTTGCAAACTAATCCTAGGAGTATTTGTCATATCTTTACAAATTTGGTGTGACTATTTATTATTATTATTATTATTATTATTATCAAATCATGATGAGATCTTTAAAGAATATGGTTGTGACAGTTATTGCACTGCTGAGCTGACATTCCTCAAACATCATCTTAACAAAACAATTCAGCAAACAGAGAATTTCCAAAACATTTCCACTGAACTGATTTACCTCATGTCCTGAGGAAAGAACTTTCTCCTGTATTTTCCAGCTGGAGTGCAGTGAAAGTCCTGTAAGGATGCTAGTAATTTGCTTATTAAATTTCAGTGGTTTGTATTTTGTATATAATGTGTATATAATGTATGAATGCATGTTTATGACTGAAGATTAGAAAACAATTCAGATAAATACACAATATAAACAAACAGTGAAGGCAAAATGATTTGGTGATGTTTTTCCAGGAAAATGGACTCCGTTAATATAATTTTGATATAAAATGTCAAGTTGAAATGCTGGATAAAACAGCATCTGCAGCTCGTGAGTTGAGAACATGAGTTTATACAAGGCACGAGCATCAAGCCTTTATTTCGACTAGAGACTGGAACATTTTAAATCCTTGTGATTTTATTTTTATTAAATTTTTTTTTTAACAGAACCAGCTCCTAACCAAAGGAATGTTCATACTGCGAGACAAAATCTATCTCTATGAAGGTGAGCGCGTTAAATCAGAAATCAATTCATGCTTCCCTCAAATACTGGCACCCATATGTACGAGCTGACGTGTGTGTATGTGGGTCTGCATGTGTAGTATATTTGTGTGTGTGTGTGTGTGTGTGTGTGTGTGTGTGTGTGTGTGTGTGTGTGTGTGCCTGTACATGCTCAGTTCTACTTGTATGCATTTGATGTTTGTTATGGTTTCTAACCATTTCCTTTAACCTTTGAGTTTCCTTTAAGCTTTGAACACAATAGCAGAACACCTACAGCCTAGATTTGTCTGTGTTTGAGTGTAATGCTTTGAGTTTCCAATCTTCACTACATTTTGCACAGTTTCTGCACAAATGCCATTGAAGTTCTTGAATCTTGAACATGGTTGAACATTGTGGGGGTTTTTTTGTTTGTTTGTTTGTTTGTTTGTTTGTTTGTTTTTGACATTAGTGTTTTGACTTTGTTTCCTGTGTAGGTCAAAAGTTACTTGACGCTCTGGCTGAAACCTGGGACTTTTTCTTTTGTAACATTCTCTCCATGCTGCAGGCCATTTTCTACCCAGTCCAGGTGCTTGTGTCTGCTGCAATATTATCTACTGAATGCATATAGCAAAGATATTACTCAGATAATATGTCACACTTATAACTGTGTGTGTGTGTGTGTGTGTGTGTGTGTGTGTGTGTGTGTGTGTGTGTGTGTGTAGGGCAAGGAGCCCTCTGTAAGGCAGCTGGCTCTCCTGCACTTTCGGAACATTATAACTCTGAGCATAAAGCTGGAGGATGCTTTGTCTTGTCCCAATGCATTTGTCCCTCCTTCTGTCATACAAATGTTGCTCATACTGCAGGTAAATACACGAATTTCATATCGTGTGTGTGTGTGAGAAAGATATATTGTTAATAGCAGCATGTTTTGGCTGTACAGTATCCACAACAAAGGTAATGTGTGATAGAATTGGCACAATGTCATCACATGAGATGCAATAATTTAACACTGGTGTTACATGTGCAGAAAAATAAAGACTTTTTTATTATTTATTTTTTAATTGGATTTAAGGTTCATTTAAACAAGAATGGTATTTATATATACAGTCTTCTCCTTTCGGCTGCTCCCATTAAGGGCCGCCACAGCGGATCTGTTCCGCATATTTGATTTGGCATTGGTTTTACACCAGATGCCCTTCCTGATGCAACCCTCTCCAATTTATCTGGGCGTGGGATGGCACTAAGTATGCACTGATTTGTGCAATCCTAGTGGCTGTGTATTTTTCCCTAATCTGCATGTCTGTGGAAACTGTGGAAAGAAACCAGAGCACCCAGAGGAAACCCACGCAGACACGGGGAGAGCATGAAAACTCCACCAGAAAGTCCCCCATCGGCCATGCGGTTCGAACCTGGAAACTTCTTGCTGTGAGGCAACAGTGCCGCCGCATTTATATACACAGTACCAGTCTAAAGTTTGGACACACTTTCTAATTCAATGTTTTTTATTTATTTTTGTGAGTTAAGTCACTTCATGTCTTAAAGTAATGGTGAATGTCATTTCTCTTTACATAGTTGAGCGGTTCTTGACATAATATGGATTACTACAGTTGTGGAATAGGGCTATTTACTGTATTTTTTATTATTTACTATTTACTGATTGATCTCAAACACATTTAAGAAGGAAAGAAATTCCTCCACTAATTAACTTTTGATGAGGCACACCTGTTAATTGAAAAGCATTCCAGGTTACTACCTCATGAAGCTGGTTAAGATAATAGTGTGCAAAGTGTCATCAAGGTAAACATTGGCTACTTTTAAATAATTTATATATTAGGGCTGTAACAATATGCGTATCGAAATCGCGATACGCAGAGCCACAATCCGTGTTGCGATACAAGAAGGCAGAATCGCGGTACACCCTTTCAAACTTCTCCTCAGCCCAAAAACAGAGGCGCTTCCAAACTTCAATTTATGAATACTTTACTTTTTATTTAAATTACATTTTAAACTTACTTAAATTACTTTTATTTTTTTTATATCTATTAGTAAGTCGTTTTTTCGCCGACCTGCGACAATCTTCTGCGAGTCATGCAACGTCCACACTCGCCACTGGCAGAGCATTCATTTCTTTTAAGCGGTCGCCATTCTGGTTGCGACGCGGGGAGCGAATCTGTAAACAAGCAGCTCATTGGCTGGCTAGGTGTGCCACAAGCCAATCACAATCACTTGACCGGAAAGGCATGCAGTGTTGCCAGATTGGGCGGGTTTAGGTGCTTTTTGGCTGGTTTTGAACATATTTTTGGGGTGGAAAACGTTAGCAATATCTGGCAACACTGAAGGCATGTCTGCTTGGGCGGAAGCCTTCTGCGGCAGTTACATTTTGACACGCGAGCAATG
Organism: Neoarius graeffei; assembly: GCF_027579695.1. Classification (NCBI taxonomy): domain Eukaryota; kingdom Metazoa; phylum Chordata; class Actinopteri; order Siluriformes; family Ariidae; genus Neoarius; species Neoarius graeffei. The sequence continues at coordinate 12,861,138 of NC_083589.1, read as the reverse complement.
TTTCACCATAAAAATTCCGTAATTTCCATCTGTTTTCTGCGATCACAGAAAATCATTGGCCCTATGAGAGTGAGACAGTGAGAGAGCCACCCCCCCAAAAAAAATCTTAACGGATTTACACGATTTGGAAAAATGACCTTTTCAGAACCGAAAAAAACAGAGCTTCCGGCTCAACAGTATTATTTTGAGAAATAAAACAATCTTTGGATATACATTTGTTCATTTTTGCATACATATTACTCATTCTTTGCAGTGATCTGAATTATTTGTTATTAAATAGTTAATGTAAGTAAGTAAATGTTAATAAGTCAAATTTACTACTTTAAAAAAAACATTTAAAAAAAATCGTGGGTGTATCGAATCGTGGGTCAAAAATCGCGATTCGAATCGTGAGTTGGGTGTATCGTTACAGCCCTTATATATAAAAAATATGCGCGCTTAGGGTAGCACGGTGGTGTAGTGGTTAGCACTGTTGCCTCACAGCAAGAAGGTTCTGGGTTTGAGCCCAGTGGCTGATGGGGGCCTTTCTGTGTGGAGTTTGCATGTGCTTCCCCTGGTATGCGTGGATTTCCTCCAGGTGCTGCAGTTTCCCCCACAGACCAAAGACATGCAGGTTAGGTTAATTGGTGGCTGTAAATTGACCGTAGGTGTGAATGGTTGTTTGTCTCTATGCGTCAGCCCTGCGATGACCTGGCGACTCGTCCAGTGTGTACCCCGCCTCTCGCCCATAGTCAGCTGGGATAGGCTCCAGCTTGCCCACGACCCTGCACAGGACAAGCAGTTACGGATAATGGATAATCTGCTTACAGTATGGTCAGAAGTTTACATACAGTGACATGAATGTCATCTTGGATATAAATGTCATGGCAATATTTGGGCTTTCAGTAATTTCTTTGAACTGTTCTTCTGTGGCAGAATGATTGTACAGCATACATCTTTAATTAAAAAAAAACACTAGAATTTGGTGCACAAGTTTTAATTTTCTTTGGGTTTTCTGAAATCAACACAAGGTCAAAATTATACATACACTTATTTAGATTATTAATTCAGAGGTGCTGAAACTTCCAGAATGTCTCTTATCTTGCCAAAGCTGACATCTCATAACTTCCTGTTAATAATCATGATTGACTACAATTGGTAGCTTCTCCAAGCCTTCATAAAGAGGGTTTGTTTACAGTACTCATTGGATTGACCAACACACAGTAAAATGGGGAAGTCCAAGGAGCTTAGTGCAAATCTAAGAAAGAGGATCGCAGATATACACAACTCCGGAATGTCTCTTGAAGCCATTTCTAAACAACTGCAAATTCCAAGATCAGTTCAAACAATTGTATCCAAGTTATTGTGAGGTGTAGTCACTTTGCCAAGCCACTTTGCTTAAAGAAAACCCAAACTGTCACCCTCAGCTGAAAGGAAATTGGTTTGGATGGTCAGGAACAACCTGGGAACCACCATGGCACAGCCCTGCCATGAACTGGAGGCTGATGGATCACTGTCTACAGTTCAGATCACCATGGACTAAGAGGCTGCTATCCAAGAAATAACCCCCTGCTCCAAAATTGACACCTTCAAGCTTAACTAAAGCTTGAAGCTGACCACATGGACAAAGAAAAAGCCTTCTAGAGGATAGTTGTATGGTCAGATGAGACAAAGATTGAGTTGTTTGGCTACAATGACCACCATGCACAGAGGGACACTGTACCAGCTGGTGGTGGTGGTAGGATCATCATGCTCTGGGGCTGTTTTGCTGCCAGTGGAACTGGTTCATTGCACAAAGTGGGTGGAATAATGAAGGAGGACTACCTCAGAATTCTTCAGCATAAGCCATCAGAAACTTGAACACAACTTGGGACTTGGAAGTTGCAACAGAACATTGAACCCAAACACACATCACAGCTGGTTGTGGAGGATAAAGCAGGCTAACATTAAGCTTAAAACAAGTCCTGACTTCAACCCTATTGAAAATATATGGGCCATGCTTATAAGTCGAGTCCATGCCAAGAAAAAAAAAAACAAATTTAATTGAACTCTACCAATTCTACCATGAAGTCATTAAATATCCAACCAGAATTCTGCCAGAAGCTTGTTCATGATACACAAAAATGTTTGGTCAAGGTGACTCTTGCAGACAGACATTTTACCCAAATATTAGGTGTGCTGTATGTATAATTTTGACCCTGCGTTGATTTTCAGAAAACCCAAAGAAAATTAAAACTTGTGCACTAAATTCTAGTGGTTTTTTTTGTTTGTTTTTAAATTAGATGTATGCTGTATGTTGTACAATCATTCTGCCACAGAAAAAGAACAGTTAAAAGAAATTACTGAAAGCCCAAATATTGCCATGACATTCATATCCAAGATGACATTCATGTCACTGTATATAAACTTCTGACCACAATTGTATATATTATATGGACATTACTGGAAACTGGTGTGTGAAATAAGTACTCAGGTGATTAGGTGTAAGTGAGGTGGCAGCCATGCTTGTAGGCCATAAAGTATTCTGAGAAGTGGAGTTCATAGTTGAGTGGGCACATTCATGACAATATTAATTTTCATATATTTTATATTTAAAGTATATACGCAGAGCCATGGCCTCACTTTCACTTATAAATGCCTTGAGACCTCAAGAATGGCACAGGAATAGTTTTAAGCATTAACAATACAACCCCGATTCCAAAAAAGTTGGGACAAAGTACAAATTGTAAATAAAAACGGAATGCAATAATTTACAAATCTCAAAAACTGATATTGCATTCAGAATAGAACATAGACAACATGTCAAATGTCAAAAGAGACATTTTGAAATTTCATGCCAAATATTGGCTCATTTGAAATTTCATGACAGCAACACATCTCAAAAAAGTTGGGACAGGGGCAATAAGAGGCTGGAAAAGTTAAAGGTACAAAAAAGGAACAGCTGGAGGACCAAATTGCAACTCATTAGGTCAATTGGCAATAGGTCATTAACATGACTGGGTATAAAAAGAGCATCTTGGAGTGGCAGCGGCTCTCAGAAGTAAAGATGGGAAGAGGATCACCAATCCCCCTAATTCTGCAACGACAAATAGTGGAGCAATATCAGAAAGGAGTTTGACAGTGTAAAATTGCAAAGAGTTTGAACATACCATCATCTACAGTGCATAATATCATCAAAAGATTCAGAGAATCTGGAAGAATCTCTGTGCATAAGGGTCAAGGCCAGAAAACCATACTGGGTGCCCGTGATCTTCGGGCTCTTAGACGGCACTGCATCACATACAGGCATGCTTCTGTATTGGAAATCACAAAATGGGCTCAGGAATATTTCCAGAGAACATTATCTGTGAACACAATTCACCGTGCCATCCGTCGTTGCCAGCTAAAACTCTATAGTTCAAAGAAGAAGCCGTATCTAAACATGATCCAGAAGCGCAGACATCTTCTCTGGGCCAAGGCTCATTTAAAATGGACAGTGGTAAAGTGGAAAACTGTTCTGTGGTCAGACGAATCAAAATTTGAAGTTCTTTATGGAAATCAGGGACACCGTGTCATTCGGACTAAAGAGGAGAAGGACGACCCAAGTTGTTATCAGCGCTCAGTTCAGAAGCCTGCATCTCTGATGGTATGGGGTTGCATTAGTGCGTGTGGCATGGGCAGCTTACACATCTGGAAAGACACCATCAATGCTGAAAAGTATATCCAGGTTCTAGAGCAACATATGCTCCCATCCAGATGATGTCTCTTTCAGGGAAGACCTTGCATTTTCCAACATGACAATGCCAAACCACATACTGCATCAATTACAGCATCATGGCTGCGTAGAAGAAGGGTCCAGGTACTGAACTGGCCAGCCTGCAGTCCAGATCTTTCACCCATAGAAAACATTTGGCGCATCATAAAATGGAAGATACGACAAAAAAGACCTAAGACAGTTGAGCAACTAGAATCCTACATTAGACAAGAATGGGTTAACATTCCTATCCCTTAACCTGAGCAACTTGTCTCCTCAGTCCCCAGACGTTTACAGACTGTTGTAAAGAGAAAAGGGGATGTCTCGCAGTGGTAAACATGGCCTTGTCCCAACTTTTTTGAGATGTGTTGTCATGAAATTTAAAATCACCTAATTTTTCTCTTTAAATGATATAGTTTCTCAGTTTAAACATTTATGTCATCTATGTTCTATTCTGAATAAAATATGGAATTTTGAAACTTCCACATCATTGCATTCCGTTTTTATTTACAATTTGTACTTTGTCCCAATTTTTTTGGAATCGGGGTTGTAAATCTAATATAGTAATTTTTACGATGAAAGTGATTTCTTATAGGTAGCGGTCTGAGTGAATGACCTTGACGTCTGTAACATCACAGCAGGAAGTCTATTGGTCTCATCACCATTTCTGCTATACTAAAACACAGAGCTGACTGCAACTCCGATCCTCCATTTTGAGCTAATTTATCACCATGCCACATAGATGTGTTGCTGGCGGGTGCACCAACATGACAGAAAGTCGATTTACGTTGCATTCATGGCCCAAGAATGTTCAAACTGCAAAGATTTGGACGCGTTTTGCGAGAAGTTCACGGGCACATTGGGTGCCTATGAAGTGGTCTCTCCTCTGCTCTGCACATTTTAGTGAAGACTTGTACGAAACCTCTGATCTGTTGAGGAGCGTTGGCTATAAGCCCGTATTGAAAGAGGGTGCAGTACCAACATCTCATCTCATCTCATTATCTCTAGCTGCTTTATCCTGTTCTACAGGGTCACAGGCAAGCTGGAGCCTATCCCAGCTGACTACGGGCGAAAAGCAGGGTACACCCTGGACAAGTCGCCAGGTCATCACAGGGATGACACATAGACACAGACAACCATTCACACTCACATTCACACCTACGGTCAATTTAGAGTCACCAGTTAACCTAACCTGCATGTCTTTGGACTGTGGGGGAAACCAGAGCACCCGGAGGAAACCCACGCGGACACGGGGAGAACATGCAAACTCCGCACAGAAAGGCCCTCGCCGGCCACGGGGCTCGAACCCAAAACCTTCTTGCTGTGAGGCGACAGTGCTAACCACTACACCACCGTGCCGCCCGCAGTACCAACAATTAAAGAAAAAACAAGAAAAGGAAAGTTTTTATTTTATTTCTTTAAAGTGAGTTCAGTTGCACCAATTCTCCCTGAGTGTGAGCCGAGGGTAAAACCCGGGATGGAATGGGACGTGACTTATTGCTCGGGCAATGACCTCCCTGCGGTTGTTGCTAAAACCAATGACATCCTGTTCCATCCTGGGTTTTAGTAATTGCCTGAGCCGAGCAGTAATGGTGGAGTATTCAGTATGAAGAAAACCAAGAATGAGTGGAGCAGCTGTCTTATTTCTAAACTGGATATTGCTACTATCTCGCCCTTGCGTGGAAGAAGCGAATGAACAGAGAGCTGAACGAACAACTGAAAGTCAGATTGTTTCAAAACAATCGGCCACAAGATCGGCCTTCAAGAAGTGAGAACACAGATGGATAAGCTCCGACTCTCATTTGGATAAAAAAAACAACAAAAACAACACGTTGTTTACCTGCATTTAGATTAATACATGTAACTTGTACTGTGTGTTTTTAAGTTACCAGTATAAGATTATTTAATTTGTTTCAGAATGTGATTGTCTCAATTCATCTGATTATTTAATTAGCCTTTTACGTTTTATCAGTGAAAATGCATGCATGTACATATATATTGCATAAGTTATAACACCTATCCTGTTTTAATGAGGGTCAACCCACAGTCAGTGAAGTCAAATCAGTCTTAGTTGAGCAAGTCGGTAACGGTATTTCTTACTTTCACCATAAATTTTTATTTATATGACTTTGGTCTATAGCTGTAAAAGGCCTCGGCCTAAAAACCGGTTACTGCTGTGATGTCACGCACTCTGGGATGGCTAGCTCAGCGGGGCAGCTCCAATGCCAACTTTGCGGTCAATTTTAACTCTCAAAAATATATTTTTTTTAAAATTCCTGTTTATGCAGCATACAAGAGTCAAGGATGGAGATACTATCCACTCAGGGATTTATTTTAAAATAAAAGTTCTGCGTATGTCCTTTAAGCCCCACAACTCCTAGTCAGACCAAGACCAACATTGTTATCGAATTATTTGTGCTGTTCTCTAAAGCTGCTGCACAGCTACAGAAATAATATCAGATGTGTCTTCTCTCTGAGTCTGGCAAAATATTAATAACTCAATGCAGCTGTATGTGTCCTGGCTCTGTACACATCTCCTCTCTGTACTAATGATGTATAACAACCTTCACTCTGGTGTGTAATACAATGGAGTATTTGCAATGTAGTAGTGTTAAGTATCCCTTATCAAAAAGAAGTATATTTCAAGTTAATTTTATTAAGCATACTTAAGTACATTTCCTTAAGTATACTTTTGTGTACCAAGCATACTGATATCAATGGACTTGCAGTATACTTGTAAGTAAACTAATCTAATACTACTTGGGACTAAATTGGCCCACTTTTAGTTTATAAAAAGTATACATTAAGAGAAATAAACCTTGAGTATACTGCAAGTATACCACAAGTAAACTTCTATACTAATAGTTTACTAGTTCTATACTTGTAGTCCACTCTTTAGTTTACAAAAGCATACTTCATTAGTATACTGGAAATATACTATGAGTTTACTTGTTTTATACTTCTAGTTCACATAAGTTTACTAAAGTATACTTTGTAGTATACTGGAAATATACTATTGGTTTACTTGTTACACACTTCTAGTCCACTTTTTAGTTTACAAAAGTATACTTTATAGCATATTGGAAATATACTATAAGTTACTGGTTATTTACGTCTAGTCCACTTTTTAGTTTTGAAGTATACTGCAATTACCCTTCTACCGTAGGTATACTCTTAGTTTTCTAGCCCTAACCCTTACCTCATGCACACTATTAGCAGACAACTTAAGTGTTTTGCACCTTAAGTTACAATGAAGTTATAAAGGTAAGAATTCACAAAATAACAGATACTCAGGATTAAGAACATTCATTTTCTTTAAAAATCTAAATTTAAAGCAACATTGTATTAAATGCCAAAGTATAAAAACATGGCAATGACATCTGAAATTGACATCCAAGCTCTAAAGAAAAATAAATAAAATAATTATCCCACTCAGGATAAATTAAAAAAAAAAAACACCTTTGAAATTTGACTTTTTTTGGATGAAATTTTAAAAATTCAGATGTTTTTTGGTGATGGCATAATGACAGCCAGTATGATTCAAGTCTGTCACAATGTTCTCACCTTTGTTTTCAAATGTGTTGGCAAATAAAATAAGAGAAATGTTTGTCTCTTTGTGGGTTAATAACACTATGTACATAAAAGATGAGTTTAAGTTCCAACACTGTTTACTCTTAAGCTACTCCACTCCAAAGCTGACCACAAACTTGTGGTACAGTGGGGCAAAAAAAGTATTTAGTCAGTCACCAATTGTGCAAGTTCTCCCACTTAAAAAGATGAGAGAGGCCTGTAATTTTCATCATAGGTATACCTCAACTATGAGAGACAAAATGAGGAAAAAAATCCAGAAAATCACATTGTCTGTCTGATTTTTAAAGAATTTATTTGCAAATTATGGTGGAAAATAAGTATTTGGTCAATAACAAAAGTTCATCTCAATACTTTGTTATATACCCTTTGTTGGCAATGACGGAGGTCAAACGTTTTCTGTAAGTCTTGACAAGGTTTTCACACACACTTGCCCGTATTTTGGCCCATTCCTCCATGCAGATCTCCTCTAGAGCAGTGATGTTTTGGGGCTGTCGCTGGGCAACACGGACTTTCAACTCCCTCCAAAGATTTTCAATGGGGTTGAGATCTGGAGACTGGCTAGGCCACTCCAGGACCTTGAAATGCTTCTTACGAAGCCACTCCTTCGTTGCCCGGGCAGTGTGTTTGGGATCATCGTCATGCTGAAAGACCCAGCCACGTTTCATCTTCAATGCCCTTGCTGTTGAAAGGAGGTTTTCACTCAAAATCTCACGATACATGGCCCCATTCATTCTTTCCTTTACATTGGATCAGTCGTCCTGGTCCCTTTGCAGAAAAACAGCCCCAAAGCATGATGTTTCCACCCCCATGCTTCACAGTAGGTATGGTGTTCTTTGGATGCAACTCAGCATTCTTTCTCCTCCAAACATGACGAGTTTTTACCAAAAAGTTCTATTTTGGTTTCATCTGACCACACGGCATTCTCCCAATCCTCTTTTGGATCATCCAAATGCTCTCTAGCAAACTTCAGACAGGCCTGGACATGTACTGGCTTAAGCAGGGGGACACGTCTGGCACTGCAGGATTTGAGTCCCTGGTGGCGTAGTGTGTTACTGATGGTAGCCTTTGTCACTTTGGTCCCAGGTCTCTGCAGGTCATTCACTAGGTCCCCCCTATGTGGTTCTGGGATTTTTGCTCACCATTCTTGTGATCATTTTGACCCCACGGGGTGAGATCTTGCATGGAGCCCCAGATCGAGGGAGATTATCAGTGGTCTTGTATGTCTTCCATTTTCTAATGATTGCTCCCACAGTTGATTTCTTCACACCAAGCTGCTTACCTATTACAGACTCAGTCTTCCCAGCCTGGTGCAGGTCTACAATTTTGTTTCTGGTGTCCTTTGACAGCTCTTTGGTCTTGGCCATAGTGGAGTTTGGAGTGTGACTGTTTGAGGTTGTGGACAGGTGTCTTTTATACTGATAACGAGTTCAAACAGGTGCCATTAATACAGGTAACGAGTGGAGGACAGAGGAGCCTCTTAAAGAAGTTGTTACAGGTCAGTGAGAGCCAGAAATCTTGCTTGTTTGTAGGTGACCAAATACTTATTTTACCAAGGAATTTACCAATTAATTCATTAAAAATCCTACAATGTGATTTCTTGGATTCTTTCCTCCCATTCTGTCTCTCATAGTTGAAATGTACCTATGATGAAAATTACAGGCCTCTCTCATCTTTTTAAGTGGGAGAACTTGCACAATTGGTAGCTGACTAAATACTTTTTTGCCCCATTGTACATGTAGGTTTAAAAGATGGGATTTAAAACATGCTGCCATATATCACGAAGAATCCAATATGTGTGAAAAAGAAGTATTTTATAGGCTACTATCAAAAGGATAAGCACAACTACAGGGCAAGTACACTTAAACATAAGGCACAAATATTTTAATACTTTATTACACTTTTGTTAAGTATATAGTAATCAAAAGTTTAAGTATAAGCTTAATATACTTAGACTTTTCTATATACTTTTCAGTATAAGCCAAGTATACTTATGAATAACTTTTATTAAATATATCTCTAAGTAAATAAAAAGTAAACTGAAAGCATACTCTCTTTAGTTTAAAAGAAGTATACTAGAAGCATACTTGAATAAACTTCTTTTTGTAAGGGATTGTTTTCATCATTTTCTGCTATTTAAATGTATGTAGTTGGGAAAAAAAACATTCAGGGCTCAATGCATCTGATTTTGGAGACGTATTGAATCTAAACGCTGCACCTGGACAAAATTCCTATAAATTACACACGGTTTATTAATTTAATGCTTTTGGGTTCCTAGTTTATTTGGTTTTGTTCATGTTTTTATGCACATAGTACTTTCACAAGTCTTCAGTCAAACTGTGAGTCAGTCACCATGCAATTTACTGCAAGTCCCTACTTTGAGACCTGTTTCTCGCAGCATGTGAACTCTGTATATAATTCCAGCCTGTTATCCAAAGATGTAAAGCATCCACTGTCTTATTAACCAGAGCAGATCCATCACTTCACCTTCTCTCCCTCTGTCTTTGTGTATAACCATCTGTGGAAAGATCTAGAACATATGCAAGTAAAATAAAAATACATTTACAGAGAATTTCACAGCTTTCTCCTGTGAGCTCAAACATTCACTCAGTCTTTCTGATAGGCAGGAAAAAAATCACTTCAGTCCTCAGATTCACAAACAATATTACATTATAGGCATTTAGCAGAGCAACGTACTATAAACACACACATACCCACCACCTGGGGAGCAGTTAGGTGTCTTGCTTATGTACTTTAGCCATGGATTTTTTTTTTTTCCCTGCTGGTACAGGGAATCAAATCAGCAACCCTTTGAGCCCAAGGCTGCTTCTCTAACCTTTAGGCCATAGCTGCCACAATAGATTAATTGTTCTCATTCTGTTCATTTGAACAGAATGAGAACAATTCATCTATTGTGGTAGCTATGGCCTATTACATTTGAATGCCTTTGTTTAAGGATCCCATGTACTACATGTGTGTTACAGGGGGTGCATGAGTCTAGAGGAGTGACTGACGACTACTTAAAGTTGGAATCTCTGATCCAGAAAGTTGTCTCTCCATATCTGGGTACACACGGCCTCTACATTGACGACAGCTGCGTGGCACAGTGCTCCTGTGTGTTGGGTGAGGATCAGCAACTCCATACAGCATTTAGCATTCACCTTGATGGTCGGTGTGTTTGCCTCACAATTAAAGAATGACACCAATTAAATGATTTGTTATGCAGTTTGAAAATAGGCGTGTTTATATAATACATTTTGAAGTTTTATTTTTAAAAATGTATGAAATCAGGTGAAATCTTAAAAAAAAATCATCTGAATATTTGCTATCATCCCAAGAACCACATAATTCCAAACACGTTCTAAACAAACCACGCCATCAATTTGTGTGTGTGTGTGTGTGTGTGTGTGTGTGTGTGAGAGTGAGTGAGTGAGAGAGAGAGAGAGAGAGAGAGAGAGAGATAGGTAACACATTTACTGGAAATTCACAGTAATGGAATGCACCCTTGTTTTCCAGTTGCACCACTTGGATATCTATCTTCTTCCTCTGTCTCAGAGAAGCGATTGCTGCAGCACTGGCCCAAACTCAGTGACTCCTCTGCTAGGAACCCTGTAGTGCGCTCCAAGAGCTACAATGTGCCCATGCTGACACCTGTGGTAGAGTACGAGACGGAGGCCACAACAGTGGGTAGCACAGGAATCCGACGACATTCTGTGTGCCAGATGACCTCATTCCAAGAAGAGCCAGCATTCTCCAGCACCAAGTCCAGCCCCGAGATGAACATCACACCTCATCTTTCAGCCTCTCACCCATCCTTAGAACAGGACTCAGCTCTGTCAGGATGCAGAGGGCAGATAAAGGGCACATCTCCACTCCCATCCCCTTCCATGTATCCCTTGATTTTCCCTGAATGTTCTTCAGAAATCTTTCAGAAAATGTCCCAAGAATCAGATTCTGATCTTGCCCAGGAAATAGCCTCACTACCCAGAAGCTCATCAAGTCCTGAAACCATCACAGATCAGTTCTTGGAGTCTTTGGACTCAGAATCAGAGGGAATCTTCATAGATTTCAGCTGCCGTTGCTCACAATCCTCTAACTTAAGCCATGAAAGTGAGAGTGAGTGTGAGTGGGAGGGAGAGGGACTGAGAGGGAAAGTGAGTGAGAAGGAGAGTGAGGAGAAGGAGAGTGAGTGAGTGAGTGAGTGAGTGAGTGAGTGAGTGAGTGAGTGAGGAGGAGAAGGAGAGTGAGTGAGGAGAAGGAGAGTGAGTGAGTGAGGAGGAGAAGGAGAGTGAGTGAGGAGGAGGAGAGTGAGGAGGAGGAGGAGAGTGAGTGAGGTGAGAAGGAGAGAGTGAGGGAGAGAGTCAGAGTGAAAGGGAGAGTGACAGTGAGTGAGTGAGGAGTGACTGTGAGAGAGAAAGCATGAGGGAGTGAGCCTGAGCTTGAAGGTAAAAGTCACATTGTTCCTCTTTAAGTTCAACAAACATTTGTAATTTCATATGGTTTTGGGAGATTTCTATATTCCTCATCATTTCATCCTAAATGTCTGGAAAGTGAATTTTTAAGTTTTTAAAAGTTATTTTTAATCAAGGCATGAATCTCTGGGGAATTCAGTTAGTAGCAGTTTTTCCTCAATTCCTCAAATCATTATAAATTTATTTTAGAATTCTTTGTCGTCAGGATCATTTTCCAAACTTGTATAACTTTTTTTTTTGTATTACAAATGTTTAGAATAACAAATTATAACATTTTATAACAAATGAATATTTTAATTATTGTTTAATTGTATTTATTTAATTGTTTGTGGGCAGTGACTGATTGATTGATTAATTCTCTGATCAGAAGGTTAGGGGTTCAAGTCTCAGCACCAGCAAGCTGCCACTGTTGAGTCCAAGCCTCTAACACCTGAAGTGAGAATTCCACTGTAATGAATATGTGACAGATGAACGCTTTCTTCTTCTGTTTTCAAGAATGGCTGGATAATTATTTGACACATTAAATATCAGTATTACTTGTCTACATGTAACTGATTAGTTAAGAGTGCATGCTGGGAGGAGGTGGTGTAGAACCTCATAACAGTAGGCAGAAAAGATGTTCATGCCTTTGGTGGGATGAGCTAAAGATTAAAGGTATTCTTGAACACTGCACTTTGGAGAGGGTTTTGAATGTTCTGGAAAACTGTTAGCATCTTCTATTCTTTTACTGCCTCCAGTGAGTGTAGTCCTGTGATGATACTGGCCTTGCTGAAAAGTTTGCTGAGGTGCTTGCTGTCCCCTGCAGTGAAGCTATCTACAACTCCTCGAAGACAGCACTGGCCATAAGAGATAGAGAAGAAGACTCTTATGAGCTACTGCACATATGGAAGATCTAAGGCTCTTCAAAAAGAACAGCCTGCTCTGGCCTTTCCCTTACAGCAATTCAGTGTTGTCAGTCCAGTCTGTATTTTCAGATGTACAAGTAAGAATTGTTCATGTTCTTTGAGAAATAGAAGAGAGCCAGCTTGCACAACCTGGTACCAGAGCAGACCTCCCAAGTGACCCACATTGGGCAGGTCAGACCCGCAAAATGATATCCAAACCAGCTGACACCCCCCCCCCCCCCCCCCCCCCCCCCGAGATGGAAAAACCCGCATCAGAAAACTCTAGGAGTAATGTCAATGATCTCTCAGGATTCACCAAAGTTTAAACTTGCCAATAAAAGTGTTTTTGGACTGATTAACAGCTTATTGAATAAGTACATGTATATGCATGTATACATCTTCTAGTATGTATGGGGTTAGTTGATTGAGCACCTCTACCAGTCAGGCTGACAAGTGACAAATGTCAAGTCAATTTATTTGTACAGCGCTTTTAACAACAGACATTGTCACAAAGCAGCTTTACAGAAAAATAAAAAATGTGAACTAATTTGATCCCTGATAAATTTACTTTTCCTTGATAAGCAAGCCATGATGGCGGCAAGGAAAAATGCCCTCAGACGACACGAGGAAGAAACCTCGACAGGAACCACACTCAAAAGGGATCCCATCTTCATCTGGGTGATAACAGATAGCATGATTATAAATAACTTGCTTCTATAAATGTGTCCTATATAGTCATAAAGTACAACTGAGTAACCAGTAAATTCATTATATTTTTAGCATAATTAGTTGCTAAATAATTAATTTTAGTGCATTTTGTTGAAGTTAACTGTAAAATTGTTCATGACAACTGCATGGTTTCATCATGTGAATTTTAGTCCTAAACCATCATAGCAAAACCGTAAGGGTCCAGAGCCGCCATCTAATTGTATCTTAAGACTGTCCATATGGGGCTGTCCTCTACAAGAACAATGTGATGAGACTCCAGCCAGAAGTAGGGCATCATGATGGATCAGGCAGATCTGAAGAGCAGAAGTAGTCAGCATCACTGGTGTCTCAGGATCGACATGTAACTCAACAGCAAGCGTGCAAACGGCGCGCTTTTCGGCGCATTCCACTTTTTCCCCGGCATTTTGGGCGACTTGTGTAATTCGTGCAGATCCGAAGAGGTTTTTTTTTTTGGGGGGGGGGGGGGGGGGTTGCTCTCCGGTAATCCACTCTGGTAGTAATGATAGACCCGAGTACTGTGCAGACCATATAACGTTTGGTTCCCCCTGGTGGATATATGGAACCATTGACAGCAGAGATGGTAAGATTGACAGTGTAGCTGCTGGCTGCTATTTTAATATTCAACAGCGTTCCGTTACAAACTGCTAGCTGCTACACTGTCAGTGGATGGAACCGATGGCTGGGCAATCTGGTTGCTAAGGAACGTGACTCCCGGGCTTTTCCTCAGATAGGTGTGTTCATTTATCAACTTGCTGAATTTCATCTACTAGTGTGTATTTCTTTGGAGCCTCAGTGACTGGGAGTAAACGATCAGCGTTGAAGTCATTTACTCATCTACAATCAAAGCGTAAGTGTTAAAATAATTGTGCATATATATATATATATATATATATATATATATATATATATATATTAACTTTGTCTCTCGTAACCTAGCCTCCTTCATCTAACCATATTAGCCATGACCTATCCTTGGGGTTAAAAACGTCTGAAAAACGTAATGTTATTTGAGGAGTTGCATGATGACTGTATATATGTTCTCAATGTAGTGTCTACATGGGTTAATGACTATTGTTTTTTGTTCCTAGATAATATTTAAGTGCCGTAATACCGTTCTATACGTGCAAGAATTGGTCTTATTAAAGCTTGTGGCTGTCTGGCTTAGTTAAAATGCTAACCGTTAGCACCCGACTAGCTGCTATTTTAGAACATCGAGTGATCAAATGCAATGGTCTCAAAAGTAGCCGGTCACCGGCGGCAAATCGCCGTCTGTGGCTTGTTATGCCGCCGGCTATTGTCAGTCGAGTCACAAAATTTAATATTAAATGTTTCTGACGGCAAAAAAAGTTGTGAACGTAAATTACATCCACTATGTCATGTATGTCCGTTGCCCGCGTCAACTTTGTTTACATCCTCGACATGAGTGCAGCCATTAGCTGTGTTGCCAGATTGGGCGGTTTCCCGCCCAATTGGGCGGTTTTAAGTGCATTTTGGCGGGTTTTGAACATATTTTGGGCTGTAAAACGTCATCAGTATCTGGCAACATATTTTTTTACTTAATACAAGAAATTAATGGATGCCAACGTTTTTGCCAAAATGGTATTTTATTTTCCATTGTTTAGGCAGCTTCAGCATCATACTGTGAGATTCTGTTCAAATTGTTTTTTTTTTCTTCTATGAAGCCTGAGCCATTTATTTTATTAGTTTATAATTATTGTTTAATTTAGTCTTCAGGAGAGACTGCCTGCACACAGTACTAGTATTAATAGTTTTTTTCTTACATGAAAGCTGAGGCATTTATATTATATTTTAAGGTAACTTCATGTTGTGCTGTGAGGTTCTATGCACTTTAACTTTTGAACCAACAGGTGCATTTGGATAAGTAAAGCCTATTTTTCTGCATTTTTGTAGTCCTGGTAATCTTTTATATTGGTAAAGTTGTTTATAGGACCATTTCTCAGTGTCTTTGTTTTTTTAATCAATAGTTTTTCAGTAATAATTTAATATTTAACATATCACTCAATTTTAACCCCCCCCCCCCCCATGGGCTGCCCCCATAGTCTCCAAAATTTCTGTGGGAAACACTGGCATGCGTAACAACAACGCTAATCAAGCTTAAGCTAGACGACCCGCCTCAAATACCTGTCCCGGGTAAATGTTATCCCAATTTTAGATGACCTGTTCCAAACCATCCCGCCCCATGAAAAATTCGTACTTGCATCTCTCTCTCTCTCTCTCTCTCTGTGTGTATGTGTGTGTGTATATATATATATATATATCCCTGCACGCTTTGCGTGCATTATGTCTGCCGCTGGCAGACATTTTACCATTTTGCACCCTGCTGTAAATTATTTGTACCCTGCTATTCTCCCAAACTTTGAAGCCCCTGCAAATGGTAATGTGTAACCCATGTGTGTGTTATATGAGTTCGTGGTGCATACATCCATCCGTGGTAGCCACAACATTACAGTCACTTAGGCTGTCTAAATTAAGCAAAAACATTGGCGAATTTCGCATCCTTTCAAAGTCAATGAGAGCGAAGCGAAATTCGTTTGTGTCGGGATGGACCGTAATGAAGTCTGACTGATATTTTGTGGGGGGGTCCGCGTCGCCGCGCTACCTCACTCTTTTTTGACCATGGTTGTGTTTGCATCCCTGCAACAGAGAGAGACAGACAGAGGGAGAGACAGAGAGAGGGCATAAAAGGGGAGAGAGAGAGAGAGAGAGAGAACACAGGATGTTCAGCATGTCCATTGTCATCTAATGCTTAAAGCATATACGCAGTCATTAAAAAATTCAGAGAATCTGGAGAAATCTCTGTATGGGAGAGAAGGCTGAAAACTGACAATGGAAGCCTGTGATCATCAGGCCCTCAGGCGACACTGCCTTAAAGGATATATGCAGAACCTTTATTTTTAAATAAATTTCTGAGTGGATAGTATCTCC
The DNA here is from genome assembly GCF_027579695.1 of Neoarius graeffei. Lineage (NCBI taxonomy): Eukaryota > Metazoa > Chordata > Actinopteri > Siluriformes > Ariidae > Neoarius > Neoarius graeffei. The sequence continues at coordinate 12,844,807 of NC_083589.1, read as the reverse complement.
ATCCTTGACTCTTGTATGCTGCATAAATGGGAATTAAAAATATATATTTTTGAGAGTTAAAATTGACCGCAAAGTTGGCATTCGAGCTGCCCCACTGAGCCAGCCAGCCCTGAGTGCGTGACGTCACAGTGGTAACCGGTTTTAAGGCCGAGGCCTTTGACAGCTATAGACCAGTCATATAAATAAAAATTTATGGTGAAAGTAAGAAATACCATTACCGACTTGCTCAGCTAAGATGATTTGACTTCATTAATTGTGGGTTGACTCTCATTAAAACAGGATAGGTGTTGTAACTTATGCAACATACATGGACATGCATGCATTTTCACTGATAAAACATAAAAGGCTAATTAAATAATCAGATGAATTGAGACAATCACATTCTGAAGCAAATTAAATAATCTTATACCGGTAACTTAAACACACAATACAAGTTACATGTACTAATCTAAATGCAGGTAAACAACGTGGTGGTGTTTTTTATCCAAATAAGAGTCTCAGCTTACCTGTCTGTGTTCTCGTTTCTTGAAGGCCGATCTTGTGGCCGATTGTTTTGAAACAATCTGACTTTCAGTTGTTCGCTCAGTTTTCCATTCATTCGCGTCTTCCACGTAAGGGCGAGATGGCAGCAATATCCATTTTAGAAATAAGACCACTGCTCCACTCTTTCTCCATTCTCTCTATGACTGAGTACTCCACCATTACTGCTGGGCTCAGGCAATTACTAAAACCCGGGACAGAACGGGATGTCACCAGTTTTAGCATCAACCGTGGGGAGGTCACTGCCCGAGTGATCTATCACGTCCTGTTCCGTCCCGGGTTTTACCAACAACCCCTCAGCTCATTCCGGTAAAACTGGTGCAACCAAACTCGCTTTCCTCTGAAAATAAATAAATAAAATAAATACTTTCCTTTTCTTGTAGATTTATTTAATTGTTGATACTGCACCCTCTTTCAGTACGGGCTTCTAGCCAACGCTCCTCAACAGATCAGAGGTTTCATATGAGTCTTCAGTAAAATGTGCAGAGCAGAGGAGAGACCACTTCATAGGCACCCAATGTGCCCATGAACAACTTGTAGAACGCGTCCAAATCTTTGCAGTTTGAACATTCTTGGGCCATGAATGCAATGTAAATCCACCCTCTGTTGTTGCAGCACTGGCCAGCAACACATCTGCATGGTATGGCGATAAATTAGCTCAAAATGGAGGATCGGAGTTGCAGTCAGCTCTGTGTTTTAGCATAGCGGAAATAGCGATGAGACCGATAGACTTCCTGCTGTGACGTTACGGATGTCAAGGTCATTCACTCAGACCGCTACCTATATGAATCACTTTAATCGTAAAAATTACTATATTAGATTTATTGTTAACGCTTAAAACTATTCCTGTGCCATTCTTGAGGTCTCAAGGCATTTATAAACGAAAGTGAGGCTATGGCTCTGTGTATATGCTTTAAAAGCAGACATGTGTCTGTATTGGAAATCACTGTATGGGCTCAGGAACACTTCAGAAAACTATCGTATGTGAAAACAGCTCATTACTGCATCCACAAATGCAAGTTAAAACCAGATATAAATAATATCCAGAAGCACTGCCGCCATCTCTGGGCCTGAGCTCTTTTACGATGGACTGAAACGAAGTGGAAAATTGTCCCGAGGTCTGACGAATCAAAAGTACAAATTCTTTTTAGAAGTCATGGGCATGACATCTTCCAGGCTAAAGAGGAGAGGGACCATCCGGCTTGTTATCAGTGCACGGTTCAAAAGCCTGTGATGGTATGAGGGGGCATTAATGCATATGACATGGGTAGCTTGTACGTCTGGGAAGGCATCATTAATGCTGAATGAGAAATAAACATTTCAGAGCAATATGCTGCCATCCAGACAAACTCTTTTTCAGGGAAGGTCTCCCTTCTTTAAGCAAGACAATGCCAAACCACTTTCTGCACATACTAAAACTGCATGGCTCCATAGTAAGAGTCTGGGTGGGCGTAAAAGAGTTTGGGAGACCCCAAACCATTGAGCAACTGAAATTGTATATCAGGCAAGAATGGGACAACATTTTTCTTTCAATTATTTTTCTTTTAAGTGGAGCTACATTATCTAAAGTATAGCGGAACATTGACTCTAAGCATTCAGTTGCCTGATCAAGTTCTGTGGGATCTGACGGTGATCCAATCAAAGTTGAAAACTCTGGGAGACTATTGATAAAATTTTGTGCAGTAGTTGACATGAATCTATGTTTGACGCAGTAAATAACCAATACACTGGAGTAACTAAGATGTTTATTTATGTAACATAATTTAAATATAATAAATATAATTAAATAAGCATGTTGAGGTAATTTTCACTAATTTGCTCATGATAACTGGTTATATTTATGCAAGTTAGCCTGGTTTTTTAGGGCCCGAGCACCATAGGCACAAAGATCCTTTTGGATCCATAAGGTTTTTTTCCCCCCTCTCTTTAAGATGACCATTTTGAGGTATTCCCTGTGGGCAAAAACTCATGAAATTTGGCATACACATCAGTGCTTGTGACAGTTACTCGGGGACAGAGCTATAGTCCTGGTTGTGGACCACTGACTCTACAGTGATACCATTTGTAATTGAGTCTTGTTCCCAGCACATAGTTTCACATACACGCATCAACGTGCGAGTCTCCCAAAGAGATCCTTTAGTCATACCCAACAGGGAGTGAGCTATTTTGTGCATTTTGGCATGTTACATTTTGAAATACTCATCCTTGGTAGTTCATTGGATTCATGTCAGATTTGGTATATACAGTGGTGCTTGAAAGTTTGTGAACCCTTTAGAATTTTCTATATTTCTGCCTAAATATGACCTAAAACATCATCAGATTTTCACACAAGTCCTAAAAATAGATAAAGAGAACCCAGTTAAACAAATGAGACAAAAATATTATACTTGGTCATTTATTTATTGAGGAAAATGATCCAATATTACATATCTGAGTGGCAAAAGTATGTGAACCTTTGCTTTCAGTATCTGGTGTGACCCCCTTGTGCAGCAATAACTGCAACTAAACATTTCCGGTAACTGTTGATCAGTCCTGCACACCGGCTTGGAGGAATTTTAGCCCATTCCTCCATACAGAACAGCTTCAACTCTGGGATGTTGGTGAGTTTCCTCACATGAACTGTTCGCTTCAGGTCCTTCCACAACATTTCAATTGGATTAAGGTCAGGACTTTGACTTGGCCATTCCAAAACATTAACTTTATTCTTCTTTAACCATTCTTTGGTAGAACGACTTGTGTGCTTAGGGTTGTTGTCTTGCTGCATGACCCACCTTCTCTTGAGATTCAGTTCATGGACAGATGTCCTGACATTTTCCTTTAGAATTTGCTGGTATAATTCAGAATTCATTGTTCCATCAATGATGGCAAGCCGTCCTGGCCCAGATGCAGCAAAATAGGCCCAAACCATGATACTTACCACCACCATGTTTCACAGATGGAATAAGGTTCTTATGCTGGAATGCAGTGTTTTCCTTTCTCCAAACATAACGCTTCTCATTTAAACCAAAAAGTTCTATTTTGGTCTCATCCATCCACAAAACATTTTTCCAATAGCCTTCTGGCTTGTCCATGTGATCTTTAGCAAACTGCAGACAAGCAGCAATGTTCTTTTTGGAGAACAATGGCTTTCTCCTTGCAACCCTGCCATGCACACCATTGTTGTTCAGTGTTCTCCTGATGGTAGACTCATAAACATTAGCCAATGTGAGAGAGGCCTTCAGTTGCTTAGAAGTTACCCTGGGGTCCTTTGTGACCTCGCCGACTATTACACGCCTTGCTCTTGGAGTGATCTTTGTTGATCGACCACTTCTGGGAAGGGTAACAATGGTCTTGAATTTCCTCAATTTGTACACAATCTGTCGGACTGTGGATTGGTGGAGTCCAAACTCTTTAGAGATGGTTTTGTAACCTTTTCCAACCTGATGAGCATCAACAATGCTTTTTCTGAGGTCCTCAGAAATCTCCTTTGTTTGTGCCATGATACACTTTCACAAACTTGTTGTGAAGATCAGACTTTGATAGATCCCTGTTCTTTAAATAAAACAGGGTGCCCACTCACACCTGGTTGTCATCCCATTGATTGAAAACACCTGACTCTAATTTCACCTTCAAATTAACTGCTAATCCTAGAGGTTGACATACTTTTTCTACTCACAGATATGTAATATGGGCGGCACGGTGGTGTAGTGGTTAGCGCTGTCGCCTCACAGCAAGAAGGTCCTGGGTTCGAGCCCCGGGGCCGGCGAGGGCCTTTCTGTGTGGAGTTTGCATGTTCTCCCCGTGTCCGCGTGGGTTTCCTCCGGGTGCTCCGGTTTCCCCCACAGTCCAAAGACATGCAGGTTAGGTTAACTGGTGACTCTAAATTGACCATAGGTGTGAATGTGAGTGTGAATGGTTGTCTGTGTCTATGTGTCAGCCCTGTGATGACCTGGCGACTTGTCCAGGGTGTACCCCGCCTTTCGCCCGTAGTCAGCTGGGATAGGCTCCAGCTTGCCTGCGACCCTGTAGAAGGATAAAGCAGCTAGAGATAATGAGATGAGATGAGATATGTAATATTGGATCATTTTCCTCAATAAATAAATGACCAAGTATAATATTTTTGTCTCATTTGTTTAACTGGGTTCTCTTCATCTACTTTTAGGACTTGTGTGAAAATCTGATGTTGTTTTAAGTCATATTTATGCAGAAATATAGAAAATTCTAAAGGGTTCACAAACTTTCAAGCACCACTGTATAGTGTCACTATTTGGCAACAGAAAGAGTGTTTTTTTCACCTATCTCGGCTATACTCCTCCTAGACAAATCATTAGCTCAATGTCAGATTTGGAGTCACAGGGCTTATAAATTGTGGAGGGATTTTTGATGCGTTGAACAGTATCGCTATGAGGAGAGGATGAATTTCGGTACCTTTCAACAGATTTTTCAGATTATTTCATTAGTTTGATGACTGACAGGATTTCAAGCAATCAATGAATGAATAGCTTGGGGGTTGGTTTGGAAGTGCTCATGTAATGACATTGGCTTATGTGATGACACTGTTTACAGCATGTTAGCAGCATTGCTGCTAATTCACCAATCTAATTCACTGGCTAATTAAAAATGAACTCTCTTAACCCTATAAAGTTGACAGACATGCTATTTCCTTGGAATAAGTCAGGGCTAGCTATTGGCACAAACCATGCGGCTCACTAATGTTTCTAACTGAGCATGTGCGTTGTGGCAGGTCTGATATCAAACACATTTCCCAAGGAGACCAGGTGGAGAAAAACAAAGAAAAGATGACAGAGGTGGCAATTCAGGGAGTCAATATCATGATGGAGGGGTTTGTGTGTTCCAGTGATCCTAGAAGCAAAGTTGTCAGGGGCAATCGCCCCTGGTAGGGTCTCCCAAGGCAAACTGGTTCTAGGTAAGGGACCAGACAAAGAGTGATTCAGAAGACCCTCATGAGGAAATCTAAGAACAAGGACACAGATACCTTGCCCAGAACAGGGATACCAGGGTCCCAATCTGGAGCCAGGTCTGAGGGAGGGGCATGTTGGTGGCTGAGCCTTTACCCATGGGGGCCCAGCTGGGCACAGCCTGAAAGAGCATTATGAGTCCTCTTTCCTGTGGGCTCACCAGTGGCAAGGGGAACCGTAAAAGTCTGGTGCGACATGGATTAGGCAGCAGAGGGTGCCTTGGCGGTCCAATCCTTGGCTGACAAGGAATGTAACCTCTATGGCAGAAAAGGAGCCTGAGCTGGTGCAGGAGGTAAGGAGGTACTGACTAGATATAGTTGGGTTCACTGCAATGCACACTACAGGCTCCAGAACCAAACTCCTGGAGAGAGGCTGGACTCTATTCTGGAATTGCCCTAGGTGAGAGGCAGTGAGCAGGTGTGGGTTTTCTCATAGCCCCCCAGTTTGGTGTCAGTACATTGGAGTTCACCCCAGTGGATGAGAGAGTTGCCTCCCTGAGACTTCGACCGATCTGAACCCAAATAGTGCTTTGTTATTAGACTTCTGTGCTAGGCATAGTCTGACCATAATGAACACCACGTTCGAACACAAGGGTGTTCATAAGGACACTTGGTGCCAAAGCACTATAGGTATTAGGTTGATGATCGATTTTGTAGTCAGGTACATCAGGCCTGCGGGCATATATGTCTTGGACACTCAGGTGAAGAGAGGAGCTGAGCTGTCAACTGATCATGACCTGATAGTGAGCTGGATCAGATGGTGGTGGAAGACACCGGACAAACCAGGTAAACACAAATGTATAGTGCAGGTGAGCTGGGGCTGTTTACCAGTTTCCCCTTTCAGAGAGATCTTCAACTCGCACCTCCTGTGTTCCAAGAGAGGCTAGGGATATGGAGTCCGAATTTACCATGTTGCATGCCTCTATTGCTGAGGCAGCTGTACAGAGCTGTGGTCACAAGGTTGTTGGTGCCAACCCCCAAATTCAGTGGTGGACACCAGCAGTTAAAGGAGTCATCAAACTGAAGGAGGCCTTCCAAGCCTGGTAGCCTTGTGGAACTCCTGAAGCACCTGACAGGTACTGACGGGCCAAGCAGAGCATGACTGCAGCAGTTGTGGAAGCAAAAACTTAGCTGTGGGAGGAGTTTGGTGAGGCCATGGAAAAAGACTTTCAGTCAGCCTTGAAGAGATTTTGGCAAACTGTCAGGCAATTTAGGAGGGGAAAGTAGGGCTTTGCCCATGATATTTGCAGTAGGGATAGAGTGCTGTTGACCTCAACTGGGGATATAATTGGGCAGTGGAAGGACTATTTCTAGGATCTCCTGAACCCATCTGACATGCCTTCTATAGAGGAGGCAAAGCTGGCGGACTCAGGGGAGGATTTGTCAATAACTAGAACTGAGGTCATTGAGGTAGTTAAAAAAAAAAACCTCAGCAGCAGCAGGGTTCTGGGAGTGGATGAGATTCATCCTGGGTTCTTGAAGGCTGTGGATAATGTTGGTCTGTCTTGCTTGACACACCTCTTCAACATTGCATGGAGGTTAGGGACAGCTCTGGACTGGCAGTCTGGGATGGTGGTTCCCATCTTTAAGAATCACACTCCTCAGCCTCCCAGGGAAGGTCCATGCCAGGGTACTGGAAAGGAGGATTTATCTGTTAGTTGAACCTCAGATTCAGGAGGAACAATGCAGTTTTCATCCTGGCCATGGAACACTGGACCAGCTCTTTATCCTCTCAAGGATACTTGAGGGTTCATAGGAGTTTGTCCAACCAGTCCACATGTGCTTTGTGATGGGCCATTAGGTCCCTGTATGAATGGAGCAAGAGCTTGGTTCACATTGCCAGCAGTAAGTCAAACTTGCTCTCACTGGACATTGGACTACTCCAGGGCTGCCCTTTGTCACCAGTTCTGTTCATAATTTTTATGGACTGGATTTCTAGGCACAGTCAGGGTGTCTAGTTTGGAGACATCAGGATTGCATTGTTGTGTTTTGCAGATGATGTGATCCTTTTGGCTTCATCAAGCTGTGACCTCCAGCATGCCCAGAGATGGTTTGCAGGAGTGTGTGAAGCAGCTGGGATGAGAATCGGCACCTCCAAATCAGAGGCCATTGTCCTCAGCTGGAAAGGGGTGGAATGCCCTCTCCAGATTGAGGCTAGGTCGCTACCTCAAGTAGAGGAGTTTAAGTATCTTGGGGTCTTGTTCATGACTGAGGGGAAAAAAGGAATAGGAGATTGACAGGTGGATTGGTGCAGCATCAGCAGTGATGCAGATGCTCTACTGATCTGTGGTGGGGAAGAGAGAGCTGAGCCAAAAGGCGAAGCTATCGATTTACTGGTCAATCTACGTTCCTACCCTCACCTATGGTCACGAGTTTTGAGTAATGACCAAAAGAATGAAATTGCAGATACAAGCAGCAGAAATTAGCTTCCTCTGCAGGATGTCTGGGCTCAGCCTTAGAGATAGGGTGAGGAGCTTGGACATTTGGGAGGGGCTCAAAGTACAGCCGCTGCTCCTTCACATTGAAAGGAGCCAGCTGAGGTGGTTCGGGCATCTGTCTAGGATGCCTCCCAGGGGAGGTATTTCAGGCATGTCAAACTGGGAGGAGACCCGGGGCAGACCCAGAACACGCTGGAGGGATTACAATTCTGTCCTGCCTTAGATCCCCCTGGAGGAGCTGGAGGAGGTGGCTGGGGAGAGAGAGGTTTAGGCATCACTTCTGAGATTGCTGCCCCCGTGACCTGGATCAGATAAGTGGTAGAAAATGGATGGATGGACTTAAAGGTAAGAAGGTTAAGAGAAGCAGACATCATATTTTGTTACCTTGGTTAATTGTGGTGTTAATTTAGTGATTGTCAGGGATGAAGCTTGGCAAACTGTCCTGATGCGTCTCAAGCTTTATATTTCCACTATTCAGGTAACAGCACAACTTGTATGAATTGCATCTACTGCAGTTTATATATGAAATCATCAACATTCTTCCCATGTGGGATAGTAATACATTATAAACCAGCTCATAAAATATAAACTGCACTAAATATTTAGACACTGAGCATTATGACTTAAGGCTCACTCACAACCCGTTGCGAGTGAGCCTTCTGGACACGCACAGGTCACAGGGTTTGGTAGCTCGCAGCCGTGCCACAGGGTCACGGTGAACCCGTGGGAAACTTTGGGGGAGGAGTACTTGTCAAGTACAGGTTGCACGGCTGACTTCCTCGAGGCATGGGAAAAATTGCGCCGTTAGCCCGTGGAAAGTGTATGTCTGACGCACGTGATCAGTACATGTTCAGTGAGTGTGGAGTGCGTGTGACTTGCATTTTACCAGTTTCCTGTGCTAGGAGTACGGGCCGCACTTGTGAAGCATGTGCGACGCATGTGATTAGCACGTTACAATCACTCATAACTTGCGTGTGACACAAGCCGGGAGTGGGTATAAAACCAGCGTGTCTGCAGCATTCTGCATCAGTCTTTTGACTGAAGAACATTGGATATTTTGTGGGAAAAATGTAAAAATTTTCAGTTTAAAGTTTAGAAAATGGGACCCAAGAAGATGCAAGCACAAGTGAAGTAGCCCAGCCTGAAACAGCAGAGGGGGAGGAAGAATTTGATGATGGTAGCAGCAACAGCAAGGCCTGCATGAACAGGGAGACGTATGATTTCAAGCCAGCAGAAGGCACAGCACCCTGCCAGAGGTATTTTCACAGGTAAATACACATGCTTTAAACATTCATTTCAGTATTGATATGCTTATGTAATTAATATTATATATGCTGATTTTCATGCATGTTTCAGCTAACGATGCCCAGAAGTGAGGACATTGCAATCCCATCATCACTGTCAGGTCATTGTGCCATGCTCAGTGATAAGGACAAGGACATCCCAGCACCCCCTCCCACCACTCAGCAGGAGTAGGAGCAGGACAGTAGCTCGGAGTTAGAGTCAAAGTGTGTTTCAGTGCTCAAACTGTTGGGCTATTTAGTTGGGATTTTTTTACAATGTAATAAAATGCGTTATTCCCTTGTATTCATGTTTTATTATTTGATGTTTGCATGGTAAATTAACATACTCAAATAAAAACAGCAAATGAGGTGGTCTTCTTCCCTTCTACAATGCTACATGATCGGTTCCTTGGTTCCTCCCCAATATATATACCCAGAGTCTTGCCCCTCATGTCGCGTGCGGGTCGCCACACATAGGGGTAGAAAGTGAGATGTACTTCTGTCTTGTGGGCCGCACAAATAGCAAGTGTGGATACTTGTGTAATACTTCTGAGACACGTCACTCATACAATGACCGTGTGTCACTCGTGCGTCTTACTGTCATCGCAAAAAGTCCATACTAGCCGTGCTGCTGACTTGGTTCAGGTGTACAAAAGGAGTATGGGTCCCGTACATAGTGTATGCATTCTTGATTTGTCACAAGACCCTTAGAATTTGCATGTGCAGGACCAAAAGTCTCCACAGCCAGTCTGTGACCTTCTACGGCGCTGAACACATGCAAGTGTCAAGCACGGTTTTGCCAAATTTTTTTTACCATAGACCGCCCGTCGTAGCACGTACGGCAGGTTGTGAGTGAAGCTTTACATACCAAAACTGTGTTCTGCCTCTATGCCACTGTCTTCCACACACAAAAACCCATACTTCTAATGTTTAAAAACTCATGACCTTTACCACACACATCTAAAGTAACCATGCATGCCAAACTAGATCAATGATAACATCCATCATCTGTAACCACTTATCCTGTGCAGGGTCGTGGGCAAACTGGAGTCTATCCCAGCTGACTATGGGCGAGAGGCAGGGTACACCCTGGACAAGTCACCAGGTCTTCACATGGCTGACACAGACACAACCAACCATTCACACTCAATTTAGAGTCACCAATTAGCCTAATCTGCATGTCTTTGGACCGTGGGAGCACCCAGAGGAAACCCACACAAACACAGGGAGAACATGCAAACTCCACATAGAAAGGCCCCCGTCGGCCACTGGGCTCGAACCCAGAACCTTGTTGCTGTGAGGCAACAGTGCGAGCCACTACACCACCATGCCACCTCATTGATAACATGTATACGGAATTTAGTCTGTAGGATGTAAGCATAGTTGAGAATCTAAATTTCTGATGTGAAATGATGTAATTAATGTAGTGTGATGTGGCACACAAGAGGGGTGTTAGCTCATTAGACACTCGCTCATGAAGGTTAAATCACATAAAATGTTGAGAATTTGAGCAAAATTATTTACACCGAAACTGTGTTCTTGTAGTTGATACACAAAAACTGATTCTTCCAATGTTTAAAACTCATGTAAAGGCAACATCTGAAAATGAGATGTTATATGCATTTTACCATTATACATGGAAGTAAAGGAAATGTGTCGGATGCATATTTACACAGCACATAAAAGGGTTTATGGTACTACTGCAGGTTGCATGTACAGGAAAAGTGTAAAGATTAGGTGTCACTGTATGCAGTCATTGAGCATAAATTGGATAAATTGAAGAGGGCTGCATCAGGAAGGGCATCCGGCATAAAACCATGCCAAATCTAACAGGCGGATTGGAAAGAGAAATACCATACCGGATCGGTCGGGGTCTGGGTTAACAACGACCGCCTCTGGTACTGTTGGTCAACAGGGTGCCTGTGGAAAGTATGCTACTGTTGCTTCAAAATAGAGAAGGAGAAAGAGGGGGGGAGGCGTGTTTGGAGAGAGCGTGAAAGATGGAAGGGAAGGAGCTTAGAATTGAGGGTAGGAACACTGAATGTGGGAACATTGACTGGCAGAGCGAGAGAGTTAGCAGGTATGATGGAAAGAAGGAAGTTGGACATTTTGTGTGTGCAGGAGACGAGGCAGAAAGGAAGCAAGGCCAAGAACATTGGAGGTGGATGTAAGTTGTTTTATGATGGAGTCGATGGAAAGAGAATGGTGTTGGTATTGTTTTGAGGGTCAACAGTGTGATTGATGTGAAGAGGGTGTCAGATAGAGTGATAGCCATGAAGCTGGAGATTCAAGGAGTGGTAATCAATGTTGTGTGTGTACGCCCCACAGGTTGAATGTGAGAATGAAGAGAGAGAGTCTTTCTGGGAAAAGATGGATGAAGTGGTAGAAAGTATACCGAGGGAGGAGCGCGTGCTGATAGGAGCAGATTTCAACAGACATGTTGGCAAAGGAAACAGAGGAGATGAGGGTGTGATGGGCAGATATGGTGTAAGAGAGAAATGTGGAAGGGCAAATGGTGATTGATTTTTCAAAGAGGATGAATTTGGCAATAGTCAATACATACTTTGAGAAGAAAGAGCAGCATAGGGAGACGTTTAAGAGTGGAGGAAGATCTTACACAGGTGGACTACATACTCTGCAGAAGGGGTAACCTGAAGGAGATTGGAGACTGTGAAGTGATGGCAGGGGAGAGTGTAGCTAGACAACATTGAGTGGTCGTGTGCAGGATGAGCTTGAAAGTGAAAAAGAGGAAGCATGAAACAGTGGAGTCGAATATTAAGTGGTGGAAACTAAAAGAAGTTGAAAATCAGAAGGAGTTTAGGGAAGAAATGAGATGAGCATCAAGTGGTAATGGAAGTCTACCAGAAGATTGGGATACTACTGCTATACGAGTAAGAGAGGCAGCAAGGAAGGTGCTAGGGTGGTCATCGGGAAGGAGGAAGGAAGACAAGGAGACATGGTGGTGGAACAAAGAAGTGCAGGAAATTATAAAACAGAAGAGGCTAGCAAAGAAGAATTGGGACGATCAGAGAGATGAGGAAAGCAGGTGGTTATACAGAGAGATGAGACAAAAGGCAAAAAGAGCGGTAGCGAAGGCGAAAGCAGATGCATACCAGGAGTTGTATGAAAGACTGGAGGCCAAAGAAGGAGAGAAAGACCTGTACAGACTAGCTAGGCAGAGAAACAGGGAAGCGAGGGATGTATAGCAGGTAAGAATGATGAAAGACATAAATGGAAATGTGCTGACAAACAAAGAGAGTGCATTAAGAAGGTGGAAAGAGTACTTTGAGGATTTATTAAATGAGGAGAATCCGAGAGAGAAAAGGTCAGATTCGTTGGAGACAGCAAATCGGGAAGCAGAGTTGGTTAGTAAGGATGAGGTGAGGGCAGCCATGAAAAGAATAAAGACTGGGAAAGCAGTCGGTCCAGATGGTATCCCGATTGAGGCTTGGAGATGTTTGGGTGAGACGGCTGTGGAGTTCCTAACGAGATTGTTTAATAAGATGCTAGAGAATGAGAAAATGCCAAATGAATGAGAGTGTGTGCTAGTCCCAATATACAAGAATAAGGGAGATGTACAGAGCTGCAGTAATTACAGAGGGATAAAATTGATGAGCCACACCATGAAGTTATGGGAAAGGGTATTGGAGGTGAGATTGAGAAGAGAGGTACGGTAGCAATCTGTGAACAGCAGTACGGGTTAATGCCAAGGAAGAGCAAGTCGGATGCAATTTTTGCTTTAAGAATGTGAATGGAGAAGTACAGGGAAGGCCAGAGAAAGCTACATTGTGTGTTTGTAGACCTGGAGATGGTATTGTATGAGAAAGTGTGGAGTGAATGAGAAGTATATTAGAGTGGTGCAAGACATGTATGAGAACAGTGAAACAGCAGTGAGGTGTGCAGTTGGAATGACTGAATAGTTCAAAGTGAAGGTGGGACTTCATCAAGGATCTGCTTTGAGTCCTTTCTTGTTTGCCATAGTGATGGATAGCTTGACAGACGAAGTGAGGCAAGAGTCACCATGGAACATGATGTTTGCAGATGATATTGTGATATGTGGTGAAAGTAGAAAGGAGGTTGAGTTGGGTTTGGAGAGATGGAGGGATGCATTGGAACGAAGAGGAATGAAGGTGAGCAGTAGCAAAACAGAATACATGTGCATCAATGAGAAAGGGGATGAGAGTGTAGTGAAGATGCAAGGAGTAGACATAAAGAAAGTTGGTGAATTCAAGTACCTGGGGACATCTGTACAGGAAAATGGGGGCTACGATAGTGAGGTGAGAAAGAAAGTACAGGAAGGGTGGAGCAGTTGGAGAAGGATTTCGGGAGTCATTTGTGATAGGAAAGTCCCAGCAAAAGTGAAAGGTAAGATGTATAAGACAGTAGTGAGACCAGCTGTGATGTACGGATTGGAGACCGTACCCTTAACGAACAGACAGGAGGCAAAGTTGGAGGTGGCGGAATTGAGGATGTTAAGGTTTGCGATGGGAGTGATGAGGTTGGACAGGATAAGGAACGAGCACATCAGAGGGACAGCACATGTGGAGAGCTTGGGAATTAAGAGAGATGAGACTGAGATGGTATGGGCACATCCTGAGAAGAGATGCAGAGCATGTTGGAAGGAGAATGTTGAGGATGGAGCTGCCAGGTGCACAAAAACGAGGAAGGCCAAAGAGGAGATACATGGATGCGGTGAGAGAGGACATGAAAGTGGCAGGTGTGGTAGAGAAGGATGCGGAAGACAGGGAGCAATGGAGGCGAAAGATCTGCTGTGGCGACCCCTAATCGGAAGCAGCCAGAAGATGTATGCAGTCATTGAGCATAATGAGATTTATATGTTAAATGGTTCTCCTTTTTCTTGTTGCTTTATTTAAAGTCATAACACTGATCAAAATTAAACGTGATGCTGGTGTAGTAGTATCAGACAAGATTCCCATTCTTGTGACCTGGGTTCAATTCCCTGGGACATTTGGCCTAAATATTATATGGCCTAAAGATTAGAGAAGCAGATTTGGGACTGAAAGGTTGCTGGTTCGACTCCCTGGACTAACAGGAAAATGTGTGGGTGAACAGCACTCTCCCCTCCCTCTACATCCATGGCTGAACTGCCCTTGAGCAAAGCACCTAACCTTCAACCTGCTCTCTGGGTGCTGCAGCACAGCTGCCCACTGCTCTGGGTATGTGTGCTTGCATCCCCAGATGTGTTAATTGCAGAGAAATAATTTCACTGCATTCTGATGTACATGATGCATAAAGGCTTAAAATTCCCAAATTCTGATGTTTATATTGTCTAAACATGCGCATGAACTTAACAGTAATATTTGTTTCTTTGCCAAAACCTCAGCAAGTGATTTGGGCATGTTGTGTGGTGTAGCTAGGAAATGTTAAGAAATTTACATCATAAAATCACATTTATTAAGCAAGGGCACAGCAGGAAGTTGAGAACCCCACTCCAGGCGAGGGTCGCCATGTTGGTTTATGTGGTTAGATGATGTTAACGGTGTTGTTAATTCATGAATGTTGGGAGGTATTTCGCATGCTTCCTAAAAAACAACCTCTTAATTGTTGTGTTGTGTCAATCTGGTGACAGCGCCAGAGGAGTGAAGGCCCATCATCACCACTTGTGGCTATACTGATTGACACTTTTTTTTTTTTTTTGCTAATGCCAGATTAGCCTTGGTTTGATTCCAATAGCTTAGCTAGTCAGCAATTCAAATTCTAGCTAATGGAAAATAATGCAAATTTACAGAGAATGAATGATATTTTCAGGCAGAATGCTGTAGTTGCTTTAAAACAAAATCATCAGTTTTAGATGCATTACAAATGAAAAAGTGAAAAGCATAAGAATTAATAAAAGATTAATTAATTTAAGGATTAATTAAAAAAAGGACAAGGATTAATAAATATTACTTTTTTAAAATGAAAACATGAATAACAAATTCATTCGTTAAAAACTTTAATACTTGAGAACATTTAAAAAGGTAGGGATTTTTTGACATCACCTTAAGTAAAATTTTTGACCCACTTTTAACAGAGTTAATTTTGACTGTCTATAGTGCATCTCAAACAATTAGAATATTGTGAAAATTTCAATATTGTCCATCAGTTGATAAAGTGAAAATTTTAAATATTCTAGACTCATTACACATAAACTAAAATATTTCAAGCAATTTTCTATTTTAATTTTGATAATTATGGCTTACAGTGCAAAAAAATGTAAAAATGTCAAAATATTATATTTCATTTTGAGTTTGCGTAAAACAGTATAAATTCCGTGTATTTCTCAGTCTAGTTCAGTGCACGCAACTGCAATCATGGGGAAGACTGCTGACTTGACAGTTGTCCAGAAGACAATTACCGACTCCCTCCACAAGGAGGGTAAGCCACAGAAGATCACTGCTGAAAAGGCTGGCTGGAAAAGGTGCACAAGCAACAGGGATGACGGCAGTCTTGAGAGGATTGTCAAGAAAAGTTGATTCAAAACTTAGAACTTCACAAGGAGTGGACTGAGGCTGGTGTCAGTGCATCAAGAGCCACCACGCACAGACATCTTCAGGAAAGGGGACACACTGGTCACATTCCTAATATCAAACCACTCCTGAAACAGAGATAACGTCAGAAGCATCTTACCTGGGCTAAGGACAGAAAGAACTGGACTGCTGCTCAGTGGTCCAAAGTCCTCTTTTCAGATGAAAGTAAATTTTGCATTTCATTTGGAAATCAAGGTCCTCAAGTCTGGAGGAAGAGTGCAGAGGCACAGAATCCAAGGTGTTTGAAGTCCAGTGTGAAGTTTCCACAGTCTGTGATGATTTGGGGTGCCATGTCATCTGCTGGTGGTGGTCCACTGTATTTTATCAAGTCCAAAGTCAACACAGCATCTACCAGGAGATTTTAGAGCACTTCATGCTTCTATCTGCTGATGAGCTGTATGGAGATGCCGACTTCCTTTTTCAGCAGGACTTAGCACCTGCCTACAGTGCCAAAACTACTACCAAATGGTTTGCTGACCATGATATTACGGTGCTTGATTGGCCAGCCAGCTCGCCTGACCTGAACCCCAGAGAGAATCTGTGGCCTATTGTCAAGAGGAAGATGAGAAACACCCGACCCAAAAATACAGACGAGGTGAAGACCGCTATCAAAGTAACCTGGGCTTCAGTAACACCTCAGCAGTGCCACAGACTGATCACCTCCATGCCACACCACATTGATACAGTAATTCATGGTAAAGGAACCCCAACCAAGTACTGAGTGCATCAATGAACATACTTTTCAGAAGTTGGACATTTCTGTATTGTAAATCCTTTTTTAATTGATCTTAGGAAATGTTCTAATAATTTGAGACACTGGATTTCTGATTTTCATGAGCTATAAGCCATAATCATCAAAATTAAAACAAACTAGAACTGTGAGTAAACTCCACAGAATACCCCCCGCTTATGAGCCTGTCATCATATATTGCCATATGTAAGGGAATACATTGAATTATCTCCCCTTTGAAACATCAAACCGGGACTATTTTCCTTCATGTACATCTTCAGGTGGTATATTGCAACTGTGTAAAGTTTCATCAAAAGCCATCAAACCGTTTAGGAGGAGTTGCGCTTACAAGACACATGGACAGACAGACAGAATGATTCCTATATACCCCCCCCCCCCCCAAACTTTGTTGACAGGGAGTATAAAAAAAGGCTTGAAATATTTCGTTTTACATGTAATGAATATAAAATGTGAAATTTTACCTTTCTGAACTAAATTACAAAAAAAAAAACAAAACACCTAACTATTTGAGATGCACTAGTACTTTTACATCATCATTCCTTAACACTTTGTCCATCCTGGTGCTTGGTTAATGTTTACTGTTGTATAAACTGTTAAACCCCAGCAGCAGCACATTGACTGTCCTGTGAAACGTTGTGTCTCATCCTAATATTACAAGTGTGGCTTGTATTTCAATGTGAATGTGTGAAATATTAGCTGTTGCTAATCCTGTATAATTGGTGTGTGCTGTAGTTACAAACCTGTTGCTGGAGATTTGCAGCACAGTACAAAGCCCCATGACAATGTCTTAATAATTATTTCATTAAAAAGAGGTCAATCAAGGTTTGTTATGAGAAATAAAGACACACTAGTGACATGTGCATTCAACCAGAGTTTTAATGTGATAAAAGCAGTCCAAACACCACATATTCTCTATCTGTACCTAAATACTGTCAGACTAACTTATACACACTTTTTTATAAATATTTTCATATAAAAACATACAAACTGACCATCTTGCAAAAAAACATTGTGAAGACAAAAACTCTGGAAACTACATGCAATGTTTTCTGTATTTTTACCCCCCGTTTGATTAATTCTCCTTCATAGTGTTCACTGTAAAGACCACGCGTTTCCTCTGTGCACCGTTAATAACGACAAATCCAAACTACCTAACAGGAACAGCATAACACAGGAAAAAGGGATGAAGGAACTGGCGTCCACTGGCCTTCTGAAACAATTCTCTGATAAAATCAGGTTTAAAGAAGGAGCACAGATTTTTATCTCCAGCAGACAGAATAAAAGCACTTTGGTTGTCTGAACTGACTTTCCAATGCAGAAATATAAAAACAGAAATAAAGAGTCTTCAAGGCTTCACCTCTCTGACATGAGTAACAATTACTTTAAAGTGCAAATTCTGAGGCAATTCTAACTTAGACTAGGTGTGCGTGCATGCACGCACGTCCTTCCATACACCGTCTTTTAAACGTGGAGTAATGAACAGGACTTGATTGAGTAATTTAGTGACGTTCACAAACTGCTGAAATGTGATGTGAGTCACTTCATGGAACTCGATGACTAACATTTACACTGAACACATCACGTAGATTTTCTTAGGCAGTGCAACCCATCCTCTAAGGCCTAGTCCCAGCTCTAAGGCTCACAAAGATGGTGCTGAAATTGGAGACAGTGCACCACGTTAAAAACAAAAAATGATTAAAGGTCAAACAAAGCTGCGTAAACTGCTCAAGTACAAAGAACTGATCTGAAAAAGGCGAATCTTTCTTCACACATCAAAAGAACACATCATAAAAACAGCATGCAGCTGAACACGCTTACTGACTGAGAACTAAAACAAGCTCCAGCTCACACACAGGTTCCACTCAGCTTCGCCGTGTGTCCGTGACTTCAGCGCTTCAAATATCCTGCTCTCAGATTACACTCCAGACCTAGCGCAATGCTGAGCTGCTGCTGCTGCCACTGACCTGCTGAGCAAATCACAAACAGCTCCGGATCCGTGGCACGCTCATCATACACTCATCATACCCCTTACTATAAATTATTTTGTGTCACACATGCTTGCAAATACATATCCAGAATACACACACGCACTCTCTCTCTCTCACACACACACACAGTATAGTCCTAAGGAAGCATTGATACTGTAACATTGACATTCCAATAGCAGCTAAATGTCTGAGGACTCAGAAAATAAAAATAAAATTAAAATGTCCTGACCCAACTGAAGTACCAGAACTCTGAAATATCCGATGGAAAAAGAACTACAAGTTCCTCATTGTCCCCTATTAAGAGGAAGCAGCTCCATCCAGGTGTCTCTCTGTGTCTGGGGTTCAGTCAGCACCGTGTCATGACTTGATCTTCCACAGCTGTACACACAGATTCACCAAGAAAATTAGAGAATAAATAACCAACAATAAACACAAACACAGACAAAGTAGCTCAACAAAAATATATTACATTTTCTAAAATGTGTGAAATACATGAATCTTTCTTCTGCTGATACAAAACAAAACGTCTTCGAAAGCTGCATGTGTTTCTTTCCATATACGTGAGCTGAAGCCATGACTGGCTCGTATCACCAAGACAGAATGCAAAGTCGGGATTCGAACTCATTATCTCCTGATGAGATGGTGAACGTTTTCTGTTGCAGGAAAGCTGCTTTTCATATCAGGACGAAATCAAATTTATTTCATCACGTACTAATAACATCAGGCCTCAATTTGTGAGCATTTGCTTTTTTGTAGTTTGCTTGTAGAAGTTATTTTGGCGTTGTGAGCAGCGACGTGCCGACACTCACTTTCACGTTGAAGCCAAGCAGGTCACTGATGACCCCTGAGACTGCAGACAGGATCACCACCTGAGTGATGCTGTACAACAGAGGGTTCATGGTGAGACCATAGAGCCTGAAAGGAGTGTCCAATTCCTGATGGAGAGAGAGAGGATGGGGGTGAATACGTTCGTTCAATTTTGTTTTATTTTATTTGTATATTGCTTTTATCATACTGCCACAAAAAAGTAATCTAACATCAGCAGCAGTTTTTAGGTACACGTGTAATCTTCAGGGTGTCTGTGTGGAACCATCCACAACAACAGAAAGCCCAAGCGCTCATGAGTCAGCCCTGATTTTAGACACTGCTTTCCCAAAGTGGGAGACAGAAAGACAGACAGATAAAAAGTAGAAGAGATGAACAGCACCTTCAGCAGTTTGGTTGCCAGCTTAAGAACATTGTTGACGAGTGTCAGCTCTTCTTTCTTGTTTGGTTTCTTCTCCATTTTCAAGTACAGATTAATCTAATCAAGAGGAAGACAGCAGAATCACGTTACATACTGATTATAAAAATGCATGTAATGATATCGTATGACGATAAATCCTGTTACAAATTTAGGACGATTGGAATTGTTGAAATAAAAATTAATCATGATTATCATCAGGCTGCATAATCTCTTACTTTTTCCTCACTGTAATTGTGTTCTTTAGACAGCAGAGGGCACAATTACATACAATAGTGGGAATGCACATGACTTCACTGTAGGCGGAAATAACACAGCTTGTAATGTCATGAAAACACAAAAAACAGATCCAAAATGTGAAAAAGCTGTTGTGTGATTGACTACAAAGGGATTTAGCAAGAAATCGGTGCCCTCTTTTTACAGACTGCTAAATAAAAGACTGATAAAGAAAAGAGAAGCAAATAGAGGCAGGATAAATGTTCATTAAAGTTTATTAAAAAAAGGAATATATTTGTTATTAACTTTTTTCATTTGCAATAAAAGAAATATTTTAGTTAATAGGCTATTATATTTTACTCCAACCTTTACAAATGTGGGCAAATAATTATTGTTGGTTATTAAGAAAATGTTTTTTATTTAAAAAAGGAATAAATTTGATAAAGAATTAAAAAATACATTTATTTTTTTTCCTCATAAAATTTTCTTCATTTAATTTTTATTTCCCCTCAAAATCTCATGAAGTGTATCGAATTGTTCCATGCCTAATGTAAATAGCAAAAACTGGTACACACCTTTGATTTTTTTTTTTTGTGTGTGTGTGTGTGTGTGTGTGTGGTGATGCACCTGCTCAGTCAGTAAGATAGAGGTGTTGCTGTACTTCTTGCTGGTCTCAGAGCCCAGTGTGACAAAGCGCAGTAGGAAGAGCGAGAGAGAAAAGGACCAGATCACCAGCTCCCAGTTATAGTGGAACTCCAGAAATGTTTCGTGAACATGCAGCAACTGCAGATCAAAAAAAAAAAAAAAAAGCTGTGGAACCTATTAGATGTATTAGAAGATGAGCTTAGCACAAAAACAAGAATGACATCAGCCTCCAGCATGTAAAGTCTTGGTCCATTCCTTGTCAGTAGTTTAAACCCCTACAGGTAAGAATACCTGTCCCCGCTCTCTAGGTAAGCAGGAAGGCATTTCTCTCTCCTTTAACACAAATTAGCCTCTTCCCTGCTGAGGATGCTAGCTATTGTGTCACACAGGAACTAGCAGATGAACTGAACAGGAGTCATTTGCAGGAGAAATAATAAAGCAGACCTGAGCACAGCAGATGAAGACCACTGAGAGAGTGAGGAGGAAGGCAGATGAGACGATGACATCCACTGAACGCTGGGGACCACGTCTCTGCATAACACACACACACACACACACGGAGAAGGGATTACACAAGCAGAATGCAAATATTACTGTAAGTGTGAGAAGTACACACATCCTCATATATTTAAAGGAAAATACCTTTAAGTAGGAGCGCAAGGAAAGCCACATCTTAATGTTCTGCACTTTTTTCAGGCGAAAATGAGGCACCTCAGACTTCCTGGCTCTGCGTGCTGAGGTGAGGTGACCAAACAGCTTTGCAAAGAGCAGTCTCTTTGAGAACAGAGAAGATACACCCGATTTCAAACAGCCCTCAGCCTCAGTTTGTACCCAAGTGTATAGTCTCACACTTAGTGCTCAGAAATGATGCTATGGAGAATGACATAAGGCTGTGCTGAATAAACCATCTCGTACCTGCTTGTACGTCCTTTCAGCCACGCTCAGCAGAAAGAAGAAGAGCCAGATGAGGCACACGCGCACTACAAAGCTGACGGACACCATCACAATTACCATGATATCAGATGAAGACCCAAAGGCAATGGAGATCATCTCACTGGCCAAGAGGGAGGACAGCTGCTCGAGGTCTTTGTTTTGGAAAAGTCTGTATGCAAAGGGTGTGAGTCCCAGAGTCACAGCCACAAAGTTTCCAAAAATCTGGTAGCCGATGCCAGGAGTGTATAAATTTACCTTAACACCAGGGACACAAGCACTCAATAATCAGATAGGTTTGTATTTTCATTTATCAATCACAAGAAGCTGTTAAGGTGAGCGACCGATGAATGTTCCTTCAAAATCCCACTCACCCTGTTCATGATCATGCCGCTGATTTCCAGCACAGACATATCTGCCTTTTTACACTCATTTCCTTCCCATACAATGGCACTCACACGCTCCAGCCCTGGGTTCGAGCTGTGCAACCATGGAGCATGGCCCTAGACATACACAAAAAGAAATGAAGACAACAGTCAGTCAGACTGATGGGCTTTGCCTACTTTTTCACCTAATCATATTTCGGAAATTCATCTATCATCAGAGCAGCTTCATATCTCTCTCTCTCTCTCTCTCTCTCACACACACACCTAACATACATAAATGCGCACTCCATCAGGCAGTACAGTACACACTGCCTCAGTACTGTATAATACACTGTTCTGCGTTCTTACTATGTTAACAGTGAATGTAAAGTCCTCAGAAATAGAGTGCTAATAAACAGATTAACAACAACTGCACGAGACAAAATAATTTTTTTTTCCAATAATGTCTTTCTCTGACAACTCACCTTGAGGCCTCACAGTAAAGAAACTAATGTATAAACCTAAATCACTCATTCAGTATTTAATAGATTGCATGATCTAAAGTAACTAATGTGCAGTGGCTTGGTAGTAATATTTTGCCTGAATTCAACACTGAATAGTTTTAATCTGTCTGGGTTTCAGAAATAGATTATGTTTACTATCACTGCATTAACCTAAATAAGTGGATTACAACAGTAGATAAAAAATAAGGCAAAAGATGTTTGATGATTTTTTTTGTTGTTGCTCTCAGCTACACCATTTTCTTAACTAGAACCTGATTTTAGGCTTAATTTATTTTCTCCCTGCAGTCATCACCATCTATACCGGGAGTTCTGTAAATCTGCTTTGTGACACTGTCTATTGATAAAACTGCTATTTTAGTAAAATTACACTGAATTGAAGAAGACTGAGGTTCCTAAAATGGTTGGAAGAAAACACCACAGCTCACAGAAGGAGAGGAGCTAGCAATGACTGTGTGAGACCAGTGTGTATTCTTTATCTGATGGCATTACCAGTGTCATCAACCTCCCTGGACATGGGTACCTACATAAAGGACTGAACTGAAGGAATGTTGAGTTTAGGCTCTTGCTTGTAGAATAACTGAACACCATCTAATTATGCAAAATGTAAACACCATTAGGGACAGGGAAATCATGGCGTAGGTGCAGAGAAACTATGGCATAGCTGAAACCATGGCACAGGCGCAAGAGGAAACCGTAGTGTAGGCGCAAGGGGAAACCGCAGTGCCGGCGCAAGGGGAAACCGCAGTGCCGGCGCAAGGGGAAACCATGGCAAAGGTGCAGGGGAAACCATAGAGTAGGCACAAGGGGAACCGCAGGGTAGGCGCAAGGGGAAACCGTAGTGCTGGCGCAGAGGAAACCATGGCAAAGGTGCAGGGGAAACCAGAGAGTAGGCGCAAGGGGAAACCGCAGTGTAGGCGCAAGGGGAAACCGCAGTGTAGGCGCAAGGGGAAACCGCAGTGTAGGCGCAAGGGGAAACCGCAGCAAAGGCACAGAGGAAACTGTAGAGTAGGCATAGGGGAAACCAAGGCAAAGGTGCAGGGGAAACCATACAGTAGGCACAAGGGGAACCGCAGGGTAGGCGCAAGGGGAAACCGCAGTGCTGGCGCAGAGGAAACCATGGCAAAGGTGCAGGGGAAACCATAGAGTAGGTGCAAGGGGAAACCGCAGTGTAGGCGCAAGGGGAAACCGCAGCAAAGGCACAGAGGAAACTGTAGAGTAGGCATAGGGGAAACCAAGGCAAAGGTGCAGGGGAAACCATAGAGTAGGCACAAGGGGAACCGCAGGGTAGGCGCAAGGGGAAACCGCAGTGCTGGCGCAGAGGAAACCATGGCAAAGGTGCAGGGGAAACCATAGAGTAGGTGCAAGGGGAAACCGCAGTGTAGGCGCAAGGGGAAACCGCAGCAAAGGCACAGAGGAAACTGTAGAGTAGGCATAGGGGAAACCATGGCAAAGGCGCAGGGGAAACTGTAGAGTAGGTGCAAGGGAAAACCATAGTGCAGGCACAGGGGGAAAACCACCGCAGAGACACAAGGGAAACCATAGCAGGGGCGCAAGAGAAACCATGGCACAGGTGCAGGGGAAATTGCAGTGTAGTCGCAGGGAAAATCACGGCAAAGGTGCAGGGGAAACCGCAGAGTAAGTGCAGGGGAAATCGTAGCGTAGGCACAAGGGGAAACCGTAGTGTTGGCACAAGGGGAAACCACAGCGCAGGTGCAGGCGAAACTGTAGAGTAGGTGCAGGGGAAACTGTAGAGTAGGCGCAGGGGATATCATGGCAGAGGTGCAAGGGGAAACCGCAGAGTAGGCACAGAGGAAATCACGGCAAAGGTGCAGGGGAAACCGTAGAGTAGGCACAAGGGGAAACCGTAGAGTAGGCGCAGGGGGCAACCACAGCGTTGGCGGTGTTTCTCCACACACAAACTTTACTTGGGTGGGCTACCTACATATACAGTGGGGCAAAAAAGCATTTAGTCAGCCACCAATTGTACAAGTTCTCCCACTTAAAAAGATGAGAGAGGCCTGTAATTTTCATCATAGGTACACTTCAACTATGAGAGACAGAATGGGGGGAAAGAATCCAGGAAATCACATTGTAGGATTTAATTAATTGGCAAATTCCTCAGTAAAATAAGTATTTGGTCACCTACAAACAAGCAAGATTTCTGGCTCTCACAGACCTCTAACAACTTCTTTAAGAGGCTCCTCTGTCCTCCACTCGTTACCTGTATTAATGGCACCTGTTTGAACTCGTTATCAGTATAATAGACACCTGTCCACAACCTCAAACAGTCACACTCCAAACTCCACTATGGCCAAGACCAAAGAGCTGTCAAAGGACACCAGAAACAAAATTGTAGATCTGCACCAGGCTGGGAAGACTGAATCTGCAATAGGTAAGCAGCTTGGTGTGAAGAAATCAACTGTGTGAGCAATTATTAGAAAATGGAAGACATACAAGACCACTGATAATCTCCCTCGATCTGGGGCTCCACGCAAGATCTCACCCCGTGGGGTCAAAATGATCACAAGAACGGTGAGCAAAAATCCCAGAACCACACGGGGGGACCTAGTGAATGACCTGCAGAGAGCTGGGACCAAAGTAACAAAGGCTACCATCAGTAACACACTACGCCGCCAGGGACTCAAATCCTGCAGTGCCCCCTGCTTAAGCAGTACATGTCCAGGCCCGTCTGAAGTTTGCTAAAGAGCATTTGGATGATCCAGAAGAGGACTGGGAGAATGTCATATGGTCAGATGAAACCAAAATAGAACTTTTTGGTAAAAACTCAACTTGTCGTGTTTGGAGGAGAAAGAATGCTGAGTTGCATCCAAAGAACACCATACCTACTGTGAAGCATGGGGGTGGAAACATCATGCTTTGGGGCTATTTTTCTGCAAAGGGACCAGGACGACTGATCCGTATAAAGGAAAGAATGAATGGGGCCATGTATCATGAGATTTTGAGTGAAAACCTCCTTCCATCAGCAGGGGCATTGAAGATGAAACGTGGCTGGGTCTTTTAGCATGACAATGATCCCAAACACACCGCCCAGGCAACGAAGGAGTGGCTTCGTAAGAAGCATTTCAAGGTCCTGGAGTGGCCTAGCCAGTCTCCAGATCTCAACCCCATTGAAAATCTTTGGAGGGAGTTGAAAGTCCATGTTGCCCAGCGACAGCCCCAAAACATCACTGCTCTAGAGGAGACCTGCATGGAGGAATGGGCCAAAATACCAGCAACAGCATGTGAAAACCTTGTGAAGACTTACAGAAAACGTTTGACCTCTATCATTGCCAACAAAGGGTATATAACAAAGTATTGAGATGAACTTTTGTTATTGACCAAAGACTTATTTTCCACCATAATTTGCAAATAAATTCTTTAAAAATCAGACAATGTGATTTTCTGGATTTTTTTTTCTCATTTTGTCTCTCATAGTTGAGGTATACCTATGATGAAAATTACAGGCCTCTCTCATCTTTTTAAGTGGGAGAACTTGCACAATTGGTGACTGACTAAATACTTTTTTGCCCCACTGTATTAACAGCTGCCAAAGTATATTTGGTGACCTATTTTAATAAATAAGCATAAACAAGAAGAATGTTCTGTGAGCGTTTGATAAATAATAATGAACAATGTACTGTATCACTAAAAGGAACTCTTTTGTGCTGGAATGACTGGCCAAACACCCGACCACATGAACATATAGCTTTCACACTGTAGATAACCTTAATCGTATACACATTACATCTTATTGGTCAACGTTGCCATGACCACATGGACTGCCTTGATCTCAAACTTTGTAATAGTGTTTTTTTTTTGTCCCCTCGCAGGCTTGCATAAATGAGGATTGTGAGGCTGTCAATGTGCGTACTTGAACAAGTTCAAAATTCAAGTCATTCCAGTGCACCCTAAAATAGAAAACCAAAGGCAAATAGAAGCCAAAAGGTGTCATGGGGCCTACTGGTTATTCTAGAAACTTTTATGTTAACTACTTTATTAGTATTAATACTTAGCTCCATGTTTAGTTGTGGCTGTGTGTGTGTTAGTTAAAGCTTGTGCGTTCATTTACAGCAAGTCATGATAGAAAGCCCTTGGGGCAGCACCTGCAGGAAGGGGTCATCTCGGTATTCTTTTTTGGAGGCGGGGCAAACAGCAGACCCCTCCCCCTCAGTCTCACTGGTGCAGGAGGAACGGCACTCTGCACAGTGAAGGAAGTCCTCCCACAACAAATCCTCTGTCTCCGACTCGTGCCGAGTGCTCTCTGAGTCCTGAGTGCGCAGGCTGGAACAGCGTGAGCTACAGCTCGTGCCTGACTTGGGCATCTCCTGGAGAAAAAAAAAAAGTTTTTGAAAACATTCATGTCATCAATTCCTGGCTCCTGATAAGTACCATTTTTGTATCCACATTTAAAATATTTGTTAGCATGAAAAACATGTCGGCAAAAATAGTTTTGGGCAAATTCCCTAAAAATGTTTAACTTGCATTCCACACAGGCATTATCTCAGGACACCTATATTATATAGAAAGATCCGATCTGAGCTTGTGATACATCAAGAGAAGAGAAGGCCAAATCAGATTACTAGTGTAGAAAGTGTATTGGCCAAATATTCCCAGATTAAATACAAGTTTGATTAGCTTCAGTGTGTTCTGGTTGATCTGGGTGTTTACAGGGACTCGACTTGACATAATCAAGGACTTTGACATCAATGACTTGTGACTTCACCTGAGCTTCATACATTTGACTTGGAAAGATTTGAAACATTCTCAGAAACCCTCCATCCATCCATCCATCCATCCATCCATCATCTGTAACCACTTAACCTGTTCTACAGGGTCGCAGGCAAGCTGGAGCCTATCCCAGCTGACTATGGGCGAGAGGCGGGGTACACCCAGGACAAGTCACCAGGTCATCACAGGGCCGACACAGAGACAAACAACCATTCACACTCACATTCACACCTACGGTCAATTTAGAGCCACCAATTAACCTAACCTGCATGTCTTTGGACTGTGGGGGAAACCAGAGCCCCCGGAGGAAACCCACGCAGACATGGGGAGAGCACACAAACTCCACACAGAAAGGCCCCCTTCGGCCGCTGGGCTCAAACCCAGGACCTTCTTGCTGTGAGGCGACAGTGCTAACCACTACACCACCATGCCACGCCATTCTCAGAAACCGAAGATGAAAATTTATACATTTAAAAGTATGCAGTGAATCAACTACTCCTCCCCATCAATCAATCAATCAATCAATCAATCAATCAATATTTCAAAGTTCATCCAGTCAGACAGCTAGTCCATGACACAGTGACAGAGCTGACCGACTGCTCATTCACTGATGACAGACACACTTTTGTGGTAGCCATGCTCCCAACAAAAGGGGCAACAACATGTAGAACCTGTGGTTTGGGAATATCAGATGCAGAAGAAACAACTTCAAATCTCAAGGGCATTTGAAGTTACACAAAGAATGGTAAGTTGAGGCTGATTTACAATATGTTAGTTATGTTTAAGTAGTATTTAACGCAGGCCATATCTGAATTCTCAGTATGTACTAATGACTTAAGTACCGACGACCCAACTGTTACTGTAGTACGTTCTACGAGTATGTGAGCGAGTAGTAAGGACACAATTCAGATGAACTCCGCCGCCATTTTACCCATCCTCTGACCCAGATGTTCATGTATACCCACATATGCCATAAAAATTTTAAAAATGTATTTCTGCAGCTGTAGAAATGTTTAAACTGTTCCTGATTTGGTCTACATTTGTACACCACCAGAAATAACACCTGGATGCTGCAACAACTCTTTGGTCTACCATCTTTCTATTTTCCCTGGGGGAATTCTGCTTCTTCAGTTATTCAGAGGCTCCAGCTGAATTGTGGGATAGCATAGTGTGGTACATTTGCATCTTATGGCTCTAGTAGCTCATCCTTGACCACTGGACTACTATTAAATGCCAACGAAACTATGCGCATCTGGATACAGCCTCAGTTGTACAATGTTTTAGGGTTTAGTTAACATTAACTCATAGCTAGCTGGCTAGGAGGTGAAGTATCCAACCTCTGATTTTAAATAAGTGAGATTTCGATTGTGCAATATCATGTGATTTTTGAACCCAGCACTGATCCATAATTAGGCAGATGGTTGCCACAATATGTTTTTTTCCCCACAGTATCTTTATTTATTTTCAAACAGTTTAACACACTTAGAAAACCAGAACATAATACCCCACATCAACACTGTGAAACATGCCTGTCTCCCCCCCCACACACACACACACCCATCTATGGACAAAAAAGATTAAACAAAGTGCGAACAATCCCCAAATGAATAAAGTAAATAACAGAAGAAAAAATAATGATCATATAATTTTAAAAAATAAACAAATAAATACATTTAAAAAAACACATACATAAATACACTACACCTGTTGGTTGGGGACAACGTTAGGTTGTCTTTATATCGGATCATTTTACACCAAACAATACACATCTTGTCCAGGTGAACTGCAGAGAGCTACTTATAGATCATCCCCAGGTGCTTTCATTATATGATACAAGTCTTTATTTTCTAGAAAATTCATGAAGGGGCCCCAGATGTCATTAAAAATTGCCCACTTACCCTTGATTGCATATGTAATCTTTTCTAAGGGCAGAGTGGTTGTTAATTCTGAAATCCATTTGCCTATCCACTTCTTTCCAAGTCAGTGCAACGACTCTTTTGGCCAACATCAGGCCTATTTCTAAAAATAGTTGTTGTTTCCTTCTTATGTTGCTGTTAGCTGGGTAGATTCCTAATAAGAAAAGTTTGGGCTCTAAAGGTATTTTTATGCCTAATATATCCTCAGTGCATTGTCTTACTTCTTCCCAGAATTTTTTAATTTGAGAACATTGCCACAAACAGTGAAAAAGTGTGCCCTTTTCCTTTGATTTGATTTATTAGCTTTGCCATAGCAAGATAAATGTACATACATTATGGCTGGGAAACCACTACAGCTTGCGCCAATTACAGTGGCCCCATTGTACCGACTGTGGGGGAAAACGGAGCACCTGGAGGAAACCCACGTAGACATGGGGAGAACATGCAAACTCCGCACAGAAAGGCCCCTGTCGGCCGCAAGGTTCGAACCTGGAACCTTCTTGCTGTGAGGCGACAGTGATAACCACTACACCACCGTGCCGCCCCGCAAATATCTGGTATAGCACTGTTGAATTTATTAAGTTTATCTGGAGTCATATATGTATGCATTAACCAATTGTACTGCAGAAGCTTAAGGCATGTGTTCACTGTTAGTGATTGTGCTTTGGCGCAGGCCCTCTCCCACTCCTCAGTGGTGATGTTCTCCTGTAAGTCCTCTCTCCATTCCTTGAACCTATTTACTGATGTTTCTGGGGACTCATCAACCAGTTGATTATATATTTTGGAGATTAAGCCCCTCCCCTGGCAATCCTTCATCATCATTTCTTCAATTATCGACAAGACAGGAATAGACAATGACTGGTTTTGTTTTGTTCTGATGAAATCTCTCAGTTGTAGATATTTAAAGAACTGGTTGCGGGGTATGTCATATTTGGCAACAATTTCATCAAATGACATCAGATATTTGATGGGGCATCTATTATTCCATAAAAACCTGATGATAAGTGTCTTTAGACGAGGGAATAAATTGCTTGGTGGTGACAGCGGTAAGTTTTGAAAGAAATACAACAACTTAGGAAGTATATTCATCTGAGAGTATTTATCTTCCCCATTAATGACACTGATAAAGATACCCATCTGTCCAAAGAGTCTGATATCTCTTGCAAAACTGGTCTATAATTAGTTTCTATAATATTATTGAGCGTTGGTACAATTTGAATGCCAAAATAAGTGAAGCAGCTGACAATTTGAAATTGTGCAGCTACTTCAGGTGGATTTTCCCTTTCTTCTTGGCTTAATAGCATAATTGCTGTTTTAGATTTGTTAATCTTATAACCTGAGATCTTACCAAATACCCTAATCAAGTCTAGCAAGGCAGGGATAGATTTAGTGATATTTTTGAGAAAAATAATTACATCATCCGCATATAAAGCCAGACGGTGTTCCCTCTGTCCTATGATTATTCCAGAAATATTATTGTGTGACCTTACTGCAATTGCCAGTGGTTCAACGGCCATAACGAACAGCAGTGGGGACAGAGGGTCCCCCGTCTACACCCTCGATTTATTTTGATAGTTTGAGATACTATTATGAGTCAAAATTTCTGCAAGTGGTTCCTTATAAAATAATTTTATCCAATTACAAAAATTCTCTCCCAAGCCAAAGCGTGCCAGAATCTCATACAGATAGGACCATTCAACTCTGTCAAAGGCCTTTTCAGTGTCCAGTGACAGTAGGGCAGTATCTGTTGTCCCCTTTTGATTATAAAGGATATTCAAAAGCCTTCTAACGTTGTGGAAGCCTTGTCTGCCGCGGATGAAACCATTCTGATCTCTCCCAATTATCTTTGGCAATGTTTCTTCAATCCTTCTGGCTAAAAGCTTACTCAGTATTTTTATGCCTCCGCCACAGTAAGGTGCAGGAGACATTATGTTTTCGGGTTGTCCGTCTATCCGTGCATCTGTGCGTCCATCCCGAAACCTTGTGAACGCGATATCTCAAAGGCAAATCAAAGGAATTTCACCAAACTTTCACCATTTGTGCTAGGTGCAGGAGGCATAATGTTTTCGGGTTGTCCGTCTGTCCATGCTTCCATCCGTGCGTGCGTCCGTCCCGCAACCTTGTGAACGCGATATCTCAAAGGCTAATGAAAAGAATTTCACCATTTGTGCGCTTTGGGACAAACATGAACTGATTAGATTTTGAGATCAAAAGGTCTAAGGTCAAGGTCACTGTGAGGTCAAATGTCTGTCCGAAAACCTTGTGAACACAATATCTCCAAAGCAGATGAAAGGAATTTCACCAAACTTTCACCATTTGTGCATTTGGGGACAAAGATAAACTGATTAGATTTTGAGATCAAAAGGTCTAAGGTCAAGGTCACTGCAAGGTCAAATGTCTGTCCGAGAACCTTGTGAACACAATATCTCCAAGGCAAATCAAAGGAATTTCATCAAACTTTCACCATTTGTGCATTTGAGGACAAAGATAAACTGATTTAGATTTTGAGATCAAAAGGTCTAAGGTCAGGGTCACTGAGGTCAAATGTCTGTCCGAGAACCTTGTGAACACAATATCTCCAAGGCTAATACAAGTAATTTCACCAGGTCAAGATTACTGTGAGGTCAAATATCCATCCCCAAATCACAACTTAATAAGGTGGAGGCATCCCCATCGACACCGTTGGCATCGAGTTCTATCTAGTTTCAATCTGCATTTAGAAGACTGATTGGCCTCAAGTTTTCACATTTATTATTTGGTTTACCTGGCTTTAGCAGAAGGGCGATCAATGCTCCTCTTAAAGACAATGGCAAGATACCGTTTTGAAAAGACTCCATAAACATTTCTAACAGCGGAGTCAGCGATTTGTTTTTAAATTTCTTATAAATTTCAACTGGAAGGCCGTCAGGCCCCGGTGTTTTCCCTGTTTTAATGCTATCAATTGCTGCAGATAACTCTTCTACTGTAATATCTCTCACTAAATTAGCCCCAAGAGCTTCTGGTATACTGGGTATATTTATTCTATCTAGAAAGCTCCAAAGTGTCATGATTTATTTCTGAACTATAGAGTCCTTCATAAAATTTCCTGAAAGTCTCATTTATTTCTGTTGGGTCTACTCCTTGGTCATTCTGCAATGAGGTGATAGAGCTTTCACTCTAATTGCTTGAAGCGCTATGCCAACACTTTCCCAGGTTTTTCTCCCTGATCATAGAATGTTTAAGTCGCAGCAGACTGGCCATCAGTTTTAATGCTGATAGTTCATTATATTGTGCTCTAAGCAACAATAGACTTTGATGGGATTCTGGGGCCCTTGTTTGGTAATACTCATTTTTGCCTCTAAATTTTTTGAATTTTGAAATGTCTGTTTTGCTTTAGAACTAGTAATGTTGATTATTTGGCCCCTGATAAAGGCCTTAAATGCTTCCTGTCTTATACTCGCTAGTAGTTTCTGTTGTATTCATTTCAAAATAGAGATCGATTTGTTCATCCAGGAAGGCAATGAAGATGGGATCAGCCAACCATTTTTGTTTGCAACGCCAAGTCTTAGCATCTGTCACCAATTTCGAATCACAATATACTAATGAATTTGGCGCATGGTCTGAAATTAGGATGGCATCATAAGTGTATTCCTTGATTCTATACCTTAGTTCTGCTAATACCAGAAAGAAGTCAATTCTTGAATAGGACTTGTGTACACCAGAGTAACATGAAAACTTTAAATCATCAGGATTTTCTTCCCTCCAGATATCAATTAAATTCAATTATTTCATGAAGTGATGTACAGTGGTGCTTGAAAGTTTGTGAACCCTTTAGAATTTTCCATATTTCTGCATAAATATGACCTAAAACATCATCAGATTTTCACACAAGTCCTAAAAGTAGATAAAGAGAACGCAGTTAAACAAATGAGACAAAAATACTGTACTTGCTCATTTATTTATTGAGGAAAATGATCCAATATTACATATCTGTGAGTGGCAAAAGTATGTGAACCTTTGCTTTCAATATCTGGTGTGACCCCCTTGTGCAGCAATAACTGCAACTAAACATTTCTAGTAACTGTTGATCAGTCCTGCACACTGGCTTGGAGGAATTTTAGCCCATTCCTCCATACAAAACAGCTTCAACTCTGGGATGTTGGTGGGTTTCTTCACATGAACTGCTCGCTTCAGGTCCTTCCACAACATTTCGATTGGATTAAGGTCAGGACTTTGACTTGGCCATTCCAAAACATTAACTTTATTCTTCTTTAACCATTCTTTGGTAGAACGACTTGTGCGCTTAGGGTTGTTGTCTTACTGCATGACCCACCTTCTCTTGAGATTCAGTTCATGGACAGATGTCCTGACATTGTCCTTTAGAATTCACCGATATAAGTCAGAATTCATTGTTCCATCAATGATGGCAAGCTGTCCTGGCCCAGATGCAGCAAAACAGACCCAAACCTTGATACTACCACCACCACGTTTCACAGATGGGATAAGGTTCTTATGCTGGAATGCAGTGTTTTCCTTTCTTCAAACATAATGCTTCTCATTTAAACCGAAAAGTTCTATTTTGGTCTCATCCATCCACAAAACATTTTTCCAATAGCCTTCTGGCTTGTCCACATGATCTTTTGCAAACTGCAGATGAGCAGCAATGTTCTTTTTGGAGAGCAGTGGTTTTCTCCTTGCAGCTCTGCTATGCACACTATTGCTGTTCAGTGTTCTCCTGATGGTGGACTCATGAACATTAGCCAATGTGAGAGAGGCCTTCAGTTGCTTAAAAGTTATCCTGAGGTCCTTTGTGACCTCGCCGACTATTACACGCCTTGCTCTTGGAGTGATCTTTGTTGGTCGACCACTCCTGGGGAGGGTAACAATGGTCTTGAATTTCCTCCATTTGTACACAATCTGTCTGACTGTGAATTGGTGGAGTCCAAACTCTTTAAAGATGGTTTTGTAAACTTTTCCAGCCTGATGAGCATCAACAACACTTTTTCTGAGGTCCTCAGAAATCTCCTTTGTTTGTGCTATGATACACTTCCACAAACATGTGTTGTGAAGATCAGGCTTTGATAGCTCCCTGTTCTTTAAATAAAACAGGGTGCCCACTCACACCTGATTTTCATCCCATTGATTGAAAACACCTGATTCTAATTTCACCTTCAAATTAACTGCTAATCTTAGAGGTTCACATACTTTTGCCACTCACAGATATGTAATATTGGATCATTTTCCTCAATAAATAAATGACCAAGTATCATATTTTTGTCTCATTTGTTTAACTGGGTTCTCTTTATCTACTTTTAGGACTTGTGTGAAAATCTGATGATGTTTTAGGTGATATTTATGCAGAAATATAGAAAATTCTAAAGGGTTCACAAACTTTCAAGCACCACTGTACAACCCCGATTCCAAAAAAGTTGGGACAAAGTACAAATTGTAAATAAAAACGGAATGAAATGATGTGGAAGTTTCAAAATTCCATATTTTACCCAGAATAGAACATAGATGACATATCAAATGTTTAAACTGAGAAAATGTATCATTTAAAGAGAAAAATTAGGTGATTTTTAAATTTCATGACAACAACACATCTCAAAATAGTTGGGACAAGGCCATGTTTACCACTGTGAGACATCCCCTTTTCTCTTTACAACAGTCTGTAAACGTCTGGGGACTGAGGAGACAAGTTGCTCAAGTTTAGGGATAGGAATGTTAACCCATTCTTGTCTAATGCAGGATTCTAGTTGCTCAACTGTCTT
Organism: Neoarius graeffei; assembly: GCF_027579695.1. NCBI lineage: Eukaryota > Metazoa > Chordata > Actinopteri > Siluriformes > Ariidae > Neoarius > Neoarius graeffei. The sequence continues at coordinate 12,810,003 of NC_083589.1, read as the reverse complement.
GGGTCTTTTTTTGTCGTATCTTCCGTTTTATGATGCGCCAAATGTTTTCTATGGGTGAAAGATCTGGACTGCAGCCTGGCCAGTTCAGTACCCGGACCCTTCTTCTACGCAGCCATGATGCTGTAATTGATGCAGTATGTGGTTTGGCATTGTCATGTTGGAAAATGCAAGGTCTTCCCTGAAAGAGACGTCGTCTGGATGGGAGCATATGTTGCTCTAGAACCTGGATATACCTTTCAGCATTGATGGTGTCTTTCCAGATGTGTAAGCTGCCCATGCCACACGCACTAATGCAACCCCATACTATCAGAGATGCAGGCTTCTGAACTGAGCGCTGATAACAACTTGGGTCGTCCGAATGACACGGCGTCCCTGATTTCCATAAAGAACTTCAAATTTTGATTCGTCTGACCACAGAACAGTTTTCCACTTTGCCACAGTCCATTTTAAATGAGCCTTGGCCCAGAGAAGACGTCTGCGCTTCTGGATCAGGTTTAGATACGGCTTCTTCTTTGAACTATAGGAGTTTTAGCTGGCAACGGCGGATAGCACGGTGAACTGTGTTCACAGATAATGTTCTCTGGAAATATTCCTGAGCCCATTTTGTGATTTCCAATACAGAAGCATGCCTGTATGTGATGCAGTGCCGTCTAAGGGCCCGAAGATCACGGGCACCCAGTATGGTTTTCCGGCCTTGACCCTTACGCACAGAGATTCTTCCAGATTCTCTGAATCTTTTGATGATATTATGCACTGTAGATGAGGATATGTTCAAACTCTTTGCAATTTTACACTGTCGAACTCCTTTCTGATATTGCTCCACTATTTGTCGGCGCAGAATTAGGGGGATTGGTGATCCTCTTCCCATCTTTACTTCTGAGAGCCGCTGCCACTCCAAGATGCTCTTTTTATACCCAGTCATGTTAATGACCTATTGCCAATTGACCTAATGAGTTGCAGTTTGGTCCTCCAGCTGTTCCTTTTTTGTACCTTTAACTTTTCCAGCCTCTTATTGCCCCTGTCCCAACTTTTTTGAGATGTGTTGCTGTCATGAAATTTCAAATGAGCCAATATTTGGCATGAAATTTCAAAATGTCTCACTTTCGACATTTGATATGTTGTCTATGTTCTATTGTGAATACAATATCAGTTTTTGAGATTTGTAAATTATTGCATTCCGTTTTTATTTACAATTTTATTTACAACTTCATTTTTTTTTTCTTGTTTCCGTTTCCGGTTGAGAGTATGTCGTGCGTGTTCTGGCTGCCGCTTCTCACCAGAGCTTTTTTATTTTATTTATTTTTTTTATTTTATTTTTTATTTCTGTGTGTTTGTGTAGTTTGATGTTTGAGTGTTTTTGTCCGCCGGTGGTGGTGTAGCTCCGGACCTAGTTTTGGGCGTCGGTTCCCTCCAGGCCTTGGTTTGCTGTGGGTGATTCCTGTGCTCCCAGCTGTGGACTGCAACGAGCTCGTTGCTCATTTTACATCATGGTTGTCCAGCGCTCTGCGCTTTAACGCTCAGCGTGATGTTCCGAGCGATGTTGCTTGGTGGTGTCGCGGCGGCTGTGCAGGCGGTTTGGGACACACCAGCGCTCTGCGTGGCGGAGCTTCTCTGCTCGCTTTGTGGATCCATGGCGTGGTGTTCGAGCGATGTTGTTGACGGCGTCGCGTCGGCAGTGCTGGAGATGTTGGACTTGTTTTCGTGCACCTTTTGGTGGGACTGTGGCTGCTACACCACAGGAATTACATCCTGACCCCTACTTGGTGGACTTTTTACTTTTTATTTATTTTTTATTATATTATTTATTTTTTTGTCTATAATTGTAAAGCGTCCTTGGGTTTTTTGAAAGGCGCTATATAAATTTAACTTATTATTATTATTATTTGTACTTTGTCCCAACTTTTTTGGAATCGGGGTTGTACATCAGGTGGGTTTCTTGAAGAAACACAATGTTTCTTCACGTGTGGTTAGATATCTGTCTTTGATGGATGCAAAAGGTTTCTATATGCTAAGTCTGCTAGCTAACTAGCAACAACCAGAGCTGTATAGGATGGAAGGAGGGGCAGAGGAGCATAAGCGTGTGCGTTTTGGCATGTGGGGTGTTGTAGATTAAAAAAAAAAAGAAAAAAAAAGAGCACATTATGATTTGTTTAGGACCCAAACCTTAAAGTTAAGGGCTTTTAAATCAATTTGGACTTGAGACAGTTTTGAATTAAATCAATTATAATTTTTTATAAAAGGCTTGTGTTGTATATGAATACAGACTGAGCTCCACTTGAAATCAGTGAGTCAGCAGTGAGGAAAATGTATCCATGACCCGAGTCATTCGTCATCACATTAGCAAACCTTTCCTATAAGTGCCACACCTCCTTCCAACAACCTGCACTATAAATAGAACAAACTGACAAAACATGTTTCTGTTGGGTGGGAATTATGACCGAGATCACGCAAAAAGAAAGGAAAAGGTTTAAATGGTTCTTTACATTGTAAACATTCCCAGACAGTTCACTGGATGTGGTGTCGTAGTCTGCATCCTCTGTCGCATTGAATTTAAGTATCACAGTAGCGTGATGTCTTTAATCCATGGTTACAAACTAAACACAGTGGTATGAAAATCACGATGATGAAGTCAAGGAGCGCTCCAAGCTACACTGAGGGGGGCGGGGCTACTGGAGACTGCTGTATGGGTGTGTGCACTGTGTGTGTGTACCTCAGCTGCTGTATAGTGTTTTTTGTAGTGGTGGGTCTTTCTGTTGCGCAGTGTGCAGTCACTGTTCATGCGCTCCACGCCCCTGCGGAGTGTGCTGTAATTTTCAGGGTCTTCTTCACTTGATGCCTCATCAGACATGTTCTCCACGTTGTGCAAGTGGCACTCCTGCATACACTGAAAAAACACACGATAACACTACACTGTGTAGACAGATGGATGTGTGCATCAAACAGGCCGCCGCATGAAATTATCAGCTTGATCAAGAAGCATGTGTCCAGCCGTGATTTTCAAGATAAAATAGGCAACTCTTCATCAACAACCTTTTCTATGTTACTGAGATGACTTCATGAGAATTTGGATCTGAACCCAGTGACAGTAGTAAAATGTACCTTCGTGCTGGGTGACAGTAGCCTGTTTCGGGCTTGTGTGCCGCTCCAGCCCAGATCCTCAGAGCGCAGTAGGTCGCAGTGAGGCTCATGGACCTGCAGCCTTTCTTCACTGCTCTTGCTTGTGACACGGCCATCCAGTGACACATACCCATTATCCGTCTCTGTGGACTTATCAATGGATAGTTTGAATTTCTTAGACCTGTAAAACAAAAATGGGAATGGGAAAGGTTCGAATATAGAGGTGCAACAATGCATGCATCTCATTCTCAGTCCCCCTTTAAAGAAATTGGCCCAAGCTCACAGCAAGCTATAGGCACTGCGTTACAGCCACTGCTGTGCAGACTAGGGGTGCAACACAATGCAATTATCTGTATCTGTTCAGAGCTCAAAATATTCATATTCATTTTCAGATTAAAACATGAAGAGGGCGTAGTCTATAACTGAAAGTGGCATTTTATGTTTAGCTCTGTTTTATGGCCTGGAAACATTAAAAAAAAAAAAAAGGCTTAAAATAAATTAATCACACTTCGCAGAACCTTATAACCTTATTCAACTCCTCACCCTGATGCTCTGTGGAACTTTCTGGAAAGCTTTCTATCTTTTATCTAACATGACTAGGTTTCAAAACAGCAAATGTGTTTCCCAAATCAAGAAACTGCACAGTTGGTGGCTCAGCGGTTAAGGCTCTGGGTTACTGGTCAGAAGGTCAATGTTTCAAGTCCTAGCACCTCCAAGCTGCCACTGCTGGGCACTTGAGCAAGGCCCCTAACTCTGCTCCAGGAGGCGCTATATCATGACCGACCCTGCACTCTGACCGTAGCTTCCTAACAAGCTGGGATATGTGAAAAAATTCATTGTGAACTTTACTGTGCTGCACTATACAGTACCAGGTAAAAGTTTGGACACACCTTCTAATTCAGTGGTTTTTCTTTATTTTTATTAATTAAAGGTCACTTCATGTCTTAAAGTAATGATGGATGTCGTGCCTCTTTACTTAGTTGTTTGGTTCTTGATAGAATATGGATTATTACAGTTGTGGAATAGGGCTATTTACTGTATTTTTATTATTTACTGTTTGATCTCAAACACACTAAGGCGGCAAGAAACTCGTCCACTAATTAACTTTTGACGAGGCATACCTGTTAATTGAAAAGCATTCCAGGTGACTACCTCATGAAGCTGATTAAGATAATGCCAATAGTGCGCAGTGTCATCAAGGTAAACACTGGATATTTTGAAGAAGCTAAACAAAAAAAAAAACAAAAAAAAAACAAACAAAAAAACCAGATTTTGGATTTTTTAACACTTTTTTGTTTCCCACATAATTCCAGATATGTTCCATTTGTTATTTCATAGTTTTGATGTCTTCAGATTTGTTCTGCAATGTAGAGAACAGTCACAATACAGAAACACCTATGAAGGAGTAGGGGTGTACAAACTTTTGACTGCTACAGTATGAGACACAAATAAAGGCTTCTTCTTCTTCCAAGTTGATGATAATCAGCTAATAATATTTTACCAGACTGACTTCAGGTTTTTAGGTTCGTTACTTTTCAGAAAGATCAGAGAAGTTCAGTGTGCATGCTGTCGGAACCTGCTCTAAAGCTGGGACTCTGGAGCGCAGCTGCAAATCCAAACGGGGTTCTTTAAGCTGAGTTATAATACCTGTAGGATTTTCTGAGATGATTTTCTTTTTTAATAATGATCGAGAATCATCAAAGAGCAACAAAAACGTAAGCAATCATCATATGCGTTTACAATATTTTTAAGAGTTAACAAATGATTTTTTTGGAGTTCGGAGATAAGCTGCCCTGTGCACAGCGAGCGGTGTGAATTACAAATCTAAATCAATAAAAACTTGGGACGGTACACTGGAATTGAAATTAAAACTGAAAACAATGATTTGTAAATAATCGTTGACCTGTATTGCACTCAAAACAATACAACAGCACATTATTTGATGTTTTACCTCATGAATTTTATTGTTTCTCCAAAATAAATACTTATTTCAATTTTGATTCTTGCATCAAATTTCAAATAAAGTTGTAGCAGCAAAGCATTTACCACTTCATAATCTTTCCATTCCTTCTCACAACACAAAGATGTTTAGGGACTGAAGACACCAAGTGATGAAGTGTTTCAGGAGTTATTTTGTCCCATTCTTCCTGTAAACAAGTCTTACGGTGTGTAACACTGTGGGGTCATCACGGTCATATTTTTCATTTCTAAATTCTCCACACATTCTTTATTGGGGACAGAGGGGACACGCCCACTTCTTCCACAGCCATGCCTTTGTAATGTGTGCAGAACCTGTCTTTGTCTTATTGAAATCTTCCTGGAAAAGATCTGTGGTTGGTTGAAGAGAGCAACTGGACTTGCTTGAAGATTCTTGAAGACGTTTCGCCTCTCATCCCAAAGGCATCCTCAGTTCTGTCTGACTAATAGGGAGTATCCAGTATTTATCCTCTCATGGATCATCATAGAATCCGAATCAGAATGCTGATGGCTGCATTGTAGGTGGCTGATAAAAGACGTCATAGACACCCACCTCTGTTCAATGATGGTCGTTCCAGGTTGACAAAAATGAACGATCCTCTCTGGCTAAGATGTCTGCCAGTTTTCTGGAAGTCCTCTCATACTCCCGCACCAGTCCGGTTAGAATCTTCAAGCAAATCCAGTTGCTCTCTTCAACCAACCACAGATTACTATGAACCTGGATGACTGAGATTCGTCACAGATATCCTGGAAAACATGTCCTGAACTTTTCAAAACTCCATAATGTAGAGGCTGACAAAAGGTTTTCCAAAGTAATCCCGAGCCCATGTGGTTCTATCAGCTATAGATGAATCACTGTTCTTGATGCGGTGCCGTCTGAGAGATCAGAGATCCCGGGTGTTCAGATTAAACTTGTGCCCTTTACACACTGGAATTCCTCCAGATTCCTTGAATTGTTTAATGATAATGTAGAGGATGAAATATCCAAATCCCTTCCTATCTTTCTTTGAGGATCACTGTTTTTAAACATTTCAATAATTTACTCCATAATTTTGTTGATAAACTGGAGATCCTCGGCTCATCTTTGTTCCTCAAAGACTAGACCTTTCCTGGATACTGATTTTGTACCAAATCATGATTACAGTCACCTGTTGACATCACGTGTTTCAAATCACATTACCATTTAATAGTTTTACCTCATTACTCGCCCTAAATTGGCCCTGTCCCAACTTTTTTTGGAATGTGCTGCAGGCCTGAAATGCAGGAATGGATGTATATTAAAAAAATGAAATGAAGTCAACAACAAAACAAGAAATCTCTTGAGTTCATTCTGTCTGCAAAAAACACAAGTCAAAGTACATTTAGAAATCACTGCTTTTTTTTTAAATAAATTCTCCATACCATCCCAACTTTTTCTGATTTTTGGTTGTATATGGAGCAACAGCTCAATAAATGAAAGTACATTTCTCATCTCATTATCTCTAGCCGCTTTATCCTGTTCTACAGGGTCGCAGGCGAGCTGGAGCCTATCCCAGCTGACTACGGGCGAAAGGCGGGGTACACCCTGGACAAGTCGCCAGGTCATCACAGGGCTGACACATAGACACAGACAACCATTCACACTCACATTCACACCTACGCTCAATTTAGAGTCACCAGTTAACCTAACCTGCATGTCTTTGGACTGTGGGGGAAACCGGAGCACCCGGAGGAAACCCACGCGGACACGGGGAGAACATGCAAACTCCACACAGAAAGGCCCTCGCCGGCCACGGGGCTCGAACCCGGACCTTCTTGCTGTGAGGCGACAGTGCTAACCACTACACCACCGTGCCGCCCGAAAGTACATTTCTTTTGTTTAAAATTAAATATAGATGAATTAGGGTTTTGTTTTGGAGCTCAGTAAGGCAGTGTTAAGGTCAGGTTGAAACTGAATAGTGCATGTCCTTTTAGTATCATGTTAATGAACTATGTCTCATGAGCAGGGTTGCCAGGTTAACTTGTTTCACCCAAAAGACTAAGAAAAAGAAGAAAATGCGCCTACCTTTTTCTGTGCCTGAACATTTTGGTGGGATTCAATTGAGACCTGGTAATCCCCATGAGCTTTGCCACTGTTTAAAGCGCAACATTAAAACAAAATCCATGAGCAACTTATTTGTTTGTTTCATGTTGCGGGATCACAGGCCTGCTTTCTTTAAATTAAAAAAAAAAAAAAAAACTTTGCATATTCATTGTCTCTGCATTCATATTTAAGACACATTATCTGAATACTGTTCATATTCTGTTACACCCCAAGAGTAGACACAACACTGTACTGCTGTCTGATATTTATACAGAAAGCCTTTGCACTAAGAAACTCTGGGTACTAACTGTGCATTTCTGTAGGTGTTAATAGATTAATACTAACACTAACATATGGATCTCGAAGAGCTGGGCCATTCCGTGTTAAATCAGCTCAGATCAGGACGTCTCTCAGTTCTTGGACATAACACCACACTTTTTTTTTTTACATTGTCTCTTCGATGTATTGTGGTATTTACATTATTTACATTCCAATAAAATAGAACAATATTCAATTTTAGTTGCATGAGCTAGCTCCCCAGATTGTTCATCTTCTGTTCATTCAGTTAACAAAAGAAGCTTATGCATTGCCGGGTCCTCATGTGTACTGTGTGGTGACTCCGAGATCTGAGATGAGAGGTTCTGAGCCCGAGTGTTTTTAAAAGGAGCGTCCCAGCTGCAACAAAGAAGTTTGGAAAATGGCTGCAAAATCCCCATTATGCCACACTGGAATGTTTAAAGTGAAAGTTTGAGAAAACAACAGCTCGTTATTCAGGTTGTACGACAATGTACTTACATCAAGGTCCAATTAACAATCTTATGAAACCGGTTTTAATATAGGACACTGACACACAAGAGATGTTGCAGCCATGCAGACATAACATGTAATCTTAAAGGGTAAAATACACACCCCGATTTACAGATATTATGCCAGAAATCTCTGAAGAAAGCAGCGAGACTGTGAGTGGTGGCAGAGCCCGGGGAGAGCGGTGCCCCCTCCTGTGTGTTATCAGTAGTGCTAGAGCCATCGCCTTCCCTATGCACCTCCAAGTGTGCTGCCTTCCTTAACTTCCTTTAGTGAGAAACATTAAAAGCGTAAAGCGCTTAGAAAGAGAAGTCCAAACAGAATCACTTCAGAAACAAAATGAAGAACCTTTTGAATAGATTTCCCAAAGCAGATTTTGAGGAAAAATAATGGAAAAAAAAAAAAAAGTGTTGATTATAGCAGCATGGAGTATTAGTTGCGGTCCTGAGTCCTGGCTTTCACTCAGTCATAAATTATCCTGAAGTATCATTGCAAGTCTCAGAAAAGGCATAAATAAATTAAATAAATAAGCAATTTGATCATTTGTCAATCATCTACAAACTGCACGTGTAACTTGTCATCATACATCCAGGAGCTGATTATAATCTCAAGTTACTTTAACTCTGCTGACATGTATTAATTAGGCATTAGGAATTAATTTGGCATAATATTGTTCAGATGTAACTCAGCTCCAGATGTCCTGCTTGTATCTTTCAGTTGAAGCAGTTTCAGTTCCCACCAGTCCCTTTAACAGTGTCATGTCTGTTCCTGCTCCACTTCTAATACACTGTCCATTTCTCACACAGCATTGGCCAATTTTCTCACGGTAGTCAGAAAATTGTGCAGCAGGTCCCACACAGGCCAGGCTGGATACGCTACATGCTACAGAAGTACCATTCACCTTTCACCCCATACAGGAAATGAGCGGCTAACCCATGTCACATGATGACAAAGTGAAAAAGGTCTAGCACCAGCATGGGAACAGGGGTTTAGCCAACACATTTCTTTCAGAGAGACACTACAAGCATAAGGACACATACAGAGAAAAGACAGACAACCAATGCCAAGTGGTCCATCCTGCCCACCTTCTCCTCTTGGTGGTGGCGTTGGGAGCAGGTTTTGGTGTGCGTGTGGATACGATCTGGCAGTGTACAGTGCCCAGAAGCAGCATAAGCCAGAAAGCCCCAAACACCTCAGTTGCTGGGATGTCATGGGGATGTGAAATGCTGAAAAATAACACTGTCGCAAGCACTGAAACACAAGGAAGGAGTGAAACAGCGTCAGGGTTTTCCCTTTACACGCTTCAAAATGACAGTTCAAGACTACATTGTTTATGATCTGAACATTTAATAATATTCTGAGGACTGTACTTACGCTACGTTCACACTGCAAGGCTTAATGCTCAATTCCGATTTTTTTGTGAAATCCGATTTTTTTGTGAGGTCGTTCACATTAACAAATATATGCAACTTGTATGTGATCCTCAGTATGAACGAAAAGCGACCTAAAAGTGTTCCGCATGCGCATTGCAGGATACGACGACGTCACACGCAGTGAGCATGGCCAGTGTTTACGGAAGTAAAACCGCCCGGTTGCGGTATGACTCATCCAATCTAGCTTGAATAGCTGTATCTCCCTAACCTCTGCGTCCTTCCATTGAGAAGATTCAGAACCTTCACAGCCCGAAGCGTCCCTCGCATTGATGTCATGCGCAGGGGCGCAGATACGTTTTTTGAACTGGGAGGGACAAAAAACTGGGGGGGACAAAGCTGCCAGCAAACCAACTCCAACCCCGATATGCCTGTCAAGCTTGTTGTTAGTAACCATAGCAACCAAGCTCGAGCTCGCAACCTGTGCAGTCTGCGCAGCTCAACCAACCGAATATCAGTCTTTGTTTTGTTTTATGTGAGTTGTTGCAACTATGTATACACTGCTGTGCACCTCAATAAACCGAATGGTAATTAGTCTTTTGATTTTTCCGTGAGGTTTGCCTTATGCAAAGAAAGACAGCATAGACGTTTTTTCCTCCCTATAAGTGGGGGGGACGAGTCCCACCCTCTATCTGCGCCCGTGATTATGCGCCATGTTGTTGTAACTTTTTTTGAGAGACCCGCCGCCTACTTCAGCGCAGAATAGTGACGTTTGTGGCTTGTTGATGACGTGTAATTCGGATGAATGCGACCTGGCGGTTCAGACTGAAGTCGCATATGAAAAGAGCGGATAGGAATCGGAATTAGGACCACATATCCAAACGGCCTGGGTCGGATTTGAAAAAATCGGATCTGTGTCGTTCATATTGTCAATAAAAGATCGGATTTGAGTCACTTCAGCCTGCAGTGTGAACGTAGCCTTAGTCACTGTCAGGGATATAGCCAATAGATGGCAATATGCTCGGCGCAAACTTCAATGAAATAGATGGAGTCCGAGCTGAATCTAAAGTAACTCAAGTGTGGATTATCAACCTGGCTAACTAAGCAGCTGAGAGTTCAGAGAAAGCTGGTTGTTAGTGATGTAGGAGTCCTCACTGCCATGTCACACTTCATGTTTCTGTAGCTGGGTGTTGGACTGACCTTGGAGCAGGTAAAGGGAGAGCAGCAACAGGAAGATGGCTCTGGATGTCACCTGGATCCACCATCTGAAGAAAAATGGGAAGAGGACGACCCGAACTATTCCCTTCCGTGCTAAAGATGTCCATGGGCTTTCTGGCTTGGCTTTGGCAAACGCAGATCCTTGAAAGTACAAAAAATGAAACCTCATTTGTATACTTTTTGAAAACTATTTTTAACACTTAAAAACTGCAGTAAATTATTCACTTTTATTAAATCTGCATGTATAAATAATCATTTCCTATTAAGTTTGGCGTTTAGATACACGCCATGTCAGGGAAATGTGAATTCATGAGATAAAGGTCAAAGATGGAGGGAGACAGAGAGTCAGGTTTATATAACGAAAGCAATGTGGGAAATGAAGTGGACGTACTGTGTGTGAACAGAAAGGTGAAGTAGTATAAGACTGAGTGGATTACATGCAGCCATGTCAAACAGGCTTCTTAGGAACCTTTGAGTGATTTGATAAAATGGTGAATATTACAGTATTTCTCAGACAGTGATGACAACAGTCAGCAGCAATTAAGGGTGCCAATCATTTTCTGTCCTCACCATGCAGGAAGACCCTTTGACTAATTTGTGAATTATAGCCCCCTCTCTAGAGGGGATTTAGTCTAAATTTCTTGGAGTCCCTTAGGTCCCACAAGGCTCAGTTTTGGGTCCTGTTTTATTTCTGTTATATATAAATGACATCTCATCGTCGGTAAAATCAAATCTACGTCTTTTCGCTGATGACTGTATCCTTTATAGAGAAATTCATGAGGTACAAGATTGCTGGGCCCTACAGGACGACCTTGATCAGTTGTTTTTATGGTCAAAAACTTGGCAACTCAATTTTAACGTGAAGAAATGCTATCATCTTGGTGTAACATGTAAGAAAGTACCTAATGAGTTCCAATACGTCTTAAATGAACAGTCTATTTCTAGAGTCTCTTCAGCACTATATCTTGGAATCACTGTGGCAGATAATTTGTGCTGGAATGAGCATATTAATAACGTTTGCAAGAAGGCAAATTCAACTCTTGGGCTACTGCATTGTATCCTTAGTGGATGTGATCCAAAAGTTAAAGATCAAGCCTATCGTTCGTTGGTGCATCCAAAGCTCGAACATGGTTGTAGTGCGTGGAACCCCTATACTAAGCAGAGTATCGACCAAATTGAAATGGTCCAGCGTCGCGCTGCACGATTCGTCTACAATGACTATTCTCGTTTTAGTCATGTAACTCCAATGATAGAGCGTCTTGGTTGGGATTCTTTTGAAGATCGCAGACTTTTCTTTCAAGCCAGTATGTTCTACAAGATTTTAAATGGACATGTTGGCATTTGTTTCCCTCCTGAAATGCGTCAAACTACAAGAGCTACTAGACTACCAAACACTCGTCCTTTTCATCAAATCAGTGTATCAAATAATGCTTTTAAGTTTTCTTTTTATCCAAGGACGATAACATGGAATAATTTACCTATAAATGATGTAAATTTAAATACTTTTAAATCTACTGCTCTTGCAGCCATTACGTCATAAGCAAGTATTTAATATAAGTTTTTAGATTATACTGTAAATAGATTTTGTTGACCATTATATTTATATATTTTATTTATATTTTTATTTAAGGGTTTTTTTTTTCCTCCTAGTATAGTGTATGCTGTTTTAGGAGTATTTTTATTAAAGGATTATAGAGGACAAGGTCAAAATCCATCACACCCTTGCTAAGATATGCCCTCAGTTCTGGTTTGGTGACTTCACTGTCAAATTTGCTTGTATGTTATGAACAAGCGCGATAACATATCAAAAATCTGAGAAAGGCCTTTTGTTGTAGTTGGTCTCCTGATGCACTCCTCAAAATTTTAGGGTTATTCAACAAAATTTGGAAGAGAAGAAACAAAAAATCCCGTTTTTGTAATATCCAAAATGGCCAACATTCTGTTTGAGAAATTGCAAATTTGTGAGATCAGCAACACTCAGCAATTTCAAGGGAATCAAGAGGAATAAGAATCTTGATTTAATGTTGAGCGATTATAAATTTGCAAATTATAGCATCACCTAGTGATGAATTTAGACTAAACTTCATGGAGATTGCTCAGTGATGTAAGAGCTTGTTCAATATACATCACCCCCATTCCTGAGATATGCTTCACAACCTGTTTTAGGGCTTCACCGTCAAATTTGTGTGTTGTGGAAACTTTTTTCCAGGGTAGTCTCACGATCCTGTGATTCATATTTGGTGATTAGAAAATAATTTGAAGAGAAAGAAACTTTATTTGAGAAAATTCAAAAATGATGGAAATTCAAATTGTGATGAGAGATTATAAATTTGCAAATTATAGCATCACCTAGTGGTGAATGTAGACTAAACTTCATGGAGATCACTCAGATGAGGTCCTTCAGTGATGTACAGTAAGAGCTTGTTCAACATACAGTTAGGTCCATATATATTTGGACACTGACACAAATTTTGTTTTTTTACCTGTTTACTGAAACATATTCAAGTTATAGTTATATAATGGACATAAAGTCCATACTTTCAGCTTTCATTTGAGGGTATCCACATTAAAATTGGATGAAGGGCTTAGGAGTTTCAGCTCCTTAACATGTGCCACCCTGTTTTTAAAGGGACCAAAAGTAATTGGACAATTGACTCAAAGGCTATTTCATGGGCAGGTGTGGGCAATTCCTTCGTTATGTCATTCTCAATTAAGCAGATAAAAGGCCTGGAGTTGATTTTGAGGTGTGGTGCTTGCATTTGGAAGATTTTGCTGTGAAGAAAACATGCGGTCAAAGGAACTCTCCATGCAGGTGAAACAAGCCATCCTTAAGCTGCGAAAACAGAAAAAACCCATCCGAGAAATTGCTACAATATTAGGAGTGGCAAAATCTACAGTTTGGTACATCCTGAGAAAGAAAGAAAGCACTGGTGAACTCATCAATGCAAAAAGACCTGGACACCCACAGACGACAACAGTGGTGGATGATCGCAGAATAATTTCCATGGTGAAGAGAAACCCCTTCACAACAGCCAACCAAGTGAACAACACTCTCCAGGAGTGGCGTTCAATATCCAAATAGGCGTATCAATATCCAAATCTACCATAAAGAGAAGACTGCATGAAAGTAAATACAGAGGGTTCACTGCACAGTGCAAGCCACTCATAAGCCTCAAGAATAAAAAGGCTAGATTGGACTTTGCTAAAAAACATCTAAAAAAGCCAGCACAGTTCTGCAAGAACATTCTTTGGACAGATGAAACCAAGATCAACCTCTACCAGAATGATGGAAAGAAAAAAGTATGGTGAAGGCGTGGTACAGCTCATGATCCAAAGCATACCACATCATCTGTAAAACACAGCGGAGGCAGTGTGATGGCTTGGGCATGCATGGCTGCCAGTGGCACTGGGTCACTAGTGTTTATTGATGATGTGACACAGGACAGAAGCAGCCGGATGAATTCTGAGGTATTCAGAGACATATTGTGTGATCAAATCCAGCCAAACTGATTGGTCGGCGTTTCATAATACAGATGGACAATGACCCAAAACAAAGCCAAAGCAACTCAGGAGTTTATAAAAGCAAAGAAGTGGAATATTCTTGAATGGCCAAGTCAGTCACCTGATCTCAACCCAATTGAGCATGCAGTTCACTTGTTAAAGACTAAACTTCAGACAGAAAGGCCCACAAACAAACAGCAACTGAAAACCGCTGCAGTAAAGGCCTGGCAGAGCATTAAAAAGGAGGAAGCACAGCATCTGGTGATGTCCATGAGTTCAAGACTTCAGGCAGTCATTGCCAACAAAGGGTTTTCAACCAAGTATTAGAAATGAACATTTTATTTACAATTATTTAATTTGTCCAATTACTTTTGAGCCCCTGAAATGAAGGGATTGTGTTTAAAAAAATGCTTTAGTTCGGGGGCGTCGTGGCTCAGGTGAATAAGGCGCCATACCATAAATCCAGGGACCCGGGTTCGATTCCGACCCGAGGTCATTTCCCGATCCCTCCCAGTCTCTCTCTCCCGCTCATTTCCTGTCTCTACACTGTCCTATCCAATAAAGGTGAAAAAGCCCAAAAAAAATCTAAAAAAAAAAATGCTTTAGTTCCTCACATTTTTATGCAATCATTTTGTTCAACCCACTGAATTAAAGCTGAAAGTCTGAACTTCAACTGCATCTGAATTGTTTTGTTCAAAATTCATTGTGGTAATGTACAGAACCAAAATTAGAAAAATGTCTCTGTCCAAATATTTATGGACCTAACTGTACATCACCCCCATTCCTGAGATATGCTTCACAGCCTGTTTTAGGGCTTTACTGTCAAGTTTGTTTGTGTGTTGTGGAAACTTTTTTCCAGGGTAGTCTCACGATCCTGTGACTCATATTTGGTGATTAGAAAATAATTTGAAGAGAAAAACTGTATTTGAGAAAATTCAAAAATGGTGGAAATTAAAATTGTGATGTCTGCTGGTCTGACCCAAAGAAAGTGGAATCAACATTTTTACTACATTCTGTTGTGGAGTTATTACTGGAAACATACAGGATGTAAAGATTTGCCCTATTGGTGGTGCAAGAGTGTGAGTAGTGTACACCAAAACTGCTGTGGCAGTCTTCAATCACTGTGCCAAATTTAATAAAATGTAAGCGAAGTGGCCTTTATGCTGCCATCGACTCAATGAAGAAGAAAACATATAAAGTCAATAAATGGTTCCCATGCACCTCAAGGTCACCTTACAATGCAAAGGTCAACGCTTAAATCATGTAGAATTTAAAAGTCCTATCAGACAGAGCGAGTTAATGTTAGTTTTTAGGTAGGATTTAAATAAAACAACGGAGTCCAGTCAACAGATATGAGGTCTGATCCAGGCTTTTTTGAGAAGGTGTAGCTGCAGCAGTTTTTATGAAGTGGGTAGCAGGATACCAGAGGTGAGGAAAGAGTTAATTATTGCAGATATCAAGAGAAATGGTTGGCAGGAAAATTGTTCACATTACAGCTTCTAGATTGGGAATGCTGCACATCTCTCCTTACCTCTCACCAGATCCACATCAATCAAGTCTGGCTTCAGATGGCCCGTCTTCTTCGGTTTGTTCCTCAGGCCCTGCACGACAGCAGCTTGGTGTTAGACATGCAAATACATCCCACTATCCGAAAGCTGTCTTGTTCTAAAGGTCAGTACTTTGCCAAAGCGAGCCTGGTCCACATTACTCTTACTGGTAATCAAGTGTGGGAACTGCAAGGGAAATGCATACTCATGAAGCCCCTGCATCCATCCATCCACACACACACACACACACACACATGCTATATCAATTAAATATGAAATTCATAAACACAGTTTATTAAAATAATGAAATTATTTGATTTCAGAAACTGTTGATCTGGGATTTTCACACACACCGTGTACAGTTTGAATGGTGTGGAAAAACAAAAAAGATCCAGTGGGCAGCAGTTCAGCCGGTGTAAACACCACGCTGATAAGAGAGAACGGGTGAGAATGGCCAGACTGGTCTGAGCTGACAAGAAGGCTATAATAACTCAAATAAGCACTCTTTACAACTGTGGTGAGCAGAAAAGCAGTTCAGAATGCAAAATCCCATGAGTCAGCTGGGCTGAAAGAGCAGAAGACCACATCGGGTTCCTCTCCCGTCAGCGGAAAACAGACATCTGAGACTTCAGTGGGTTGGAATGGCAGCCAAAGTATTGACCGCAGTGGATGTATACTTCTACAATCAGGAAATTATTTTGTAAACTTTAAAAATAAATAAATAAATAAATAAATAAATAAATAAATCATCCATTTTAATTCTAGATTGCCACATTATAAAATGTAGAAGTGTGAAAAATTATAAAGAATCAATAATTTATAAACTGACATTCTTTGAGCATTTAGTAGATGTTCATCGTAATAATTCATTTATGAATTATTAAAATCTGTTAAATAGTTTTTTTTAATAAAACTCTGCTTTACAATTCAGGCTCTAACATTTTTCTGGTGTGTAATGGGATTCTACTTGAGCAGAATCTAGAAAATGTTTATAAAAAATATTGAAAATGGATTAACTCTATAACTCGCTATCATCTCAGACCCAACTGTTTGTGTTCCAAAGCAAAACACATGAAATAAATGACTTAAATCAGATCTCAGTGCAATCACTATTTCCTGAGAATTACCCACATAAACACACACAGTCAATAAAATCTGGTGATTAATTGTCTCTAACCACAAGGCTCCATAATAGTGTCAGCTGCAAGGCAAATCACAGGTTTAATATTCATGCACTCGTGCTAATGTTATTGTTTCTATACTAACAGATCATTCACAGCGATTCAAATGGTGGATGCTCCATAAACAGATTAAAAAACATGTATAACTGTTAACATGGCCACTATTTTCCGATAAATTTGCGGTCAGAAGTTTACATACGCAGACTGAATGTCAAGGCAATATTCTGCTTACAGTGATTTCTTTGAACTGTTCCTTTTCTGAGGCAGAATCATTGTACAACATACAGCTTTAATAAAACAAGAATTTGATGCACAAGTTTTAATTTATTTTGGGTTTTCTGAAATCAAAACAGGGTCAAAAATGATTATATCGACCCATTTAGATTATTAATTGAGTGGAGCTGAAAGATCCAAAATGTCTTTTAACTTGCCGAGGCCTCTTAACTTCCTGTTAATGATGACCGACTGCAGCTGGTAGCCTCTCTGTGCACAACATAAAACGAGTTTGACTGACACTCATTGGACTGACCAACACACAATACAATGGGAAAGTCCCAGGAGCTCAGTGCAGATCTGAGAAAGAGGATCATAGATTTACGCACTCAGGAATGTTCCTTAGAGCCATTTTTAAAACAATTGCAGATTCCAAGATCATCAGTTCAACCAACTGTATGTAAGGACAAGTAATTGGGAGGTGGAGCCACTTCACTGGAAGACCCAAACTGTCCCCCCTCAGCTGAGAGGAAATTGGTTCAGATGGTCAGAAATAGAGCCCTGCACTCCCGCGGGAGTCCCGCGGGACCCGCCGCAAAGCAGTGCGGCGCGGGACAAATTTTGAAAGCTCATTGCGGGCGCGGGCGGGACCGGAAGTGCACATATGCGCGGGTGGGAGCGGGAGTGCACATATGCGGCGCGGGTGGGAGCGGTGATAAGCTGCAGTCCCGCTAACTAAAAACGTGCTTGAAATAAAATTTATAAATTATTAATTTATGTCTATCATATATAATTTGTGCTGGATATTTTATTTGGCATTAATAAAAACATTTTAAGATGCCTAAATTTGCAGAGAAAGTCAGATTGAGTGTGAAATGGCATTTTAAACTTGCCATTGATCACCCTAAGGGGAAATTCTTTGATCACTCTCATGACTCGCAGTTCACACCCAGCTAGCAAGAGAACCATGAGTGAATTGATTTACTTGTTGCGTTAGTCTACAACTTTAATCAGAGAGACAGGTTACACAGTGACGGTAGACTTGACTCAATGCTATCCCAGAAATCCTTCCTGTAATATGCAAATTTGGCTGTCCAATCAGAGGCGGCCAAATTTGCATATTACAGGAAGGATTTCTGGGATAGCATTGAGTCAAGCCTACCGTCACTGTGTAACATGTCTCTCTGATTAAAGTTGTAGACTAACGCAAGCAGGAAATCAATTCACTTCTTTTACTAGCTCTGCTTTGCAATTAAAAAAAAAAAAAAAACATTGGTACAAAGCAAGCCCATTCACTTTATGCTGATCAGAGAATTACAATGGTTTCTCATGTGATAAAAATGTGTGATTTGCGATTAAATATTTTAATCGTTTGATAGCACTAATTATTATTATTATGCCGCTTTTCCACTACAAACGCGGCTGAGTCGGGCTGAGCCGTGCCGTGCTGAGCGGGGCTGTTGGAGTTGCATTTCGACTACAACCGCGCTGAATCGTGCTGGCTGGAAGTGGGTGGACACATTGGGTGGAGTTAGCGAAAGTGGGTGGACGTCATGTGATGTCGTTAAGCAGCGCAAACAGTGACATCAGTGATCTTTTAAGCGGTAGTCTCACGACCCGAATAGTAAACAATAAACATGGAGGACATGGAGTCATTAGTGTTGCTGGTCTTGGTGCTGTGGCTTGTTGTCACCGACAACGCGGACAGATACTGGCAAGAGCGTATAGATGAGGCGAGGCGCATAAGGCTTCAGAAATTCTCGCAATTCGTAATTCTTCTCCTTCCGGGTTTGCGGTGTTTACAGATCCCAGCGCGCTCGCGGGGCGTGTGTGGGCATGTGAGGACACTCCTCCTCACCAATCAGTGCACAGGGGAGTGTCTGCTCACGCCCCCAGCCTCACTCGGCACGGTTTGGCTCGCTTCAGCCCCACTCCAAAACGGTGCGAGTTTTAGGGGCTAAGCAGGGCTGAAGCGAGCTGAGTCATGCTGGATTTTGGTAGTCGAAACGTGAGCCGTGTTGGGCTGAAGTGAGCTGAAGCGAGCTGAATTGAGCTGAAAAAGGGTAGTGGAAAAGGGCCATTAGAGACACTACATGCTGAATTCAGAAACAAAGTAAACAATAACAAACGTGAGCTGTAGATATTTATGCTCAAATCCACTCAAAGTAGGGGGCGGGGCACCATCACGCTGTGTCAAGACAAGAACTTTCCTGAGAAATAACGCAAACGTCTGCATCATGCGGGATTTGCGGGCGGGAGCGGGACAAAATACTGTATGGCAGGCGCGGGCGGGAGCGGGACTGAAAATCATAATTTTTTTGTGGGCGCGGGCGGGAGCAGGACTGAAAATCATAATTCTTTGCGGGCGCGGGCGGGACTGCACAATGCGGGCGCGGGCGGGAGCGGGACTGAAAAATCCGACTCGCGCAGACCTCTAGTCAGAAACAACCCAGGAACCACCAAGGCCTGAAGCCCCTGCTCCAAAATCAGCAGCTTAATGCTTGACCTAATTTTGCAGCTGACATTCATGTCCATGTATGTAATGTCCATGTATATCTGAGTTTCTTACACTGGCAGAAGCAGCCTGTAATTCTGATCAGGAAACTATGAAAAATATTTTGCCATGTCAAAATGAATGGATGTAATTCCAGATCAAATAGGATAGCTAACAATGCTAAACAGAGTAGATCTTTGCTAATTATCCACTATGAGATGGAACATCTCTCATTCTAAGCTCCTCCCACCACAAACCAGTCAGGTATTCGGCACACGGTCACTCCCTCAGCAAACCGTCACTCCCTCAGCAAACCAACACCAAAGACTCCTGTTCTATTCAGTGAAATTGTGTAATTACAGATGATGTTACATCTGGAGGACGCAGGAAGCACTGTAGGGTCATGTTTTTGTTTTTTTACTTTTCCAGTGCTTTCAAAATGATTCAGCCATCTTTGCTCAGGGGGAAGCTAGAAGGAGCTGGAATTGACTGTCACCTGGCTGCATGGACCATCGACTACCTCACTAACAGGCCACAGTATGTCAGACTTCGTGTGTCTGACACACAGTAGTCTGCAGCACAGGAGCCCCCCCAGGGTACAGTACTCTCCCCCTTCCTCTTTACCCTGTACACCTCAGACTTCAGATATAACACACACCTGCCATCTCCAGAAGTTCTCTGATGATACAGCCATTGTTGGATGCGTGTCAGAGGGGAACAAACAGGAATTGGGGGGGGGGGGGGGGGGGGGGGGGTCATCAATGATTTTGTCAACTGGTGTGGAAATAACAACCTCCATATCAACACCAGGAAGACAAGGGAGCTAGTGATCAATTTTCACAGGACAGCACTACAGATTACACCAGTGAACATCCTGGGTGTGGACATTGAGATCGTGAGGGAATACAAATACCTGGGTGTTCACCTTAACAACAAACTGGACTACCAACACAGATGCTTTGTACAAGAAGGGCCAAAGTCATCTCCACCTGCTAAGGAGACTGAGGTCCTTTGGAGTGTGCAAGACACTGTTGAGGACATTCTACAACACTGTGGTAGCATCTGCTATCTTCTTTGCATTGGTCTGTTGTGGAAGCTCTGAGAGAAACAGGAAAAGGCTGAACAAGCTGGTGAAAAGGGCCAGCTCTGTCTTGGACTGACCTCTAAATTCCACTGAGGTGTGTGAGAGGAGGATGGACATCATCATGGACAACACTTCTCACCCCCTACACAAGACTGTTGGCACGCTGAGCAGCTCTGTCAGCAGCAGACTGCTGCACCCACGGTAAAAGAAGGAACGCTACCAGAGGTCGGTCTTTCCAACTGCCGCCAGACTTTTCAATGACAGCCTGGCATAATGTAGCACTATTTCTCAATATCACCATCACTTTTTGTCACTTTACCTGCATAGATTAGATTAATAAAAGTTTTATCTAATCTAATCTATCTATCTAATCTCATCACCATCTACTTATGCTGTGCAATATTACTATTATTTGGGACAATATCCTTTTCATTTGCTAGTATTTTTCTTATTCATGTCTCATAATTGTTGTGTACAATTATGTCTATAGCCTGTGTTTTTTGTCATTTAGTGGTTACTTTACTCACATATTCCATGCTTGTTAGTTATATTACGCTGTGCAATAACATTCACAACCTAGTGCAATATTTCTATTTCAGTTGCCAGTATTTTATTAGTGCAATATTGCTACTTCAGGTGAAGTAATACTCTTAAAGTTCCTTTTTTATTTTGCTGTGTACACTACATACATGGTGTGGCAGCGGGAGCATGGCCAAGCAGCAGTCTGTGAATGGAGGGTGGGGTCAGGGAAGGTAAGTGGCTAAGTCATTCCACCTGCTGTCAGTTAATGTGTGTGTGTGTGTGTGTGTGTGTGTGTGTGTGTGTGTTTTTTTTTACAGGAATGGAGCTTAAAGGAGGGAGAGAGCAGAGAAAAGGGGCTCCCTCCCGACCACAACGCATGTGTGCATGTTGAGTGAGCGAGCAAAAGCTGAAAAAGTCAAATAAAGTGTTTGTGTGAGAACATCAACTCTCGGTTGCCGTGTTTCTGTGCTCCACCCACATCAGGAACTGCTACAGTAGTGCCAAAACCCGGGAGCACAGAAGGGAACCACCCCATGGAGTCCCCCCCACATTCAAAGAGCTCTTCCTTGCCATCACTACCGTCCAGCAGAACCAGCATCAAGCGCCGATCGCCCTCCGAAAGGAACAAGAGCAACGCTTCAAAGCCTTGACACTGGCCCAGCAGGAAAATCACCAGGTGTTCCGGCACCTGCTCGCGTCAGCAGGGGCGTCGACCACCGCAGCTGGCACCCTCATGAAGACAGGCCCGCAGGACGATCCAGAAGCGTTCCTTGCCCTCTTTGAGCAAGCAGCCGAGGAGTGGGGGTGGCTGTTGGAGCAGCGCACAGCATGCCTCCTCCCGCTCCTGACTGGCAAGGTGCAGCTCCCTGCTGATAGCCAACTGGTGTATGCTAACCTGAGGAAAGCCATCCTGCAGTGGGTCGGCCGCTCCCCAGAACAACATCGCCAGTGCTTCCTGATGCTGGCATTGGAGGAGGTCGGCCGGCTGTTTGCATTCGGCCAGCAACTCCGGGACACCTGCCAGCGGTGGATGAGGGCGGAAGACCATGACGCCGACGAGATCATCGATCTGGTGGCACTGGAACGGTTTATCTCGCAACTTCCGGAAGGAACGGCGGAATGGGTCCAATGTCATCACCCGGAGTCACTGGAACAAGCCATCGAGCTGGCGCAGGACCATCTGGAGGCAGCTCTGACGGCAGGCAGACGAGGCGCCTCCCCTCGCTTCTCTTCTCTTCTCTCTCTCTCTCTTCCCCCCGTCTCTCGTCCCCTCCCCACCCCATCCCCCTGCTGTGGAGGTAATGGCCGGCTCGTCACACCCGTGGTGTCCTCCCATCTCCCTCTTCCATGTCTGTGTTGTCTCCTCCTCAGGTGAGTGACACCCATAACACCAGTGCAGAGGGAAAGCCTGGGCCGGGGTGCTGGTGCGTCAGGGAATCGGAGCATCTCCAGAGTCGGAGCTCCGCAAGGGAGGTGGGAGCTGTAATCCAGATCCCCGACACGCCAGAAACCGCCCCCGATTGGGCCGGAACATATCGCATACCGGTAAATGTTCAAGGGGATACATATCACGCTTTGGTGGATTCCGGCTGTAATCAGACCTCAATTCACCAACGCCTGGCTCCAAGGCCATGCTCGAAATGGGCATAATCGAGGAGTCCCACAGTGACTGGAGCAGCCCAGTAGTCCTGGTTCCCAAGACCGATGGGTCGGTCCGGTTCTGTGTGGACTATAGAAAGGTCAACACGGTGTCTAAATTTGACGCATACCCAATGCCTCGCATTGAGGAGTTGCTTGATCGGTTAGACACTGCTCACTTTTATTCGACACTGGATCTAACAAAGGGATACTGGCAGATCCCCTTGACTCCTCTATCCCAAGAGAAAACAGCCTTTTCCACACTGTTTGGTTTACACCAATCTGTCACGCTCCCTTTTGGGTTGTTTGGGGTGCCCGCTACGTTCCAGCGGCTTATGGACAGGGTCCTCCGCCCTCACGCTGCCTATGCGGCCGCCTATCTGGACAACATAATAATATACAGCCATGATTGGCCACGGCACTTGGAACACCTTAGGGCTGTTCTAAAGTCACTGAGGCGAGCGGGTCTCACAGCTAACCCGAAAAAAGTGTGCAATTGGAAGTACGGTATCTGTGGTTCCACCTGGGTCATGGGCAGGTGCGTCCTCAAATTAACAAGACTGCAGCGATTGCGGTCTACCCGAGGACCAAGACCAAAAAGGAGGTGAGACAGTTCTTGGGGCTGGCTGGCTATTATCGTAGGTTTCTACCTAATTATTCGGATGTCACCAGCCCGCTAACCGATCTCAGCCGGATGGCTCCCCGGCCTGAGTCGGGTGGTGGGGGTATGTGGCAGCAGGGGCGTGGCCAAGCAGCAGTCTGTGAATGGAGGGTGGGGTCGGGGAAGGTAAGTGGCCAAGTCATTCCACCTGCTGTCAATTACTGTGTGTTTGTTACAGGGATGGAGCATAAAAGGAGGGAGAAAGCAGAGAAAAGGGGCTCCCTCCTGACCACAATGCATGTGTGAGTGTTGAGTGAGAGAGTGAAAGCTGAAAAAAAGCGTTTGTGTGTGAACATCAGCTCTCGCCTGCTGTGCTTCTGTGCTCCACCTATATCAGGAACTGCTACACATGGCTTGTGTTTTTTTTCTTTTTTTAATTATTTTATACTTTTATTGCACTCTATTTTTTTGTTACTGTCTATTCTGGACCCTTTTCTATCGGTGAGCTGCTGGAACATGTAAATTTCCCCACCGAGGGATGAATAAAAGTTTATCTCATCTTATCTTATCTTGATGCTAAATCATCTCAATGCATCCAGTACAACTTCAAGCTTTAATACGGCTCATCATCCAACGGTCGAGTCATATTTTCTTTGAGAAAAGAACAAAGCACATGCTTAGTTAACCTTAATCACCCCAAAGCAGCATATACTAATATACTTTACCTTTTAGATATCTGCCATGCTGTCTGAGCAATAATGTATTGAATTAACACTCATACAATCAGTCTTCTAAGGTTCTGTGGCTGTGGAACAGAGTTGAGTCTCTCACATACCTCCGTTTATCAGAACAATAACAGCAGCTTTCTGGCAGAAATCCCTGAGAAGGCAGCATTGAGTACATCACTACAGAGATCCTAGTATGATCTGCAGTACATTTGTTTACAGTCAACCTTGTTGGTGGCTTCTCAATCAGTGAGAAAGCACAAAAATATACCTGCAAGTGGTGATCAGTGATTTCACAACTACTGGCCCCACAAACCACAGAGACCATACACCAACATAATTATTAGGTTTTGTGGCAGTAGCTCAGTGCTAATTGTATGAAATGTTTGCTGAAACTGATTGGCCAAGGATGGCTATGTTTTTTTAAACAATATAATAATCAATAATAATTTAAAAAATTATAATCAGGACTTTGCCTGCTGTGTATGACCACACCCCAAACTTTTCATATGACCTTACAATATTGTCCTGTATAGGCTTTTCAAGTTTCAAGCAAATCCATGGAAACAATTAGGAGTCCACCTGTTTGAATAAATTAGGCTCTGCGTCCCAAGATTTAATTGCCATGTGGCAACCCATACTGTGTAAAAATGTCGACCCATTCTTCCTCAATATTGAGGTTCACACACTCCTGAGTAGTTTGACACCGATTTTGTAAACATAGGACAAAAATCCTAGGACTGGTTTACAAAAGCATGTTTTGCATATTACAGAAACTAGCTAAAGATCAGTGTGGGACGAGCTAAAGGGGATGGGTCATTGAGACTTTCTGCTATGAGAGAACACAAGGAATCGGGGGGGGGGGACTTTCACAGGAGGACTTATGGTTTTTGAGACATGGGCCAAACAATAAAACACCACCATTCAGCTGACCGAGTTTATTTCTCTTGCCAGAGAAACAGGAGGGAGTACAACCTATTGACCACGTTTCATATTCGTACCATTTATGGTTTGGTCTGCATGATCACGTTGTGCTTCACCCCCTAATAAGCAGGAAAAAAAAAAAAACAACAAACAAAAGCTCAAGCAAAAACACTAGGATTGCAGCACAGTCTGTGCTTGGACCTCTGATTAAAGGTCGAAGGTGACACAAGCCTCTCCTCATCAGCAGAGAGCTAGCTCAGTGATCACATACTTGCTCAGGGCCCGTTTACACGAGGACGCTGTCGGGTAAAAACGACTAAATATTTTATCGGAAGTGCCTTTCGTCTACACGGGGACGGCGTTTCCGAGGCTGAAAAACGGAAAACGCCTTCCAGAGTGGATAAGTTAAAAACAGCCCCTGTTGCATATCCGTCTAAACTACCCAATACGCGAAACTCTGCTTGGATCTGCTCACGTCGGGTACGCGTTTACGTCATACATATGTCATATACTGTACATGCCAGCCCGGGAAGTAAGAAAGTAAGTAAAAAAGTAAGAGCATGTCTGATTACATCGATCCAACGGACCTTCAAGCTGCTCTGGCAGCTTTAATAAACGTCCAGGAGTCCTTCGAACATCTATACCGAATCTGCACATATACCGTTAATGAACAGAGGCGGGTATGCAATTACCTTTATGAATTTTTGGATACACCGATTCGTCGGAGGACGTTTTTCTTAACCTCACGAGTAGCCATAGCCAGAGTAGTCAAAGTTTTCGCGGCGCAGATGTGCAGATCAGACAAGACGGAAGACGTTGCGCATGCGTGCAGACATGGCGGAGGTCTTTCACAGCACCACCTAGCCGCCTGGCATGCACATCTAATTTAATTCCACACATTTATGCGTCACCGTATAGACGCAGATTTCCTCCTTGAAAACGGTCGTGTAGACGTGGAAAAAAGTGAGAACGAAAACGGACTTTTGTGTTTTTGTTTCAAACCGTCCCCGTGTAAAGTGGGCCTCAATAGCTCCTGGTTCTGTTCTCTACCGACTACCGAACTTCATCACAAATGAGCTCGCAGCTACAAAAGGAATGTTTAACATGTTTCAGGAAAGACAGAGGCTTTAAAAGGCATGGTAGGTGATTTTTTTTTTCCTCGATGCATTTTTTTTTGTTTGAAATTTACATCCAGACAGCAATGAATAAATCAAATACGCCGACAATAAAAAGAAAAGAAGATCTGTAAAAAGCACGTCCAATCATTTGAATTGGTCCAAATGAAATGCCTGGATGATCTACCTGTCTGTCTACATAGCCACTTACCCACCTGCAAGCACTCTGCCCATGCACCGGAATTTTCCACAAGCCGAGGCACACATACATCTGGTTGAGAGTACGCCGTGCACATTTTGGCTGCTGCTTCTCACTGGAGCTTTTTATTTATTTATTTATTTTCTTCCCTTTGTTTTTCTGTGTGTTTGTATAGTTTGATGTTTGAGTGTTTTGTCCGCCGGTTGTGGTGTAGCTCCTGACCCAGTTTTGGGCGTCGGTTCCCTCCAGGCCTTGGTCTGCCATGGGTGATGCCTGTGCTCCTTGCTATGGACTGCAGTGAGCTCGTTGCTCTTTTAACATCGGGGTTGTCCAGTGCTCTGTGCTTGGTGCAGTGTTCTGAACGATGTTGCCCGGTGGCGTCACAGTGGCTGTGCCAGTGGTTTGGGATATACCAGCACTCTGTGTGACGGTGCTTCTGTGCTCGCTTTGTGGATCCATGGCGTGGTGTTCCGAGCAATGTTGCCTGGTGGCATCGTGGCGGCTGTGCAGGCGGTGTGGGACTTATCTTCGTGTGCCTTTTGGTGGGACTGTGGGTAGCTACGCCATTGGAATTACATCCTGACCCTCTTTTGGTGGCCTTTTTTTTCCTTCCTTCCCTAATTGTAAAGCAACCTTGGGTGTGAGAAAGGCACTATATAAATTTAACATTATTATTATTATTATTATTATTCTGCTAAAGCTAGCAAGCTAGTCGCACAAGGCGACAGAGAAAAGGCGGCTAAAATTATCAGTTACACCTAACGTTACACCAAAAACAGCCTGCACTGCTAAACAAAGCAAGAAAAGAAAGACTGAAGTAGAAAAGACTATGAGGAAAAAGACGTTGAGTAAATTCTGCCTTCACGTGTATCAGAATTATGATAAATAAGAGTCTCTGAATTGGATGTTGCACATGAATGCCCCCTCAACTCATAATTTCAAGGGGGAACTTCGAAAATAATTTGATACCAGAGTTACTGAGCTGGGATGACCTTCCACCTTAGCAGAGGACAGTTTCAGTAGTGGGTGGTAAATAATTGTTTATTTTTAGCAACACGATGGATCATTAGCCGTTACTTGTGTACATAATCTAATCTGGAATGTGTGGGCACTTTCCTTAATATAGAACAATGCAATTTAGCATGTACATTAAAGGAGTGAAAATAGAAGATTTCACCAAGAAACAAGTGAGAAACAATGTGTCTGTTATTTTTCATTTTGCTCCAAGAACAAAGGACATGATATGCTCGTCGTTCAGACTTCAGAAGTGGAAAGTAGGATCTTCCGATTAGCATGCGAAGGCAACAGGTCAAACCAGAGTGATCAGTGTTGCTTTTCAACAATGGCAACAGCTGAAGTAAATAAACCCAATAAAGAAGGTACACCCAAGAAGGTACGCCCAATACATACGATACACCCTATTTATTATATAAAACACGAGTGTGTTTTACTGTGAAATACGCCACTTGTATTTTCATATGAGCTCCATCCGGGACATTGAGTAATATATTTTCCAATATCCTCACTCGTGAGAAAATCAAGAACTGGTTTGATAAATTTGTGCACTTTGTCTGTGAATGTGTCTATATAATACAATGAAAAAAAAAAAAAATCACACGTTGGCTTAAAGATATGACGTTTATCTTCTCGTGTTGAAAAGCTCACATTTTTTATACGAAATACATCGCGGATCTGAGTGACATATTTCCTGACATTTCACTCCGATGACGTCACTCCCAGTGTTTTCCCGCTGACTAGACATACACTGTCCAAACGGCGACTCGGTTCAAAATTAAAATTCTTTTGCTTAACTTGCGCATTTTTTATGGATGTGTCCATATAATATAAACATTACACGGTGGCGTGGAGATATGAAGTTTATCTTCTTGTGTTCAAAAATATTTTCACTTGTGAATAATGTTCACCACTTGAAGATAAACTTCATACCTTCGCACAACCATGTAATATCCTCTATATATCTTATACTGATAATAGACCCTATAGAGAAAATACACAGCATACGCCCTGTACAGAATATACACCCTATACAGATAATAGAAAGGCACACAGTCGTGCAGGGCAAGAACACACTATGTACGAAATAATCCGACTACAAACAGTAAAGGAACGGTCAAAAGACCCTCATATAAAACCCTCATAACGTAGAATTAATTTTCTCCATCTTTCCCTAAACATTTCATCACAAAAACGAATCACTAAACAAACAGACACTGTCGGAGCACAGATGAAAAATAAGAATACTCTTCATGTTGTTGGACAGGGACAACACCAGAGATCAGATTTATGCATACAGGGAAAAAGTATTTATTTCAGTCATCCGTTGTAGATTTTGGAGCTATGGGGGTGTGTAAATAATATTAAGGCTGCTGAAGAATGTATTTGCTTGCAAGCTTTGGACCTCTCTAATTAAAGACCAGAAAAATTAACACAGAAGGTGAAAATCCTTAAAAAAAAGAAGAAATCTTATCACAATAAAGGATACCCCTTCAAAGCTCTACCCACTTCCCCAAAAGAAGAAGTGCACCTTCACCAGGGACAGAAAACCCACTCCATATAGCATGGGTCAAAACACACACCCTGGGACAAGCAAACACACTTCCAAGGCAAAAAAGCAGAGAGAACATGGAAGAGCTGGGATAAAATCAGAGACTCCAGTTAGGCTCACAGTGGACTGAAATTAAACCAGTGCAGCTATTTCAGAGAAACAGATTCAGTTACTACAGCGTCAGATGTCCAAAGGCAAAGCAAACGATAACGGACCTCAATCAGTTTAGGAGAACTTGTCCCGATATTTGGTCACAAGTGGACAATTTGCTCTCTAGTGTCTCAAAAGTGTCCACCACTGTCTCCCAGTGTCTCCCACCGACTCCCATACCCTTTTCAACCAGCAGGGAATGGGTTCTTGAATCAGTTCCATTCAAGATTCTTTGAACCATCGCGTGGACCGGCCCATGTTTTCACCAGTTTTGAGCGGAACTGTTGTAATCAAGGATGAACAGAGGCCGTGGCGCAATGGTAGTCGACAGTTGTAGCAAGATGGTGCACATTGATTACCTCCAAGATTTTGTTCCGTTATTGCAGATATTTGTTTTCGGCCCATTTTTTTCCTGAAGATGTTTCCTTTTCCGTTGCACACTCTGCTTCCTCTCCAAACTAATGACACGCCCACTGATGTCATCATAGTTCACGCTGGAAAAACCTGCTACATTTTGGTTCCAGCTTGGAACCAACGTTTCAGGTTCTGAAGCAATTCATTTTTGGTTGAAATGCTCTGTGCAGAGTTTCCCAAAAGCATCGTAGAACAAAGATCATCGTTAAATGTAGAGCAAGCAGCACAATGAACACTCTCTCTCCTAGTTAAGATGCTCTTAGTGTTAAGAGGCTTTTGGGAAATGCACCACTGAACATTTGAAAATCTGGTGCACGAACCAGAACGGAAACCGTTCCCTGTTGGTTGAAAAGGGATACCAGTGACCCCCAGTGACTCCAAACAATGTTAACTGGTCTTAAAATCAACTGAAAATGCCTACTGTTGCTGTATAAAAATGTATTCCATCTGGATTATAGATCAAATTTGAATTTTGTGTAATGTTAAACATCCCATAGTAAATATATAAGAATATTTTGTGCAAGCATCTTCTCTCTCATTGTGGTTCCATACGGTGTACAGCATCGCAGCCTCGTCAGAGTAGTTCACCAATTTAACTAACTGATCTTATTCATTCTCATCTAGTGTGTGTATCAGTACTCATTTAATCCGGTCTCGTTATCTCATTCTCATGTACACTCACACGCAACCCAAAACCACACAAGAAGGCACTGGGGTGTGTTAAAAATGCAAGACCAGTGTGGATGACCAGGAAGCAGGCAATCACATGGTACAGGCCAAGAACACCATGAGGGGGAGCGAACCTGCTGCAGTACTCACCAGCCTAATGAACTGCCCACAGTCACAGTGGTGGAGAAGATGGGGAAAGGGTTAAACTGAAAACAGAAAGGGGCCTGATGGCACAGTCAGTGCACAGCTGAACACTCTCTCTCACTCACTCACACACACACACACACACACACACACACACACGGACCACAGGAAGTAGGCCTCCATATGTCACATAAAAGATAAAATGCACAGTGAGAGGTAACGAGAAATGATAAATGATGGTAAGAAAGAGGGATGAGTAAAATGGTTCACCTTGATTTCTCTTTGTTCCACAGACTTCTCCCAAATCTGCTGGTCATACGCACCGATCTGAGGGACAAAGTAAAAAACAGGTAAACGAGGAGTCTGAATCAAAGAACATCACAAGAGTAATGATGTGTCTGAAGCAGTGCATTTTCTTTTAATGACCAGCATTTTCCCCTCTATCTTCTATCACTTCTTAAGCCCAAAGAACTAACGTCGGCTGGAATTATAATTCAGTATTTCTTTCACTCTTCTCTTAGATACATTTAATGTATGCTCTCTTAATAGCTCACCACACTTCTTTTAAACCTCCAATGGCCTTTCTTTTTTCTTAAAGGAGATATGCAGAACCATGGCCTCACTTTCGTTTATAAATGCCTTGAGACCTCAGGAATGGCACAGGAATAGTTTTAAGCGTTAACAATAAATCTAATATAGTAATGTTTATGATTAAAGTGATTTATATACTGTAGGTAGCGGTCTGAGTGAATGACCTTGACGTTCGTGACGTCACAGCAGGAAGTCTATCAGTCTCTGTCATTTCCGCTATACTAAAATACAGAGCTGACTGCAACTCCGATCCTCCATTTTGAGCTAATTTATCGCCATGCCACGTAGATGTGCTGCTGGTGGGTGCAGCAACACGACAGAAGGTAGATTTAAGTCGTGTTCATGGCCCAAGAATGTTCAAACTGCAAAGGTTTGGACGCGTTTTGTGAGAAATTCATGGGCACATTGGGCGCCTACGAAGTGGTCTCTCCTCTGCTCTGCACATTTTACTGAGGACTCATACGAAACCTCTGACCTGTTGAGGAGCGTTGGCTATAAGCCCGTATTGAAAGAGGGTGCAGTACCAACAATTAAAGAAAAAGAAAACTACAAGAAAAGGAAAGCAAGTTCAGTTGCACCAGTTCTCCCGGAGTGCGAGCCGAGGGTTGTTGCTAAAACCCGGGACGGAACGGGACGTGACACATTATCGCTCGGGCAGTGACCTCCCCACGGTAATTGCCTGAGCCGAGCAGTAATGGCGGAGTACTCCATATGGAGAAAATGGAGAATGAGTGGACCAGCTGTCTGAGTTCTCCGCTGGATATTGCTGCCATCTTGCCCTTACGTGGAAGAAACGAATGAACGGAGAACTGAACGAACAACTGAAAGTCAGATTGTTTCAAAACAAATCGGCCACAAGGTCGGCCTTCAAGAAGCGAGAACACAGACGGGTAAGCTCCGACTCTCATTTGGATAAAAAAACCAACACGTTGTTTACCTGCATTTAGATTAATACATGTAACTTGTATTGTGTGTTTAAGTTACCGGTATAAGATTAGTTAATTTGCTTCAGAATGTGATTGTCTCAGTTCATCTGATTATTTAATTAGCCTTTTACATTTTTATCAGTGAAAATGCATGCATGTACATGTATGTTGCATAAGCTATCCCGTTTTAATAAGGGTCAACCCACAATCAATGAAGTTAAATCAGTCTTAGCTGAGCAAGTCGGTAACGGTATTTCTTACTTTCACCATAAATTTTTATTTATATAGCTTTGGTCTATAAAAGGCCTCGGCCTTAAAACCCGTTAACGCTGTGACGTCACGCACTCAGGGCTGGCTGGCTCAGCTCCAATGCCAACTTTGCGGTCGATTTTAACTCTCAAAAATATATATATATTTTAATTCCCATTTATGCAGCATACAAGAGTCAAGGATGGAGATACTATCCACTCAGAAATTTATTTAAAAATAAAGGTTATGCATATCTCCTTTAACATTATTATATACATACATACACACAACATACAGAAGCCGATCTTTGCCACCTATTCAACACAATAATTCACGCAACAGAAAAGAACGAGTGGTCCCAGAAAGCTCATCTCTCAGAGCGTTATATAAAGTCTGAGGTGAGTGTAAAAGCATTAGGAAAGTTAATCAGGGAAGAGTGGATTAGCTTGGGCTCGGGTTTCCTGCTGCTGTAGGCGTTTGCTTCAGTCCCTCTTTGCTGGGTGCAGTGAGTGGGGCAGCTGAAGGAGGACACAGAGGGGTGTTGATCAGTGTTCTGGGGTGTCATTTGCACACTCGTGAACAGCAATGGAAAAGTCTGCATCATTCATGAGCTGCCCTCGAAGCTTCATCAAACATGCAGCACCGATGCAAAAGAGATCAGTGTCTCAGTCAGGCCACGCTGGCCAAACAAAGGAGAATTATGGAAATGGGTTATTTAAAAAGTCACCTGCCTACGCATTTAAAGCTTTCTTTAAACTTTTTACATGCTTTATTTTAGATAATGTCCTAATGTTCACTATTAAAAAAAAATTAAACGTTACATTTGTTGAACGTTACTCATGAGTAAGAATCATCTTCCTGTAAAATTCTTGATTAAAGACAGAGTGTAAATGATTTATCACACATATATGTCCAGCCTTGTTTGAGCTGAGCAGACACACTGGTTGATATTGCAGGCATTCGGATCACACAGAGAACTTCTTTTTATTTAGATAGTAATGCTACAGAACCACATTCTTTTGGTCCATCCTCATGCAAATTCATGGTTCAATAAAGGTGACAGGAACACGGGCAAAATATCAGCCCAGATTTTTCTCCACTCGCGTCACACATGATACAAACAAACAATGCTCACTACACAACAAACAATCAGCAGCTACGACACTACATGGACTCGAAGTGTAACAAACAGTGCTGTGTACACTCAGTCCCATCAGCAAGTCTGCGTTCACGTACACACACTGCTTGGAGCTTTAAAGACAAGAACCCAAACACGGCTTGACCTGTTCGCGTCACCGTGACATTAACGCTACGTTCACACTGCAAGGCTTGATGCTCAATTCCGATTTTTTTGTGAGGTCGTTCACATTAACAAATATATGCGACTTGTATGTGATCCTCAGTATGAACGAAAAGCGACCTAAAAGTGTTCCGCATGCGCATTGCAGGATACGACGACGTCACACGCAGTGAGCATGGCCAGTGTTTACGGAAGTAAAACCGCCCGGTTGCGGTATGACCCATCCAATCTAGCTTGAATAGCTGCATCCCCCCAAATGGAAATCAGCTCCCTAACCTCTGCGTCCTTCCATTGAGAAGATTCAGAACCTTCACAGCCCGAAGCGTCCCTCGCATTGATGTCATGCGCAGGGGCGCAGATACGTTTTTTGAACTGGGAGGGACAAAAAACTGGGGGGGACAAAGCTGCCAGCAAACCAACCCCAACCCCGATATGCCTGTCAAACTTGTTGTTAGTAACCATAGCAACCAAGCTCGAGCTCACAACCTGTGCAGTCTGAGCAGCTCAACCAACCGAATATCAGTCTTTGTTTTGTTTTATGTGAGTTGTTGCAACTATGTATACACTGCTGTGCACCTCAATAAACCGAATGGTAATTAGTCTTTTGATTTTTCCGTGAGGTTTGCCTTATGCAAAGAAAGACAGCATAGACGTTTTTTCCTCCCTATAAGTGGGGGGGACCGAACGAGGTGAATTTAAATCTGGGTGGGACGAGTCTCACCCTCTATCTGCGCCCGTGGTCATGCGCCATGTTGTTGTAACTTTTTTTGAGAGACCCGCCGCCTACTTCAGCGCAGAATAGTGACGTTTGTGGCTTGTTGATGACGTGCAAGTCGGATGAATGCGACCTGGCGGTTCAGACTGAAGTCGCATATGAAAAGAGCGGATAGGAATCGGAATTAGGACCACATATCCAAATGGCCTGGGTCGGATTTGAAAAAATCGGATCTGTGTCGTTCATATTGTCAATAAAAGATCGGATACAGGTCACATATGGGCGAAAAGATCGGATTTGAGTCACTTCAGCCTGCAGTGTGAACGTAGCCTTAGAGTTAACCATGCTTCATAAACCAACCATGCTTACAATCAAGGCTAATAACAACAACAACAACCACCCTGAATAAAACCAGACACAGTGACGGATTAAACAGAACTGGACAAGAGTTGTGTGAAAATTAATTATGACTGGTTATTACACAAAAAAAAAAAAATTCGGAAAAAGGTTATGATGAAATTGTATAACTATTAATTGAAAATGTCACAAATTAACTGAAATGAAGAATGGTGTGTAAATAAACCAGGAATTGAGTACAAAAGTACAAAAACACATATCTCCATGACAGCAATAATTTCACATTCACTCAAATTTAACAGGCACAGAACTGACCACTGAAGCAAAACAGGACTTCATCCCAACAACGTCTATTAGACAAGGTAGAATTAAATATAGATGTAGAGATGTAATTTACATTTCACTGATTAACTCAAAAAGACAGTTATATATGGCAGCTACGCAAGCAGGTGAAATGTTTCCAGATGTGTCAAACCTTAGAGTGAGTTTGTTTTTTTTCCAAGGACTCATGGCATGTTGCTGTATGATGCCATTATTTGTCACCTGCTTTTGTTCAGTTGTGTGACCTGTCTAACTCCATGTGAGCAAAGCAACTGAAGCTCTTTCCTGAATGGTTCTGGGAGAAGGGGAGAAAAAAGAGGGGAAAAAAAATCAGTCTCAGGTGAGCATCAGGTTTCGTTGTGGGCCTGCTGGAAGTCCAGGCTTGTTTACAGGTTTACAGATCACCTGAGGAGAGCAGCCTCGAAGACATCATCCCAAATTAGCTCCATTTAGGAAACGTTTATATAACGTTTATGGAAGGAGTCTCCAGTGTCAGTGCTTTATAACGGTCAAAGTTTTTACGACAGAGGAGTTTATGCTTTCCAGTTTCTTGGGAAAATAGCAAGCTGTATTTTTGTGAGAGAGAGAGAGAGAGAGAGAGAGAGAGAGAGAGAGAGAGAGACAGGGTGAGGGTGGGAGAGAGAGATAGCAAGAGGGTGACAGAGAGACAGACAGAGAGAGAGAGGGTGAGGGTGGGAGAGAGAGAGAGAGAGAGGGACTGACAGTGAGAGAGACTTTTTTTTTTTACTTTTTAAGCCACCTTTAATTACACCATTGTTCCATGTATACATTTTTTTCCACAGGAAATAAAACAAATAATGGAGAAAAATAAAAAGGTACATAAGGACAGAGGGTGTGAGTGAGAGGGTGACAGAGAGAGAGAGAGAGAGAAGGAGAGGATGACAGAGAGAGAGACAGACAGAGAGAAAATGAGGGTGGGAGAGAGATAGCAAGAGGGTGACAGAGACAGAGAGAGGATGACAGAGAGAGAGAGGGTGAGGGTGGGAGAGAGAGGGACACAGAGGAACAGAGGGTGTGAGCGAGAGGGTGACAGAGAGAGAGAGAAGGAGAGGATGACAGAGACAGACAGAGAGAAGATGAGGGTGGGAGAGAGACAGAGATAGCAAGAGGGTGACAGAGAGAGAGAGACAGACAGAGAGAGACAGAGCGAGAGGATGACAGAGAGAGAGGGTGAGGGTGGGAGAGAGAGAGAGAGAGAGACAGTGAGAGAGAGACTTTTTTTTTTTTTAAACTTAAGCCACCTTTAATTACACCATTGTTCCATGTATACGTTTTTTTCCACAGGAAATAAAACAAATAATGGAGAAAAATAAAAAGGTACATAAAAAGTCATTCCTAGAAAAACATCAAATTCAGTACGTAAAAACACCTTTTCTGTTGAAACATTCTCTCTCTCTCTCACTCACTCACACACACACACACACACACACACACACACACACACACACACACACACACAATTGTACATTAAAGGGCTGATGACACGTTTTTGACATCTTTGGCGATGTTTTATAACATAAAAAGTAATTCCCGATGATCCATATATTAATTCACGAAGGCGCCTATTTTACAAGTTATGATAAAAAAACGCGGCTATTTGGGCAAATTTGACGGGGCTGCAGCACCCAGGAGACGAAAGAGGAGGAGGAGCTATATGACGTCAGCGAAAGAACCTTCCTCCTCACTTACCAGTTTGTTGTTGATGCGAGAGGTGTTCAGTTTATAATTATTAGTATTATTATTATACACACTATATATATATATATATATATATATATATATATATATATATATATATATATATATATATATAGTTATTATGCCTTCGCGTTGTGTTGCCGGCTTTTGCTCCAAAACCCACAAGGATGGGGTAAGTTTATTCAAGTTTCCCAGAGATCCCGAGCTGCATGCGAAGTGGGTGAAGCAAGTCAGGTGCACTCGTGACAAGTGGGAGCCCTCACCAACATCCGTCCTGTGCTCTGAACACTTCGATTTGGATTGTTTTGACACCCTTCCCAGCTTAAAGGAATCTCTTGGGTGTGCAGTTCAGCACAAACGTGTGCTGCTACCATCAGCAGTGCCTACAGTATTCCGGAGGGGGTCTACTAGTAGCTATGCCGGATCCAGCAGTCGCCTGGGACAAGGCGACTCCTCCAAAGACAGTCCAACTGTCAGAATATGTGTTGAGAAACGACATAAGATAAAGGTACGTAGAGCTATAGAGTGCTCCGACATGATGCTAAAAATAGTAACCATGCGGTCTGCGCGGCCATCTTGGAAGTCACTTGCTCCAGAGCGCTCATAGAGTACACATCATAGAGTACACATTCATGATGATCATAAATGTAATCATAAAGTCGGCGTGATATCAGTCATGTATTTGCTTGTGAAAGCTTGCGGCTTTCATGTAACTGCCGCCTAGCAACAAGAGGCAAAGGGTAAAGAGGGTAGGCTATCATAGATTCTATTCGGAAGAGATCAATACATGATCGCTTAAAAATTAGGTATTTTAACAATTTGCATCTGTTTTGTGATTATTGTGACACTTGTGTGTTATATAGAACTGTATGTCTTATCAGCACATCGAGGATCTTCCACCGGAGGCTTTAG
The DNA here is from genome assembly GCF_027579695.1 of Neoarius graeffei. Taxonomy (NCBI): domain Eukaryota; kingdom Metazoa; phylum Chordata; class Actinopteri; order Siluriformes; family Ariidae; genus Neoarius; species Neoarius graeffei. Next base: position 12,772,678 of record NC_083589.1, on the reverse strand, counting down.
CAAGTACTCGTAGCAACACTACACTTTACCCTTTGCCATGCGTTGTTAGGGAACGGTAGCAAGTACCCTGGTTTGTTGATGTGACAGATTTGTAGTAGCAGTTGTAGTATTTTGCCTTTGCATTGTGGTCTCTTATTGCCAAGTTGAAAGAATTTGTTTCTCAAAGCAAACACCGAGGGAAAGCTAACTTAGCCAGACAAGTAGGCTACAGATTGTCATTTGCTTACGCTGATGTAGGTTATCAAATATTTTGCTTCATTCAAGGATAAAACTAAGAAGCCATAAACTAGAAGACGTGCCTGCCAATATTATCCTAAATGTATCACGGATCAGGCATAGTCGTAAGCTTATTATGTTAGCCGTTTGCATGCTCCATTAGGAACTATGTATTCAGTGTAGCATACGGCTTACATGATATAAGCAGTGTTTACACATGCAAGACAACAATACACAATATTAAAATATTGATTCCGTAACATTTTGAACAAATACGGGTTGACCTACCAATCCTTGTTATCCAACCTTGTGGTGTTCGTCAATGCTGGGCTGTCTGCCTGTCCGCTGTCCATCTCGGCGTCGGAGTCGCTCTCAGATTGCACAGTAACAGGTTCAAACCTGTACGGTTGGATGCACCCGTGTTCGTCATCACTTGATTCTTCCGATCTATCCCACTCACAACACAATTCTAGACTCCCAGAAGAGGAAGAGCTAGCACTAGAGAGTTCACCGGCGTTTTCATGCGCCATTTCCATTGAGTAGACAGCCAGTGAACCGCAGCGTGTTCTTCCGCTGACGTCACAACATGGCCGCGAGCCACAGACCCAGTTTTCTTGCGCTGTGCAATTAAAAGTTGGATATTCGCGTAACAACAGCTTCTTTTCACGTAATTATAACAGAAATCTAACATGTTTGCCATGTTGTATAGTTTATTTAAGAAATTGCATAGAGTCATGTTCGTGTCATCAGCCCTTTAAAAGTTGAGAGTTAGTGCACCATCCTCTTCAAGTGAACATAAAACCTGTCTAAAACCCCACCAATCTATAAAAGTGTCCAGGTTATTGGTTAGTCTGTAAAAAGCATACTCTACCTTAAGACGAGATGCAACCAAACCTTTCAGGCTCTGAACTGCATCAGTCCATCCCAGGCCTAGCATCTGATTCTTTCTGGTCTTCCAGATTGCGAGTTTTGCAGTTCCGATTAAAAATTAATTAAAACCTGAGTCTGTCTTTTCCTGACTGTGTATTTTGGCCCAAAGACAAACAAAGGGACGGAATATTCCTCCCCTAGGTGTTCCACCCACTCTTGCAATGTCTTAAATAGGCCCACTAGCCAAGGACAAAGAGACACCAAGTGTTCTAGGGTTTCTTGTTGGCGACAGAAGGGACAGTCCTCCCCAGTGCTGGGATCCAGGCGAGCCCTGTGTCTGTTTGTGGCTATCGCTCTGTGTATGATGCTCCACTGGAGGTCAGCCGTCCGTTTCTCGATGGGCGGCTTGTACAGAGTCCTCCAACAGCCTTTAGGGGTGCATTCTGGAGCAAAAACCTGGGCCCACCTCGACTCCCTGACTTTGACCAAAGAGCGGAAGTTCAGTACCTTTACGCAGCTGTAGTAGAGCTGCTTCTTCCCGCATGAGCCGAAGTTGCCCAGCACCGGTGTTTTCAGGGACAGAAGCAGCCCTCCCTCCTCTCACCACTCTTCAGTCGCAGGCCTGACGCTTAGTGCAGGAAAGATGTACTCATGGTCCTCGTGCCATAGGTCAACCAGGGTACGGTCCTGGGCGTACACCCTGAGGGGTACAGACAGGGATTACAAGACCTTGTCCACTATCTTCAGAGGTCTTTAGAAGAAACAGCTGTTTGTTCAGTCTTAGCCAGCCAGCCTTCTTCATGAGCAGCTTAGCAGACGCCAGCCAGCAACAACCGCAGCCATAAAGTAGCCTCTGCGCTGTTTGCAGTCTGAAGGCAGCAATTCTTGATGGAATGTCCATGAGGCCTTGTCCTCCCTCAGCTACAGGGATATACAGAACTGGTGCCCTCAGCCAATGCTGACCTAACCAGAAGTTGTTCACCAGGAGCCGCTGTATGTCCTTCATGAGGCCTGGTGGTGGCACTAAGACGATCAGTCTATGCCAAAGAGAAGAGGCGACCAGGTTATTGGCTATCAGAACTCTACCCCTGTAGGACAGCTGGGGAAGCAACCATTTCCATTTAGACAACTCACCTTCTCCAGCACTCCCTCCCAGTTCTGTTTTTGAAAGTCCTCTCCTCCCAAGTCCTCCCAGAACTTTGATGCCTCTTTTTTCCCCCACTTAAATTTCCCGGGTAGATTAGGGACGTCTCCTGGGCTCCACTGACCTATTAGACATGCTTCACATTTGTCCCGGTTAACTTTAGCAAAGGAGGCCTTTTCATACACAGTCAGGCTTTCTTTAAGTTGTTGTATATCTCTCCGATCTTGTATAAAAACATTAACATCATCTGCATAAGCTGAGACGGCCACAGAGCGGTTCTGAGCCAGTTCAGGGAGACCCAGGCCCTGTAACCTGCTCCTCAGCCTACACAGAAGAGGTTCAATAACAATACTATAGAGCTGGCCTGAGATGGCGCAGCCCTGTCTGATTCCTCTTTTAGCTGGTACAGGGCAGCTCAACCCTCCCCCCACCTTTACTAAACAGCAGGCTTCATTATACAATAATTTGACCCAGGATAAAAAACTCCCCCCAGTTCCAAAAGCCTGCAAGGTGGAGAAAAGAAAACCATGATCCACATGATCAAACGCCTTTTCTTGGTCAATAGATAAAACACCAACATTAATATTATACAAATTATCCCTTATTAAAAATAAATTATCGCACATTGACCTGTCTGGAATACGACTGTTCTGCACCAATAAATAAATCAATAAAATGTTTTGATCTATTTGATAAAACCTTGGAGAGGATCTTATAGTCCGTACATAAAAGAGCTACAGGTCTCCAGTTATTTAAAAGAGCTAGGTCTCCCTTCTTGGGCAGCAGTGAAAGAACTGCTCGCCTACAGAAAGCCGGAAGGCTCCCTTTTTTAAAACACTCTTTAAAAATGGCCAAAAGGTCCCATCCCAGTATTGTTTAAAAAAGTCCAAAGGAAGACCATCTAGTCCCAGAGCCTTGCCTGGTGCCATCTGGGACACCGCAGCAGTCAGCTCATCTAAAACGATTTCTGCGTTGAGTGTTCTGGTCTTCAAAGCTCAGTTGAAGAAGCCCTTGCAGTAGTTCTGCAGCACAGTCCATATCACAGCTACCCGCACTGAATAGATCCATATAAAACTCCACTGCGAGCTTCCTCATCTTGGCTGGGTCTGTAGTGATGTTTCCATCAGAACGATGAAGACAGACCATTTGTTTCCTCTGAACAGCAGATTTCTCCAGGTTAAAAAAGAAAGAAGTTGGTGCATCCATGTCTTGGAGTCTAGTAATGCCTCGGTCACAACCGGCCGTACGTGCTCCTACGGCCGGTCTACGTGCAAAAAACGCAAGAAATGCACGGAGGGTGCGTGTGAAACGCATGGAGGGCGCGCGTGTGACGTGCTGATTTTCGAGCCGTAGACTGGCCGCAGAGGTTCTTTGTCATGTCAAACAAACTCTACGGGCGCTTATGTTTTTTTCAGGTTGCAAGACAAACTTACGGCCAACGTGCATCTTTCTCCACGAACAAAAAAAACGCAGTGATTTCGGAAACGCCAAAAATTGCACGGCCAAAAAATCATACGTCCGGTTGTGACCTACCTGTAGGCTTAAAACGTGCTCAGACTGTCCTGCAGAAGGGAGTTGAGTTCCTGCCTTTTAAAAATTAGCCCATTATTTTTTGGTTGATCAGCTTGTGAGGTAAAGACATTTTTTTCCAAGTCTCTTATTTCCTCTTCCAGTTTCTGGACAGTTCTCTGGATCTTGGCTGTGGAATTAAAAGAATACTGCTGGCAAAACACTCTAATTTGGGCCTTTCCTACCTCCCACCACTTCAAGAGTGAAGGAAAAGTTTCCTTCCTGGATCTCCAATAGATCCAAAATAATTTCAAATTTTTACAAAAATTAAGATCATGCAATAACTTAACATTAAAATGCCAAAAGGACTTTGGTTTTTCCGTGGGAGATTAAAAAAAAAAAGCTCCATTAAAACTAAGTGATGGTCTGTAAAAGCAACAGGGGAGATTTGGCAGTCGATAACTCTTGAAATAAAAGGTGCAGAAATATAAAATCTGTCCAACCTTGCTGCACAGACTCTACCGTCAGATATTTTCACCCATGTGTATTGTTGGACTGAAGAGTGCTTCATTCTCCACACATCATTCTCCACTTTAAAAAGAGAGATAAAATGGACGAGGAGTGAATGTGTGGTTCCTCTCCAGTGCTATCTAATGTAAAGTCTGTGCAGCAGTTCCAGTCTCCCCCCATTAAAACACACTCCCCTGGATCATTAAAACTTAACTTCTCTTTTAATAAATTAAACAACTCTTCACGTTCAGAGCCTTGGTTTGGTGCATAAACATTGATAAAACTAAGAGTAAAATCCTGTATTTTAACTTTTACCATAAGAACTCTACCCTTCACTAACACTGTACTGGACACAATGTTTATATCTAAAACAGGAAGAATAAAATCGCAACTCCTGCACTAAAATTTGTCCCATGACTAAGAACATATTGTCCATTCCACCATAGATCCCAGACTATTTTATTCGACTCGTCACTATGTGTTTCCTGTAATAAAATAATGTCCAGTTTTTTCTGTCTAATTACTTCAGATAATAAAACTCTTTTCTGTTCATCCCTTCCCCCATTTATATTTAAGGACGCGACTCTTAAACCCTGCATATTGAAAGATAAAAGACAGAAACGTAAAGAGACATAAAAAGAACCAGTAGAGATAAAACACCCGGTGCTGTACGGTCATTAAAAACTTTTATTTTCTCATTTTCATTTTCTTAATCATTCTACTTTTGGACTCCTTTAACCCTTTCCTCAAACCAGTAACGTGTTTTTTTTAACCGATAGCTTTTTTTTTCATCTAGTAAATCCATTCCCACAACTCTTTGAAGTGTGGTAACTGATCTAATATATTTTTCAATATTGGGAAAATAATCTTTAACATTTGCTTTTTTTTTTCCAAAGGTTTCATCTAAAAAAACTATTTATTTCCTCAAGTGAATAGAGGTCCTCACTTTGGGAAATACTGTCTGTTACAGAAATCGAGTCAGAGTCACAGTCTATGTCAGTCACATTGTCACCATAACAGCGGTCCGGCTTCATCATGTCTTCTGTCTCACTGTCGGGTCTGACAGCCTCCTGTGAGACCGGAGACTCCGCGTCCTGCTCAGACCCCCCTACACTGACCTCTCCTGGCTCCACCCTGCTCTGTTCAGCCTCCATCAACTCCGCTGAAACACTGCTTCCAGTCTCCGTAGCTCCAGGCGCGGAGCTGCTGGACTCAACCTGAGCGGGTGGAGCAGATTCTGATGGCGTTGGCCAACCACTGTTCACCTCTCCGCTGTCAGTCACATCAGTCACTCTACTGCCCCCCACCCCACCGTCAGTCACACCAACCACCCCGCTGTCCCCCTCCCCACGATCAGTCACACCAACCACCCCGCTGTCCCCTTCCACACGGTCAGTCTCTGCAGTCACTCCGCTCCCAGTCCCGTTCCTTCCCTTGTCCTCACTGACGGTCCCAGCGGCAGCAGGTGGCTCTGCTCCCCGCTGTCTGTGAGGACGCGACCCGCTTGCGTCCCACATTCCCACACTCAAAACATTTCATGCTCCCCGAACTCGCATAAACCATGTAAAACCCTTCCTCGTGTTTAGCACGGAAGGAAACTTCCAGTGTTTGAGTCGGGGAGTCCAGAAACAAACACTTGTCTCCGGAGAGACTGAACGTGTTTTAATTTGTCGCTCCTGCAGCCTAAATTTACTGTCCGGAATCCGCTCGCAAATTTCCTGAAGCGCTTCAGTTCTCTCTCCAGCGCTTCATTGGAATAAACAGAGGGACTCCGGACACGGTGACCCGGACAGAGGGCACCGCCAGCAGGGAAACTTGGACAAACTCTTTTTTTTTTTTGTAAACATATATTTATTGCACATTTTTGATTTACAAACGGTGAACATAGAACAAGAAGGCACATACAAGAAAACAATAATAACAATGAAAAAAATAAATACATTTAAAAATGCATTTTTTATACACACACACACACACATATATATATACATACACACACACACACACACACGGATACATATACAAGTACATGTATGTAAAAGTCTAAATGTGTATACTAAATCAAGATAAAATTAAAAGATAGATAAATCTTTAGTTCAGCTCATCATTCCAGCCATCTACTTCAATATTTTTCTCAAGGAAATTACAAAAAAAACCCTTCCAGATTTTCCAAAACTTGTCAAGCTTATTTTTCGAGGTGTAGCTTATCTTTTCTAAAGCCAGGTAGAAAGACATCCCTGTTAACCATTGCGAAGTAGTACATGGTTTATCCCTTTCCCATGAACAGGCTATACATCTTTTAGCTTCCAGAAAGCAAATGTTGAGTAAGGATTTTTCATTTTTGGAGGATACAAAGTTGTCCGGGTAGATATTCAGTAAACATAACTTTGATTTGAGAGGTGGTACTTTTCCAATGATTCGACTGGCCAGGTCCAACACTTTTTTCCAAAAAGAGAGTATCAGAGGGCATTCCCACATGCAATGGAATAAAGAACCTTTTCGTTGCTTACATTTGATGCAAGTATCTGGGATACTGGGGTTAAAACGGTGCAGCTTACTGTCTGCTTATCCATTTGTATTGTAGTAATTTAGAATTTGTATTCACAGTTTGAGTTTGAGCTGATAAACAAGCTCTGGCCCATTCTTCCTCTGTTAGACTTTCTTGCAAATCGGATCTCCATGATTGTAATTTGTTTTGTGATGACTCTTTGGACTTACAAACAAATTATAAAGAAAGGAAACCTGCCCCCTGGAGTCTGAAAATCTTATCGAAAAGTCTTCAAGAACAGACAGTCAGGGAAGTTTCAAACTATTACACTGCCTGGCCAGTACAAAACTTCTCAATTGAAGATATTTAAAGAAGTGTTTTGAGGGTATTCCATACAAGGCCTTAAGTTCTTCGAAAGACATGAAAGTATGATTGTCTTTAAAGAGATCAGCTATTTTAGCTACACCTCGACATGCCCAGGTTTTAAACCCGCTGTCTGCTCTTCCAGGCTGAAATTCATCATTACCAACGATAGGAGAAAACTGTGACAACTTGGAAGTCTCTCCCAAGTAAACCAAAGCACTGTGCCAAATCATTACTGTATTTCTGAGGAAGGGGTTTTTGGTCTGTTTGATTAGTTTGTTTTTGTTGGCTGAATATATATACAAATTCAAAGGAATATTAATTGAGTGAGATTCTATTGAAACCCAAGCTGGGGGATGGTCCTTCACAAAATAAAATATTCCTGCTCTGATTTGAGCTGCCCAATAATACCACATAAGATTTGGTAGCTATAATCCACCTCTATCGTATGGTGGATATAACAATGTGAGCCTGAGCCTGGGACGCCTGTTGTTCCAAATGAAGGAGGAGAAGAGCTTTTCAAGTGTCCGAAAAAAAAAAAGTGGGGGAGCAAGTGGAATAGATTGGAAAAGGTACAAATACTTTGGTAAAATTGACATTTTCAAGACATTGATACGCCCGATCATAGACATAGGTAATCTTGTCCACCTGTTTATGAGTTCTGTAACTCTGTTATGGGATTGTAGTTCATTGGGACAATTTTGTCAATGGTAGGAGTAATCTTCATACCCAAGTACACAAAGCCTTCCAATGAAACCAGAAAAGGAGTATGAATTGGAGGGTTGAGTCTCTCATTTCCATTCATAAATAATATTACTGATTTGGTGTTATTTATTTTGTAACCTGCAAAGACACCAAAAGGGTGAATGTAAAGTAGGTAGAGTCTGTTTCAAGTTAGAACAAAACAGAATTACATCATCTGCATATAAGGCCATTATTAAAAAATGTTCTGTTTCCGGTCCACCGGCCGGGTGAGTGCCGTTTGTGCGGTTGAATTTTTTTTTTTTAAACGCTGGTTTTTCGACATTTTTTTCGGGTTCGTAAATCTAAACTCGAACTTGACATTTACGCATTCCGCGCAGAATATAGAATCGAATCAGCTCTGTGCATGCGCCGTGCGGCACAAAAAAATGGCAGCCACCATGAAGGAAGAAGATCCGGAGTTTTCAAACATTTGCTTAAGTGTGAAATCGCAAAATGGTATTCTAGCGAACAACAAAATAGTAAAGATTCAGAAAAACAAACCATTCAGTGATCATTTTAATAGTGTAATTTCATCCGAACTAGGCCTAACGGTCGATTTAGAACTACAGAAAGTCCGTGTGTCGGACCATCACAAACCGTTACTGGAAAATTCGTTTGATCTTGATCCATCCGAGACGTTACAAACAGCTTTTGAGTTTTGTCATGCAAAATTCATTACCTACTTTGTTAATGACCCTGACAGATCTGTAATACCCCTTTTCCACCAAATCAGTTCCAGGGCTGGTTCACAACTCGTTCAACTTGCGAGCCAGCTGAGAACCAGCTTGCTTTTCCATCGCTCGCGGTGCTAAGCGGAGCCACGTCATTACGTCGCTGTATACGTCAGTTACGTCGCTACGTTTGCATAAACCTTGGCGCGAATATCGAAGCAAAAACAACAACAATAATAATAATAATGGCTGACTTTGCGTTTGTACAGCTGCGGCTTCTCGTCGCTTAAAAATGGCGATCTTTCGCGGTCTTGTTATTGTTGTCGGTCTTAACAACTCCGCCCCCCCACTGACGTAAGCGGTTCTTTCCTCTGGCCCAGCAGAGAGTTGGTGCTAGCCTGGAACCGGTTTTTCTGGCCCCAGAGCCAGTTCTTTGTCAGTGGAAACAGAAAACCCGGTTCCAAACTAAGCACTGGACCCGAACCAGCCCTGGAACTGCTTTGGTGGAAAAGGGGCATAAGAGAACCTAATAGAGCTATTCAAAATGAGAACGGAACTGAACAAAAAAATGCGTTCACGGAACTAATGCAGGTTGGCTGGACAGAATTAAAAACTGTGTCTGTAGCAAATAAAAAGAACAAATTCTAAAAAAAAAAAAAATCCCTCCCTCCCTACTGAAAATTTTTTTGCTCACCCGGTGGACAGGAAACGGATTTTTTTTAAGGATGGCCTAAAGCTATGCGATGTTCAATATCTCCTATCTTTATTCCATTCAGGTTGGTGTTTTTCCGAATTGCCATAGCAAGTGGCTCGATAGCAAGAGTGAATAACAGGGGTGAAAGGGGGCAACCCTGTCTTGTCCCCTGGTGCAGTTCAAAAGGTGTTGAAAATAACCCATTTGTTAAAACTACAGCCTGTGGAGCAGCATAAAGAAGTCGAATCCAACCAAGAAATTTCCCCCCTATACCAAACCTTTGCAGAGTCTCAAATAAATACAGCCACTCCACCCTGTCAAAGGCCTTCTCGGCATCCAACGACAGAATGGCAGTGTCCGTACAGCCAGATTTATTAAACACTATATTAAGTACTCTACGGATATTGTGAAAGCCCTGCCTTCCTTGCACAAAGCCATTCTGGTCGGAGTGAACTATTTCCGGCAAACTCAGTTCAAGTCGTCTAGCCAATACTTTACAAAGAATTTTGAGATCATATTAAGCAGTGAAATTGGTCTGTAAGATCCACACAGAGTGGGTGTCTTCCCCGGCTTCAACAACAAAGTAATTACTGCTGTATTGAGAGAAGGAGGAAGGTATCCGCTATCCAAAGACTCCCGATACATCTCAAGCAGAGGTGGTATTAGTTTAGTGCAAAAGGTTTTATATATCTCGATGGGGATCCCGTCCGGCCCAGGGGCTTCCCCCCCCTTCATGCTACCTATAGCCGCAGACAATTCTTCGGCCTCTAGGTCAAGCTCTAGAGCAGCCTGAGAGTCTTCCTTTATGGGAACAAAGTCTAACACATCAAAAATTCCTTTTGTTTTTGAAAAGCTGAGGTTGAATAATCCGAACGGTATAAATTTTCATAGAAGCTTGAAAAAATCTTATTAAATTTCTTTAGGGTCACTAGTTACCAAGCCTTCATCTGTTTGTATTGTATTTATTGCTCTTTCAGTTTCCATCTGTTTAATACACCAAGCAAGGAGCTTACTTGCTTTCTCACCCTGTTCATAATAGGACTCGGTTTCATCAAATTTTTAGTTGCCTTATTTGTAGATAAAACATTGTATTTAGCTCTTAGCTCATTAAGTTCCACAAATAAGTGTTGAGAAGGATTTGCAAAGTAGTTTGTTTCAGTATCCTTTATCTTTTTTTTCCAGTTGTTCCATCTCCAATCTACACTGCTTATGTTTGAAGCTTGTGAAGCTTATCATCTGGCCCCTCAGAAAGGCCTTAAAAGCCTCCCAACGTATAGCAGCTGATGTCTGGTTTGTATTACATTCAAAATAGTAATCAATTTGTGTTCCAATAAACTCTATAAATTTTGGATCCCCAAGCCAAAATGCCTGGAGACGCCATCTTGGGGAGTAATTCAAAGATTGGGGGATGTCCAGGATAAATGAAACCGAAGCATGATCTGAAATTATAATGCTATCATACCAGGAACGTGAGACAGTAGATACTAAGGAGGCAGAAACCGAAAAGTAATCCATTCTGGAGAATGTCAGACATGTACTAGAGTAGCAAGAGAAAGTTAGTTGGTCGGGATGATTCTCTCTCCAGATGTCAATTAAATTAAAGATCTGATGACGCGTTTTTGACATCTTTGGCGATGTTTTATAACATAAAAAGTAATTCCCGATGATCCATATATTAATTCACGAAGGCGCCTATTTTACAAGTTATGATAAAAAAACGCGGCTATTTGGGCAAATTTGACGGGGCTGCAGCACCCAGGAGATGAATGAGGAGGAGGGGCTATATGACGTCAGCGAAAGAATCTTCCTCCTCACTTACCAGTTTGTTGATGCGACAGGTGTTCAGTTTGTCATTATTAGTATTATTATTATACATTATTTTATATTAGTTATTATGCCTTCGTGTTGTGTTGCCGGCTTTTGCTCCAAAACCCACAAGGATGGGGTAAGTTTATTCAAGTTTCCCAGAGATCCCGAGCTGCATGCGAAATGGGTGAAGCAAGTCAGGCGCACTCGTGACAAGTGGGAGCCCTCACCAACATCCGTCCTGTGCTCTGAACACTTCGATTTGGATTGTTTTGACACCCTTCCCAGCTTAAAGGAATCTCTTGGGTGTGCAGTTCAGCACAAACGTGTGTTACTACCATCAGCAGTGCCTACAGTATTCCGGAGGGGGTCTACTAGTAGCTATGCCGGATCCAGCAGTCGCCTGGATATTTTGCTTCATTCAAGGATAAAACTAAGAAGCCATAAACTAGAAGACGTGCCTGCCAATATTATCCTAAATGTATCACGGATCAGGCATAGTCGTAAGCTTATTATGTTAGCCGTTTGCATGCTCCATTAGGAACTATGTATTCAGTGTAGCATACGGCTTACATGATATAAGCAGTGTTTACACATGCAAGACAACAATACACAATATTAAAATATTGATTCCGTAACATTTTGAACAAATACGGGTTGACCTACCAATCCTTGTTATCCAACCTTGTGGTGTTCGTCAGTGCTGGGCTGTCTGCCTGTCCATCTCGGCGTCGGAGTCGCTCTCAGATTGGTGCACAGTAACAGGTTCAAACCTGTACGGTTGGATGCACCCGTGTTCGTCATCACTAGATTCTTCCGATCTATCCCACTCACAACACAATTCTAGACTCCCAGAAGAGGAAGAGCTAGCACTAGAGAGTTCACCGGCGTTTTCATGCGCCATTTCCATTGAGTAGAACAGCCAGTGAACCGCAGCGCGTTCTTCCGCTGACATCACAGCATGGCCGCGAGCCACGGACCCAGTTTTCTTGCGCTGTGCAATTAAAAGTTGGATATTTGCATAACAGCTTCTTTTCACGTAATTATAACAGAAATCTAACATGTTTGCCATGTTGTATAGTTTATTTAAGAAATTGCATAGAGTCATGTTCGTGTCATCAGATCTTAAAATTCTTTAATATACTGTCGCAGCTCCTTTCTTGTCTGATTATGGGAAGAATCAATTCCAGTAGCTCTATCCGTTCCAGGCTGTAGAGCACAATTAAAGTCCCCACCTATGATAAAGTTGCCAGGTAAAATAGCAAAGGACAAAAACAGGTGTCTAAAAAAAGACGGATTATCTTCATTGGGCCCATATATATTAACCAAATTAAATCGAACTGAGAGAATTTCACACTGAATAATGAGGTATCTGCCTAATCGATCTTCATCCACACTAATAAGATGAAAAGGCACAGAATTGTTTATCAGTGTAATTACCCCACGTGACTGTGAACCGAACGAAGCTGAGAATACTCGACCAGGCCACCTCCTCCTCACTTTGATTACATCATCAGAGGCCAAGTGCGTCTCCTGGATAAAAACTATTTTAGCTTTTAACTGTTTGATCCTACACATAACCTCTTTTAGCTTGACAAGTTTGTTTAAACCCCTTACATTCCAAGATGTAAACTGAAGTTCAGACGACATGTTGTAGTGACAATGAAATTGACTGTAGTAAACTTGAAATGACTGAAAACTAAAGACAAATCATAATAAAAAAAAATGAAATGAAAAATATGTGCCTTAGAACACTATGAACATAACTGAGTGTACATCCCCAACTATGATACACCCATCCCTCCCACAGAACACGCATCCAAACTATGGAGCCTAACTGGTCCGGCTGCATCCACCGCGCAGCGAGGAACAGCATGCCCAACAACTGCAGCAGAGCCTCGCATGAAAAAACATTAATACATCTACGTTTATAGCAACCAAACAGCTATTTTGCACGATTTAAACAGTGTTCAAAATAACTCGCTGTGAGGTCAGAGAGCAAAGTTCAGTGACTTAAACATACCAGCCATACAATCAGGTCTCAGGTTGCCTCTTTTCCCGCGGTACAGTCCTTCAAACCGCGCACAAAATCCTTCGCTCCTGCTGCGGTATCAAAGATGTGTCGTCTCCCCTCAATGGTCACCAGGAGTTTAGCCGGGTGAATTATCCCATAGTGCAGAGTTGGGATGGACAGGGAAGCCAGCTCTTTCTTCACCGAGTCGAAGACTTTCCTCCGCCTGACCAGATCAGCAGAAACGTCAGGGAAAAACATGACTCTCTGGTTGTCGTAGAGTATTTCCCCCTTGCTCCTGGCAGCCGTCATGACCCGAGACTTGTCCGTGTAGTTTAGGAACTTCATGATTACCACTCTGGGACGCATACCAGAGCGGCCCCCTGCCTCAGCAGCATTAATGCCGGCTCCGCCGATTCTGTGAGCCCTCTCTATCAAAACGGGTCGTGGAAAATTATGTTCATCAAGCACTTCAGGAATCCACCTTCCCAGAAAGGCACACATATCAGACCCTTCTACCTTCTCTGGGAGGCCGACCAGGCGAAGATTCGAGCGGCGGGCTCGGTTTTCCAAGTCGTCCACTTTTGAGACTAGCTCTTCAATAGCCGCCTTCATGGTGCTGGTCTGTGTTCTCAGTGATGCTACATCGTCTTGATTGGTGCTAATTCTGTCCTCCGCTTCAGTAACACGTGATGACACTGCCTTCAGATCACTCTGTATTCCCTCAATAGCACTGAACAGGCCGTTAAACCTCAGTACAAATTCTCCTTTCATTGCGCTAATGGCGTTAAGAATTGGGTTCGAGCTATCCACCACAACTGAGTCTCCATTGCTAGCATTAGCATCTGCCATTCCCGAAACACCTGTAGCTTCTGCTTTAGACGATTTCTGAGTTTTTGCAGCTTGTTTCGGAGGCATTTAGGCTGGTTGCACAAAATTGTGACTACTCACAGGTCTTATACTAGCTGTTTGGTTAGTTTATTCTCTGAATTTCCACGGGAGCTCCCACACATGTGTGTTCAGCACAGCACCATAACCCGGAAGTCGGACAAACTCATCATTAATGTATATATTGCTCTCTATGAGCTGACTAACAAGTTCTCCATGTTTCAAGAACATCACCACTGCTTTATTCATGCGGGAGGCGCACAGGATATTACCATAACCCACCTGTGTTCCGACTGCGAGCAGCACCTGCTCTACCGGAACCGTGGGTTGTGGTACCACCCTTACTCCATGCTTTAAGGACAGGGGTGGCGTCCCGGAGGACACCATCCCCACCAAATGGCCAGCAAACAAACAAACACACAAAACACCACTACTAACAACTACAAAATACTCAAAAATTAAATAACATGAAAAAACAGGAGAAAAATTTAGATATGAAAATCGCAAGCTCTCCGCTAACGCTCACCACGCCCTCCACCAGCAAACTCCCAGCATGCAGTGCAGAGAGAGAGAGAGGATGACAGGGTGAGGGTGGAAGAGAGAGGGACAGAGAGAGAGACAGAGAGACAGGAGAGAGACACACACACACACACACAGAGCGAGACAGAAAAAGAGAGAGAGAAGAATGACTGTTCATAGTTGAAGTGAGAACAGGAATCAACTTGTCTCTCAGATGTTCCACAACATTAACACTCACTCTATAAACAGTTAAAGTGTGTGATGTGTTGTTCATTAATAAGTTAAACAGTGTAATCGTTAGTAGTATAAGCAGAGTAACACACTCCAGGCTGTGCTGTTATTGAAAAACAATCCACTTAACATTGTGAACATTCAGTCTCCTGGTGCTGCATCACGCCCCGTGCGTGTGGATCATTTCTGGAGAACAGCATGGTCTAATCTCATCTCATCTCGTTATCTGTAGCCGCTTTACCCTGTTCTACAGGGTCGCAGGCGAGCTGGAGCCTATCCCAGCTGACTACGGGCGAAAGGCGGGGTACACCCTGGACAAGTCGCCAGGTCATCACAGGGCCGACACATAGACACAGACAACCATTCACACTCACATTCACACCTACGGTCAATTTAGAGTCACCAGTTAACCTAACCTGCATGTCTTTGGACTGTGGGGGAAACCGGAGCACCCGGAGGAAACCCACACAGACACGGGGAGAACATGCAAACTCCACACAGAAAGGCCCTCGCCGGCCACGGGGCTCGAACCCGGACCTTCTTGCTGTGAGGCGACAGCGCTAACCACTACACCACCGTGCCGCCCATGGTCTAATCTGGAGTGTGTTATTCTGTTTATACCACTAACGATTACACTGATTCATTGATTAATGAGTGACATCACACATTTGAACTATTATTTTTATAGTGAGACTTAATGTTGTGCGAGACAAGTTAATTCCTGTTCTCCCTTACAGAAAGAGCTTAATCATTACTGAGAATGTGAAAAACGAAGTCTTTCCTAACCGATGAAAGTAACACAGTTCCCGGGAAGTGAACTCATTCAACTATATGACGGATGATCTTCTGTTCCAGAGAGATCATGAGACTGAAACGTTTATCCTCCTGTTCAGCAGCTCCATTAAGACAGATTGATTTATATAAGGAGTGTGACAGGGTCCTTATCAAGTACATCACAAGCACTCGAGTGGCTCCGAGAGCACGGTCCAGCAGAGGATCAGTTACTCGCTTCCTCAACAGATCCATCACCTCGTGTCCCGAGTGCTGCGTGCTCGAATGCTCACAAGATTACACCACTGATCACTGAGCTGAACGCTAAACACATGCATGCTCATGGAAAACTACAGACTGGCAACCAAGGGGATTGATTAAAAAACAAAACAAAACAGAGCACTCACCTTCTTCTGGTACCACACCACAGCATCGCGCACTTTGGAAGCCATTTACATTTCACAGGTCACCACATGGGTCATTTTAGTCTGAAACGGAGAGAAGAGCAGAGTGGTGAGAGGAGGAGAAGAGCAGTGTCTCAGTGTGTAGGAAAGCCTGACTGTCGCGCTGAGCTTTTAAAGACAGCTTTCACCTGTGGGGTGGGTGTGTCTAATACACTGCGTCATACATCAGCCCATTAACACTGGAGAGTCCTCAATACCTCACCCTCACCATGCACTCACAGGAGAAAAACAAAGACGTACTGAGACATACTGTGGTGGTGTGTGTGCAGTATATAAATCTTCACTGCTGCTTGAGAAGATTAACAATAGGAAATGCATACTAGCAAATGCACGCCCACATCTTTCTATTCCTGTGGAGAGTGCATATGACTCAGTTATAATGCTGTATTGACTTCTGCTACCTGTGTGCGTGTGCTGATGTTATAGTCACAGTTCCAGTGTAATCAGCTAGTGCACTGAGCTGGAAGCCTTCAAAAATGTTCAGTGACGAATTGGTGACATTTGATAAAGCTGTTTGCATGCAGAAGACACATAATAAACACAAACACTGTCCAAGATTCCAGAAATAAATATTTAAACCAGACTCCGGTGTCATTATGTGTAATAACATAATTCACACAGAATTACAGTTGATTAACACTTTCAACATCAGTAACCATCCGTCATCACACTGAGCACAACAAAACTCATACTGGGGGGAGAACGGAGAAAGACAGATGCAGAGAGAGAGGTTTATTTTCAGTTGGTGATATTTCACACCAAGCTTTAAGGCCTGCTTGTTGAATTAACACCGGAAGCTTGCACATGCACACTTCGTTCTGAGTTTGGTGTGGTGGAGATCCTGCACCTGACAGGTTTCCTCACAGCTGCTCCTCTAGAACACAGTAGTGTGTGTGTGCGTGAGAGAGAGTGAGACATGACAACCCAGCAGTTAAAGGCGTTCTATAAATAGAAGTGCTTCATTACGATGACAAACACTAACCTCCAGTCATCTTACTGAAGGTGCAAATTATGAGTTGTGTTCAGGGGTGTGTTCAGGGTCAGATGCCAGCAGAGCGCTCAGAAGTTCGTCTTCTTCCTGGATGAAAATCACCACCACACCCGATTCAGCACAGGACCACTGCTCTGATGGGCGTCACCGAGTGCGAAAGCCTTATTACTCACATCAACACTGGTGTATTCCACTGGAGTGGACCTGAGTGCAGTCACACTCGCTTCTCTTCACTAAGGAATCACGAGCTGGTGTTATAAACAGGGCAAGTCGAGCGACATACATGACTCAGCTTAAGATTATCAGCAGTTTACCCAAGCAGTCTGTCTGGATGTGTGTTAGAACCACTGAACATCAACAAGCACAACGGCTCAAAAAACACACACACACACACACGCTCCCTCTGCCTTCCTGTCTGGCTACATTCAGGCTGAAACAAAGGAAGGACAGTGTGAGGGAGGAAGAAGAGGGCTTGAAGAGGACGATGGCGGTCATGCAAATTACTGAAACGATCACACTTGGTCATGTATGACAAAAACAAACACGCACACATGGGTCATACATATTCCTCCTACTCTGTAGTTTTAGCTACAGATTTCCAGATTTAATTTACTGAATTACTCCATTAGTTGGATTTTTTTTAATTACAACCCCAAATCAGAAAAAGGTGGGATGGTGTAGAAAATGCAAAAAAAAAAAAAAGGATAGCAGTGATTTCTAACTTTACTTTGACTTGTATTTCATTGCAGACAGAATGAACCCAAGATATTTCATGTTTTGTTGGTGAACTTCATTTTATTTGTTAATCGGCGCCGCCCAATGCGCAACATGGCGCGGGAAGGACTTTAACTAACTTAACATGTGTTTCAGACTTCCGACACATTCCAAAAAAGTTGAGACGGGGCAATTTAGGGCGAGTAATGCGGTAAAACAATTGAAACAGGTGTGGTCAACAGGTGACTGTAATCATGATTTGGTACAAAATCAGTATCCAAGAAAGGCCGAGTCTTTGAGGAGCAAAGATGGGCCGAGGATCTCCAGTTTGTCAACAACTGCATGAGAAAATGTTTAAAAACAAATGTTCCTCAAAAGAAAGATACAAAGAGATTTGGATATTTCACCCTCTACGGTGCATAAGATCATTAAACGATTCAAGGAATCTGGAGGGATTCCAGTGTGTAAAGGGCACAAGCCTAATCTAAACACCCGCGATCTCTGATCCCTCCGATGGCACTGCATCAAGAACCATCATTCATCTATAGTTGATAGAAGCACATGGGCTCGGGATTACTTTGGCAAACTACGATACGGAGTTACATCCACAAACGCCAGTTTGTGCTTTACGTTAACTGTGTCCAGAAGCGCCATTGACTTCTCTGGGTTCAGCGGTATTTGGGATGGACCATCACACAGCGGAAATGTGTATTGTGGTCAGACGAATCAGTATTCCAGGTCTTTTTTGGAAGAAATGAACGCCATGTGTTCTGGACCAAAGAGGAAAAGGACCATGCAGACTGTTACCAGGAACAAGTCCAAAAGCCAGGGTGTGTCACTGTATGGGGTTGCGTTAGTGCCCTTGGCAAAGGTAACTCACACTTCTGTGATGGAGCATTAACACAGAAAAGCACACTGAGATTTTGGAGCAACATATGCTGCTTTCAAGACGACATCTTTTCCAGGGAGATTTCAACAAGACCATGCAAAACCATATTCTGCACACATTACAAAGGCGTGGCTGTGGAAGAAGAGGCGTGTCCATATATATATTATATATCTCTGAAGTCTGCATTTGCAGTCTTTGAGTGATCCTTTCAGATAATTTCTTAAATCTTTCCCCTGAAGGCCTTTCAGTAGAATTCACCTGCTGTCAGGTTTTGAACGTTCAGCACTCTTTGTTCCAGTGTCTCTGTAGGCTGACCCATCTTTGCATATTTATCATCATTGAAAAGTAACTGCTTGGCTGTATTGAGATTTTGTCGCCGAGCAACATGAGCAAGGTATCTCGCCTGCAGTGTAGCTGTGAAGTCAGTTATTGAGGTGGTCTTGCAGACGAGATGATGAACAGCATTTGAATAGCGATATCGAAAGTTGCCGTCCTTGTTATTATTAGCTTTCTTTTGATAAGTTCCATCTTTCCTGATGTGGCCATTTTTAAGCATTCGCCAGAGCATACCATAGTAGCAGCGGTCAACTTTGTTTGCCTGATTAGCAGTCAGATTCCATGTTTGTGCCGAGTAGGTAAGACAACTCCTGACAAAAGCGTTCAAAATTAGCATTCATACTGATAATCTGATGTTGAAATTACGAAGTTTTGGTTTCAGTTCTTGAAATTTGGCTTCTGCTAAGTTGATGCGGAGTGTTATTTCAGCATCGCCTGTGGACGGCTGATCGTATTTAATGTACCCAGGTATCTGAATACTACCTGGTTTTCAATCGGTGAGTCATTTAGGCTGACGGTGGTAGTTGGGTCGGGGTCATCGCTGTTGAGATATTTATAGTTAAATATCATGGTTTTTTTTGTTTTGGAAACACTGATCATCAAGTTGAAGCATTAGAAGAACTTTTTGCATAAGATCCTTGTTGAGGAAGAAGAACTCCAGATCATCAGCATGTCCAACCCAATCATTTGAGTTCACACCCACATACGTCTTTTGACCTCTTGCCTCTCTTACAGGAGCAGTTGATCTCACTCTCTATTTAAAGTCAACAAACTTCACATTCTCTTTCTTGCATTCATGGATGTAGACTCACATAGTCCATCATCAAGTTAAACAGAAGTGGGCTTTCTGGGCCACCTTGTCTAAACACCTTGTCATCAGGCGTATCAGCCAAAGCTGTAGAAGTGTTTTCAGTGATGACTTCCAAGATCCTGATGCAGGTTGTATTTGTATTTGGGTAGCAAATGTAGATTGATTTGAATAGGTAGGCACTTCCTGACAATATGATCAAACGCTGAATTAAGGTCGACAAAGAGAACGAAGATTGGTAGCTGTATACAGTTGGATATTTGTTGTACTCTTTTAGTGATGTAGACACCATCAGTAGTGCTGCACCTCTCTCTAAAACCTTGCTGCTGATCAGTGAGCTGGAGGTCATACCAATCTTTTCACCTGGCCAGAATCATCATTACAATAATGTTACATAGTGTTGAACCAACCTGCAGACCTCTGTAGGAATCTGGTTCCTTAGCTGACCCTTTGGATGGGCCTTTCCAGATAGTGACCAGTCTATTCTGGTTGAAACCATCAGGTAGCTTCTGTGTATGCCAGATGTTATCAGTTAGGCTCTCGAGTTCTTGTAGCAATTCTGATGCTTCAGCTCCATATTTCAATAGTTCAGGATTGACACATTTAAACATTTTATAGCTTCTTTTATCTCAGATATTGTTGGTGGGTTCTTCTCAATCTTGGTTTGCTTTGATATATTTTGAAGCTCTGTAACAATCAGGTGGTTGGGATTAGCTCCACTGGTGGCTTGCAAGTAGGTGTTAC
Source organism: Neoarius graeffei (assembly GCF_027579695.1). Classification (NCBI taxonomy): domain Eukaryota; kingdom Metazoa; phylum Chordata; class Actinopteri; order Siluriformes; family Ariidae; genus Neoarius; species Neoarius graeffei. The sequence goes on along the minus strand of NC_083589.1, from coordinate 12,752,297 downwards.
AGGATTCAAGTGTTTTTTGGGGAAAGAAAAAAAAAAACTGAGTTTTGCCGGTGGCCATTTCATGGAGGTTTTTACTCTGGAACATAGCATCATCTTTTCCTGCTTGAAAGAGGTCTTCAATTTCATGTTTGGTTGCGAGTTGACTGATGGATTCAGCTTCTCGTTCTAAGCGTTCATTTCTGAGATACAGTGCTGAGCGTAAATGAGTCCACCCCCTTTGAAAAGTAACATTTTAAACAATATCTCAATGAACACAAACAATTTCCAAAACGTTGACAAGACAAAGTTTAATATAACATCTGTTTAACTTATAACATGAAAATAAGGTTAATAATATAAAACTTAGATTACACATTTTTCAGTTTTACTCAAATTAGGATGGTGCAAAAAATGAGTACACCCCACAACAAAAACTACTCCATCTAGTACTTTGTATGGCCGCCATGATTTTTAATGACAGCACCAAGTCTTCTAGGCATGGAATGAACAAGTTGGCGACATTTTGCAACATCAATCTTTTTCCATTCTTCAACAATGACCTCTTTTAGTGACTGGATGCTGGATGGAGAGTGATGCTCAACTTGTCTCTTCAGAATTCCCCACAGGTGTTCGATTGGGTTCAGATCAGGAGACATACTTGGCCACTGACTCACTTTCACTCTGTTCTTCTTCAGAAATCCAACAGTGGCCTTAGATGTGTGTTTAGGATCGTTGTCATGTTGGAAAAGTGCACGACGACCAAGGGCACGGAGTGATGGTAGCATCTTCTTTTTCAGTATAGAGCAATACGTCTGTGAATTCATGATGCCATCAATGAAATGCAGCTCCCCAAAACCAGCAGCACTCATGCAGCCCCACATAAGGACACTGCCACCACCATGTTTCACTGTAGGCACCATGCATTTTTCTTTGTATTCCTCACCTTTGCGACGCCATATAGTTTTGAAGCCATCTGTTCCAAAAACATTTATCTTGGTCTCATCACTCCAGAGTATAGGGTCCCAGTAGTCTTCATCTTTGTCAACATGGGCCCTGGCAAACTCTAGGCGGGCTTTTTTGTGCCTGGGCTTTAGGAGAGGCTTCTTTCGTGGACGGCATCCATGCATGCCATTCCTCTGCAGTGTACGCCGTATTGTGTCACGGGAAATAGTCACCCCAGTTTGGCTTTCTACTTCTTTAGATAACTGCAGTGAACTTGCATACTGATTTTCTTCAACCTTTCTCATCAGAAAACGCTCATGTCGAGGTGTCAACTTCCGTGGACGACCTGGACGTCTCTGTGAGATGGTTGCAGTTCCATCTTTAAGTTTTTGCACCACTTTTGCTACAGTATTCTGACTGATAAGTAAAGCTTTGCTGATGTTCTTGTAGCCTTCACCTTTGTGGTGTAAAGAAATTATTTTCTTTGGGGAATTCTGAAGAGACAAGTTGAGCATCACTCTCCATCCAGCATCCAGTCACTAAAAGAGGTCATTGTTGAAGAATGGAAAAAGATCGATTTTGCAAAATGTCGCCAACTTGTTCATTCCATGCCTAGAAGACTTGGTGCTGTCATTAAAAATCATGGAGGCCATACAAAGTACTAGATGTAGTAGTTTTTGTTGTGGGGTGTACTCATTTACGCTGAGCACTGTAAATGATGAGTTTTTTATCGGCTTGGATAAAAATATTTTCTGTACTGAATTGATTTCTTTGGCCAGTTGGACTGAGCTCTTTGGTTTAGGAGTGCATTCAGTTCACTGCCAGCACCTTTGATCTAAGGCTACATCCACACGACAACGAGATGTTATTTAAAAAAAATATCGCATCCACATGGGCAACGATCAGTAAAATATCAGGTCCATATGGCAACGCAACGCTTGCTGAAAACGATGCAATACACATGCCACACCTCTAGGGGCGCTGTAAGACGGTCCCTTCGGAGACACCAGAACAACAGAAGTAGTAAGGACGCATGCGCATAAACTACTATGCACGAGACTTCATATTAGCCACAAAGTCAGAAAAATCTGTTCGTAAAATTACATTATAATGACCAAATACAATGAAAAGTATTTTTCCAGTCTCACCTGTGAAAGGTAATCCCATGTGATCTCGTTTGGACGGCAAACCTGTTGGTTCAGTTAAACGCAGCACATGAATGAGGCATCTTTATTCTCCGCTTTGACCCATCCAATATGGCGGCGAGGATGACGTATGATTCTACGCGGAAGGCGGCGTCTTTAATGGTCCGGAATAAATTGAATGCTACACGTTGATGGATTAATTTGTTCTTCTACGCCCTTTTTGAGGAATGTATTGTAGGACTTAAACCAACATCTGAAGAGGTGAGATCGCTCCTTTTTTTCCCTATTTTTGCTGGCGGGATTGACTCTGCCCTAAGGGCTATTCTCTCTTTCTCTCTCTCTCTCTCTCTCTCACTTTGCACCATTACACAATAAATATTCACAGTGAAAATATTTTGTAAGCGCGTTTCATGAACCAAGTTATAGGATTGGTTGACAACTCGCATCGAGTTCGTTACACTTCTACCCGGCATGAAGCACTCAAGTCATGTGGTTGTGACGTCATCGTAAACAAATCCGTTCTACTCATCCAGACGACTTTGCAATGGCAACGTTGCCAGATCTTTCCACTCTGGAACCCGTTCTCAAAAGATTGCGTTTTGGGGCACCCAAAACGCTGGTGCCATGTGGACGCCAGGCCGAAACGATAAACAATTGTATCGGATTCACCTGAATCCGTTGCCGTGTGGACAGGGCCTAAAGATAGGACTCTTAAATATTAGCTCTCTTACAGTTATAAACCGTTCATTGGTGGAAACTTGAATGCAAAACTGTTCACGACGGCTGTAGCCCTCAGACATAAATGTATTACTGTAAGTGTCCAGAGCTATCTTCCAAGCGTGTGTTTTTTTAAACAAAAGCAAACCAGAAAGTAGAGTATTTAAATAGCATTTAAACATGGCTAAAAACAAACGTGACAGTGATCATGATAATACTTTGCAAAGCCTCTGTGAAAACAGCTTCCGTATCTATGCGTGCTGATTTGCGCTCAAATCAGCATCAGGTGTTTCCTATAATGATCGGGTCCCAAGCTCGTGCACAACACGCTCTGAGCGCACGTGGCCGCTCGAGCTGCACCAGACTTAAGTGCACAAAGCCGTGACAGTCAGTCAAGTGTTCGTCTGCTGTGTGACCACAACTATTAGCTCACGTGTATGTCGCCATCAAAATGCCTCATATAACACATCACAAAGCATCGCGAGCTGTAGTGTGACCGTAGCTTAATGAGGCGGATATGACATTGGATGCAACCCAGAAATTGTACCCTACTATGAGTAAAAATTAGCTTCAACTTGAAAAAAAAAAAAATTGCGGCCCACTAGATGGCTGCCCATTAGTCCAGTGGTTGAGAAATACTGGTATAAATTATATATATTGTATATACCCTGTTGTCTGTCTCCAACGGCGTGGGTTGGATATTTTCTGGGAGACAATAGTAGACTGAAAGTGCAGATCACGGGTAAATTCAGGAGCAAGATCAATGTAATTCTCCTATTTTATATTAAACTTTGGTCAAATATCTGTAACATTCTGCATTCTCTGCAATTTTTTTTTACCTTGCACAATACCAGGAAAATTCAATTGTAATTAAGCCATTTGAGGCGAATTGGTCCGCCTCTGAAAAAACTTGGCATTTGGATTTCCCGGCAAACACTGAATTTCGTGACGTCATCTGCGGGACGCCTCCCTCTGAATCCTACGTCAGCACTGGTTTGTTTATGAGAAAATGGCCTGGTGGTTTTCTGCAAATTTCTTCAACGTTATCGCGTAATTATTAAAATGGTTAACAGATGTATCGTAGGAGGGTGTAGCAACACCAATCTTGATGGGATTAGTACTCATCGTTTCCCAAAAGACCGGACAATGAGAGAGAAATGGGAGCGCTTGGTCTACACAGGCTGTGCACTGAAACCGTGCAAAGCTCGCGCTTCCGCAGGTGACGTCACGAATCTGGCTCCAGACTCCCTTGGGATTTTTCCAGACGCGTTTTGTTATTTTTCTGCTGTAGACAGATGGCCTTGTGCAAAATTACCCTTCTGGATGAGTGTGTAAAGGGACATACTTTCATATATTAAAAAAAAAAATTAAAAAAACATGAAATTGGTCCAGAATATGCACTTTAAAATGATAAAATGAGACATCTCCCTTATTAAGCCTAGGTCACAACCGGACATGTGATTTTTTGGCCGTGCGATTTTTGGCGTTTCCCAAATCGCTGCGTTTTTTTTGTTCGTGGAGAGAGACGCACGTTGGCCGTAAGTTTGTCTTGCAACCTGAAAAAACGTAAGCGCCCGTAGAGTTTATTTGACATGACAAAGAACCTCTGCGGCCGGTCTACGGCTCGAAAATCAGCACGTCACATGCGCACCCTCCGTGCGTTTCACGTGCGCCCTCCGTGTGTTTCTTGCGTTTTTTGCATGTAGACCGGCCATAGGAGCACGTACGGCCGGTTGTGACCGAGGCTTTACATGGACACTTACTAAAGAGAATCAATCATCTGACGCAAATATTAAATTAAAACTGATCTTATTGCTTCTGCTAACGACAGCGACGGTCCGTTATACAGAAATAACAGATTGTACAATACCGTAATTGACCAATCAGAACCGAGTACTCAAACGAGCCACATAAGATTTTGAGCAGCTTCTAAGCAGATACTGTGAGTAAAATATTGCAGCATTGAGTGATCATCAAACTAAATGTTAAATGAGTGTCCTGAGATCCTGAATGTTTTAAGCGAAGCTGCATCCAGACTTCAGAACAGGACGACTCAGAAACATCGCTTTAGTTCATCAAATCTCATCACTTCACACACACCGCCAAACACACCATTACTGTGCTAACGTATTGTTAAGCTCAAAGGTCTTTAAAAAAAAAAAAAACAGTACTTGAAAACTACATTTTCTTCATTAAACCCTGTTCATGTTTCTTACAGACTGTTACAAAGAGCCAAGGTGACTATTATATATTTTACTTTAAAAAAAAAAGTTTTCCACAAACTGTGCACTTCACATGCGCTCTGAATTAGGGCTGCATACCGGTACTGTGTACCGGTACTGTACCGTGAAAATCGATTCGGTACAGGTCCAAAATACCGGATCATGAAGTACCGGTACTGTACCGATATAAATTTACACTAAGTATCTGCTTATTTTGTGACTGAAGATGCGTAAATCCTACCACAAAGACGAAAATTTAGCACTGGGAAAGACGTAAAATGCCGCGCTGAAACTTGAAAGCAGAGCCATCTCTGATTTGAGATCCTCTCGCCACAGTCTCACGAGACATTGCGAGAGCTTGGCCGATCCAGCGTTCTGATTGGTCAAAAAGACTCAAAAGCAGGTCAGCCATTTTTCCTTTGCTGGCATTGGCGGCCTTTGTTGCTTTGTGTAATTTTGCCGCGCAAGTTAAAGGCCGCGGACTGCGCGGAGTGAATTTGTTTGTCATGCCACGTGGGAAGACCAGTAAGGTCGGGGATCACGTAACAAAGCTTTCAGGGGGCCAGAACACAAGTTGTCTCGCTGTGAGACAACTTATGACTTTTCGTCCCAAGTTAACTAAGTGTGAGACTGAGAGGGTGACTGAGAAGTGAGGTAGGAAACCTAGTTATGTTCGGTTTTCTTTGAGTAAAGATACTGACAAGTTGTCAACAGTTTATTAATGTTTCTGTCATTATTGAAGAAATTCAGAAGAACACATGTTAATTTGTCAAATTGTTCAGGTACAGGTACAGGTCCGGACCTGTACCTAAACCTCTGTACCGGTACCTGTACCTGATGTTACGTTTAGGTACGCAGCCCTACTCTGAATGGTCGATGATAATCGTTCAATACATGCCGATTGATTCCCTCATAAAAAAATAACCTACTCAGGTGCTGCTGGTGCACAGAGAGATGTTTACTGCAGGAGAAATGAGAAGAGCTGGTGTTACTTATACACTATAAGAAGCTCATCACCTTCACCACTGACGCAACACCACCGCACTCGCAGTCAGTCTCTACACACCCGAGGTGGACAGAATACAGCCGGAAAGGGACTAAAGGGCTCAGGGCAACAGGATGCTGTAATATCAATACTGTGATGATAATACACATTTTTCTTAGATATCGTGTATAATCTGATGCGTGTTTGTATTTTTTCTTTAATAATTGCAAACTGACTGAAAGCACCAGCAGCGTTACTATATAAAACTGTACATTTAACAAATTTGCTGTAAAATTAGAAGTCTCTTCAGTATGTTTTCATACATAGTTACTGTACATTTTAAACATAAGAATAAATCTGAAGGATGTGTGCGTCATGTCACCCAACAAGAGCGTGATGTTAGAAGTGTGTGTGTGGTTGATGTAAAACCAGTTTTAAAGACAACAGATGTTTCCAGGGAAAACAAACCTCGCCCGGCAGCATTTATTTTATGGGTTGTTTTACAATCATGGTCCGCAAGCTAAAAATCACATTTAACACTTATTATCTTCAATATCAAAAGGCTTGACTAAATAAACTTGGTTGTTTATTGTAGCCCTGTGATAGCTCTATTTACCATGCAAAAAAAAAATTGGTGATAACGTTATTTTTGGTGAACATATGGCAATATGTGTCACGTTTAGCAAAATTACTCGTGTCATTTAGAAAAAGTGCTTTTTTGACCCAAAAGGGATGCACTTAAATCATTCTTTATACCACAAAACACATATTTGGTTCCATATCATTGGAAACATAGTTAAGTTTCAATGTTGAATGCCAGTAAGTTTTCAGACTATTTTGATCAAATTAGTATGGAATTGTGTCAAAAAAGTGTCCTCTCCGAGACAGCTAATTTCTCAATATAAAATAACATATCTAAAATGATTATTTTCATCCGAAAATGTGGTCAAGATATTGGGACATAAATATTAGAGACAACTAACACAAAGCTTACAGCCTTATATTTAAAAGCACTATGGAAGTAGTGGATTCTGAATTGTCAAAAAAAAAAAGAGTCCTCTCCGAGAATCACTTCATTTGTTTCTCCCAGCCCTGCTTAAAGCTACACTTAATCTTGTTATAATACAAACTATTACACATGCCTATGTTCATATGTGTATTAATTTCCAAAAGTGCAGATTTGATTTTTTTTTTTTTTATTTGAATTTTGGACCCCTGTGACACAAACTTTGTACCCTGATTGTAAAACAACCCGTATACCTGTCGATAATGGTAATATTTCTCAATCATCAGCTGTCAGGTTATTGAGGTATTTCACCTGACGTCACAGGGTCACGTGACGCCCCGGTGTCCGCCATTTTGAACGTCAAGCTACATACCAACGCTGCAGACAGAGAGGGAGAACCGGCTTGCAAAAAAAAACGTGTTACAGACACCTAGAATAGATTAATTTGTCAGTAAGCACTCTATAAATAACCATGGTGTTTGCTTGTTGTGCTGTGGGCTGCCACAACAGACAGGGACAGCGTGCAGGACGCTCCTTTTACCCGTTTCTAGTAATGGGAATTTCGGCTCTTTTTCGGGAGCCGGCTCTTTTGGCTCTTCTTACTATAAGGAGCCGGCTCTTTCGGCTCCCAAACGGCTCCTGAGATTTTATTTTTGATTTAATTGCTGCAATTAACTAGTTAATTAATTACATTATTATTTATATTTTATCAGTAGGATGTTTTCCATTTTATTTTTTAGTTTTTGTAGCCATTGTAAAGCTTTGTAAAGTATAGCAGTGTAACAATGTTCTAGCCAGGGCTTTGAACCAGAATTTTTTTCCTATTGGTTCGTTCCGAACAGAAACGGAATTTTAACGTTTCCGGTTTTGGGTTCCACCATTAAATAGACGTTCCCGAACCGGTTAGAACAAAAAAATTTCGTTCCCGGAACGGTTAATTACGTTCCCTGTCAGCTGTTTAACAAATGGCTATAAAATTATGTCTCTGTCTCATCCAGCTTAAGCCAAATGTAGGCTAATTCTATTACAACCTTCATTAAATAAGACAAGAAATAATTCAAAACAATTATTATTTCAAATGTTGGCGATTTGGATTCTCAGTATGTCTTCCCAGCTACAGAAAAAGTGCCAAAAATGAAAGAGAATTCGTTTAGTGTGTTACCAAAGGCTAGTCAGGCCCTATAGAGGGCTACCGCATGACGTCACCGCGCCGCGAGATTTTGTTAGGCGCCATATTGGAAGACCAAGTACACATCTATGCAAGTACATACATACATAAAACAAACTACACCTGAAATGTAGCCAGGGCCGGTTCTGCCCTAATCTGGACCCGGGTGCAACATCGCGCAACCCCCCCAAAAAAAACACCAGTCTAAATCAGGACAATCATCACATAACTATAAACATTTTATATCAACTATTTTAACTAAATGGGCTATAATAAATAAGCCTGCAGGCAGCCACGGCGGGCTGCCTCAGAAAAGTAACCATTTGTCCTACCTTAAAACTCGTTTTGCTTTTTCTGCCTCCTTTTTTGTATTTTCGACCCTCCGTTTATTTTCTTTCCTTTTCTGAAAACCCGATTTGTGTCCAGACATTTTGTTCTGCTACCAATTAACTAACTCGTCAGGTCTCGTCTCTCGAGCCCGCGATGATTCCCGTGGGAGGGGCAACAATTGATACATTTTTACAAACAGTCAATAGGGAGGTTGCATCGTTCAGGCTCTGCTTTGCTCAGACACTCAGTAATGGAGACGTGATAGCAGTCCACCTTCCTGCGCTCTCCATTCAGTCAGCGAACGTCACACAGGAAGTGAACCCCAGCGGGTCATAGAAACTTGCACAGGAGGAGAATGGCTTTTTTATTTGTAGGCTACGGAAACTTTGAGGAACGAAATAAAAACCGGTATTAACCGGTTACCATTATTTTTAATAAGCGTTTCTGTTCCGGAACATAAAAAATAATAAAGTTTCTGGTTTCGTTTCTGTTCCATGTGAAATAGAAAAAGTTCCCGGTTTTCGTTTTCGTTCCTTGAACCGGTTCAAAGCCCTGGTTCTAGCTATAGAAATAAAACTTACTTACCAATTAATAAATTATTTTCTCACAAACATAATGCAAAACTGTTATATTACCAATATAAAATACACAGCTGATTTTCCCCTCCTCAGGTGCCTCACAGACTCCTCTCCCCTGCGCTCCACAGCTTTAAGCATTACACCAATTTTCATATTTTCGCAGCTGTGAATGACATCAACCCCCCCAACCAAAAAAAGTAGGCGTACACCATGCTACTTTTTTTCCTTTGAATGGTAATAGACAACACAAAGACGCAATCGGACAGCAACTTTTTTTGTGAAAGTCTCTCTCTCTGAGGCACCTAAGGACAAAAAACTAATTCGGCTCCCCAACTCGGCTCCCGTCGTTCACTTCAAAGAGCCGGCTCTTTGAACCGGATCGTTCGCGACTGACACATCACTACCGGTTTCCTACTGACCCAGACAAGAGGGCCAAATGGATTGCAGCTGTGAAGAGACAGGATTGGGAGCCAACAGAGTACTCCAGACTTTGCAGTGATCATTTCATTTCAGGTTAGTTTATCAGTTAATGCAATTTTGATAAAATATATAGCAAAAAGTAAATGGGTCAGTGTTTGTTAACCCATCTGAGCAGTGAAACAAGGCAGTGTTAATTTGTCTAGGGTTGCATGTAGCAGACATCAGACATAAAATGCAATAACAGAGGCTAGAAAGAAACGGGACACAGAAATAAATAAACAGGGCTCCATACCAAGGCTGGGTACAGTGTTTGTGATAAAAGACAGATCCAATTTAACACGAATCACAGCTTACTTTCTTGTTAAAATGTGCAAAGGTCTCCACCATCTCATACCGCCTTGCACTGAAGGACTTAAGCGTGCCGTCCAAAATGGCTGCGTCACGTGACTTGGTCACGTGGGTGAAATACCTCAATAGTCCTATGAAAATCCATGACCTTGAGTTCGACATTTCAGAGCCATTCAAGGTCAAAGGCTATGGCGGCAACTGAAAGCCCATATGGCACTTCCTATAAGTTGATAATGGTAAATATCCGTCTACCGTCAACTGTTTTCAAGTTACAGCCCTCTGAAAATCCGTGACCTTGAGTTTGACTTTGCAAGGTCGCTCAAAGTCAAAGACCGTGGTGCCAAATGAAAGGCCATATGGGAATTCCTATATGCTTATAACAGTAAACATTTCTCTATCGGCAACCATTTTTGAGTTATAATGGAACATTTGTTATTTTGACCGAAAGATTGACCTTTCTGGTGACCTTGACCTTCACCAGATTATGTACCATTGCCCACCTACCCTGAAAATTTGAAGTCAATCAGTGCAACCATCGAGATGCTAGATTGTTGACAGACACACACAAACAAACAAACAAACAAACCGACCGCACAGATTACAATACCTCGCCCCGCTTACGCAGTCACAGGTGAGGTAATTAATTCTTCTCCAACAGAACTATTAACAGACTTCAGGGCATTTCTTATTTCTTGCTCTCTCGCTCTGTCCTCAGAACGAACATTAGGAAGTGAAACTGAGAATAAATGTCATGTTAAAAATAAAACCCAGGCGCATAAGAACCTAGAAACGCTCATCATGTGCTAGCAGTCAGATAAACTGTGATATTTAACACACATCATCATCAGGGGTGTACAAATGTGAAGAAACAGGCGAGGGAGCAAACAGTTTTGGGTGACAAGTGTTTCTGATAGGATGACGCAAGCTTTGTTCTGTTCCTGACAAGAGGCTGATTTTGGATAGATTGGATGTAATGTAACTCAAGCATGCACACAAGTCAGAAGTTTACGGACACTCATCATGGACAGGGCAACATCGGCCTTTCCCTGGCATCTCTGCACTGTTCTTTTTCTGTGGCAGAATGATGTACAACATACATCTTTAAAAGAAAAAAAAAAAAAACACGCATTTGCCACAAGCTATAACTTATTTTGGGTTTTCTAAAATCAACACAGGGTCGAAATTATACAACCCCGATTCCAAAAAAGTTGGGACAAAGTACAAATTGTAAATAAAAACGGAATGCAATAATTTACAAATCTCAAAAACTGATATTGTATTCACAATAGAACATAGACAACATATCAAATGTCGAAAGTGAGACATTTTGAAATTTCATGCCAAATATTGGCTCATTTGAAATTCCATGACAGCAACACATCTCAAAAAAGTTGGGACAGGGGCAATAAGAGGCTGGAAAAGTTAAAGGTACAAAAAAGGAACAGCTGGAGGACCAAACTGCAACTCATTAGGTCAATTGGCAATAGGTCATTAACATGACTGGGTATAAAAAGAGCATCTTGGAGTGGCAGCGGCTCTCAGAAGTAAAGATGGGAAGAGGATCACCAATCCCCCTAATTCTGCGCCGACAAATAGTGGAGCAATATCAGAAAGGAGTTCGACAGTGTAAAATTGCAGAGTTTGAACATATCATCATCTACAGTGCATAATATCATCAAAAGATTCAGAGAATCTGGAAGAATCTCTGTGCGTAAGGGTCAAGGCCGGAAAACCATACCGGGTGCCCGTAATCTTTGGGCCTTTAGACAGCACTGCATCACATACAGGCATGCTTCTGTATTGGAAATCACAAAATGGGCTCAGGAATATTTCCAGAGAACATTATCTGTGAACACAATTCACCGTGCCATCCGCCGTTGCCAGCTAAAACTCTATAGTTCAAAGAAGAAGCCGTATCTAAACATGATCCAGAAGCGCAGACGTCTTCTCTGGGCCAAGGCTCATTTAAAATGGACTGTGGCAAAGTGGAAAACTGTTCTGTGGTCAGACGAATCAAAATTTGAAGTTCTTTATGGAAATCAGGGACGCCGTGTCATTCGGACTAAAGAGGAGAAGGACGACCCAAGTTGTTATCAGCGCTCAGTTCAGAAGCCTGCATCTCTGATGGTATGGGGTTGCATTAGTGCGTGTGGCATGGGCAGCTTACACATCTGGAAAGATACCATCAATGCTGAAAGGTATATCCAAGTTCTAGAGCAACATATGCTCCCATCCAGATGACGTCTCTTTCAGGGAAGACCTTGCATTTTCCAACATGACAATGCCAAACCACATACTGCATCAATTACAGCATCATGGCTGCGTAGAAGAAGGGTCCGGGTACTGAACTGGCCAGCCTGCAGTCCAGATCTTTCACCCATAGAAAACATTTGGCGCATCATAAAACGGAAGATATGACAAAAAAGACCTAAGACAGTTGAACAACTAGAATCCTACATTAGACAAGAATGGGTTAACATTCCTCTCCCTAAACTTGAGCAACTTGTCTCCTCAGTCCCCAGACGTTTACAGACTGTTGTAAAGAGAAAAGGGGATGTCTCACAGTGGTAAACATGGCCTTGTCCCAACTTTTTTGAGGTGTTGTTGACATGAAATTTAAAAATCACCTAATTTTTCTCTTTAAATGATACATTTTCTCAGTTTTAACATTTGATATGTCATCTATGTTCTATTCTGAATATGGAATTTTGAAACTTCCACATCATTGCATTCCGTTTTTATTTACAATTTGTACTTTGTCCCAACTTTTTTGGACATACAGACACCGATTAATGAGGTTAAATGTACCTTAGCAGGTTTCATCTTGACCTGAGTAACTCAACTTCATGATTTACACTGAACCAAGCAAATCGGGCATGAAGTCACGCCAGTGGTGTTTTTCCATTGCGAGGCGCCATTCCACGACCAGAGGCGTGATGCATCACAACCCAGCATTGGCATCTAAAGTGAGGTGTCGACAGATCAGACACATGAACACCCTGAAAATACCAAAGCTGCTTTAAAAACAGAAAGTGAACCAAGTGCTGAGGTGATTTTGTCAGCCGTCATGTCTACACCGGTCTTCAAATGTAAGCAGAGGTACTGAGGATCACATGAACATGTGATCACTTCGATTAAATAATTCACATTTCAAGGAAACCAACAGCCTTAATTGTGATCACAAAATGTAACTTTCATTGTGACATGGGTGTTGGTTTGAGCCAGATAGACTGGTTTGAGTATTTCAGAAACTGCTGATCTCCTGGGGTTTTCACACAAACAAAAAATGTCGAGTGAGTGAGCGACAGTTCTGTGGATGGAAACAAACGCCTTGTTGATAAGAGAGGTCAGAGGAAAATGGACAGATTGGCTTGAGCTTTTTTTTTTTTGCCAGGAAGGATATAGTAACTCATATAATCACTCTTTACAATCGTGGTGAGCAGAAAAGCATCTCAGCATGCAACAGCAGAAGAACACATTGGGTTCCACTCCTGCAGCCAAGAACAGGGATTTTAGAATCAATCACAAGTTCCTATTAAAGTAGCTGTTGAGTGCATATAAATATATAAAATATGTTTATGCTGTTTAGAGCACAAACCAAGCCAGCTTTTCGGAATAAAAAGCGTCACAGAAAACCACACTCACAAACAAGAGAGAGAGGAGTAACAAGGAAGAGAGGAGTTGAGCGACTCATGCACCTTTTTGAGGAAGAAAGGGGTGCAAACCTTAGATGGTGTAGACTGAGACATTGGAGGTTGCATTAGTCTCAGAAAGAAAAACATCAAGGTCAAACGTCACACCCCGTCCTATCATGCCAGCTGTCCCTCTTCCACAGACTTTGATTCTAGCTCTGCTACTCGTTCCAGCTCAGAGGTGGAACATCACAGAATTCGAGGTGGAATAAAGGCATAAGAATTCCTCCTTGAACAGGCTGTGGAAAGAGGGTCTCTGGTAGAGCGTCCCTGAGACATCTCGTGAGAACTGCCTAATGTTTTACAGCACCACCTCAGCTAAAACTGCTAAACAGCATCCCATGAAATAAAGCTAAATCGGACTTCCTGTTGGAGGAAGTCAGGAAGAGTGAGTGACCAAGCAAGAGACCGGACTGGCTTTCGCTCAGAGCCGAGAGCTCAGAAAGTTAACTAGAGACCCGTGCAGGCCTGAGTTCAGCCTTTTACGTCCAGTGTTGCAAAATCTGTTCCTTTCCTGGACAGCGCTTGAGACCGCTCAAGGGCAAATACAGCCCCAATTACATACCGTATAACGGCGCCCAAATTACGGGCTTGTCAAAAGGCCCAAAATAGAACATACGAAAATCGCCTAAACTAGAAGAAAAAAACCTGTTTCATAAGGGTGGAGAACCCAAAATATTTCTAAATTATTGTTAAATGTCATTTTTTGGCATATATATTTCAATTTGTTGTTCAGTCGCTTCATAACATGAAGTGAACATGAAATGCGTCTAGCGATTACCGTAAACCGTGCCTGAGTCTCTGACGTCTGAATGTCGTAAAATATACTTCCTTTGTTTACGTTGTGAAATTCTCAACGATTCATGACAACACGTGGCTGTCGGTTTGTGATAATTCTAAGAGTAATAACTTTGTGTTGTTGAATGACTGTTATACTAATTATACTACTGGACCTAATATTAATACATGTAAAGACATACTATAAACTATTTTATGTGGTTATATTATATATTGATATCTTGTTTTATTTTAATTGATATATTGTTGAATTGACATATTCTAGCTTTTTCGATATGTATCAATAGCTTAATTTAGACAGATACATGTGTCTTATTTTTGATATTTTGATTGTTCTAGATCATTATTGTTTCACCATTTGAGATTTTAAAAGTTCTCTGCTGCCCATATTCTTGTGCAAATGGATTGATATTACATATTGTTTCCCATTTTTCATGCGTATAAAAAAAAATTCATGAACTATTTTTATCTTTTTTATTTATTCAGAATGTTGGAGAAAACTTTTGACTTTTTAGATACAGCACTACTTTATACTTGCACGATTATGTAATTTCTATTATTTTTATTACTTGATATATTTATAATTGGTTAAAAAAATTAAAAATGATACGTCAAAAATTTTCAGCACGCTACGCGCAAAAATAGTAAAAAAAAATTAATTTTATAATTTTTGGGGGGGCATTTTTCACCTTTATTATTGGATAGGACAGTGTAGAGACAGGAAATAAGCAGGAGAGAGAGACGGGGAGGGATCGGGAAATGACCTCGGGCTGGAATCGAACCCGGGTCCCCAGATTTATGGTATGGCGCCTTATCCACCTGAGCCACGACACCCCCGAAAAAAAATTTTTTAATTTTAGGCTCGCTATGCTCGCCATGGTGCCCAAATTAAAAACCTGTCTTTGCCCCTGCCGCTCGGCCACGGAGGATCACATCGCGAGGTTATGTAACGTGGCACTTACATAGTCGGTACGCAACGGCACCACACCGCGACTGGCATCCCAATGACCATCTTACATTCTTAAACATTCTTGAATTCAGTTAAACATACACAGACAGGTGCCTCTATAGGCTTCAGCCAAAAATCTGTAAGACAGACACCGAGCTGGGCTTCTTTCTGTTGAACTAGTCAGTAATATTACATTAGCAGCCTTGCTACTGCTGTGTCGTGTTGTGTTGTTGCACTTGCTTGATGTTCGCAAAGTTGTCGACTCGCTAGTTTTTGATCATGAGACAATCGGTCCATTTCGACAGAGGTTTAGCCGCTAGTTACATCTCAAAGTGACGTTAGATAACTTGCTAGATAACATTCCGACATCAATACTGAAAACAAGCGCCCTTGTGTTGGTTGCTGTGTAGCTTTGTTGGCAAGCTTGTCTCTCAAGTTTGCATCACTTTGTGTCAGGGGCATCCAGGTTCCGTAAGGTTAAATTTACTCGACTAGCCATTCTTTATCCGTTCTCATCCCCCAGCATTCGATACGTCAGTGTTAGTATGGTTCTGGTTACGTTAGCTTAGCATGCTACTATTCAGAGTACTTGTGCAAACTCTGACTTGCAGCATGACCCAAAAAAAAAAAAAAAGTCTGACTGTGCATGTTTACTTTGACGGCTAACAGGAAAACAATGAGACTCCGACAGCAGAATTACACCCCTGACAGTGTTAGTCATGAAAGATTGTGATGTAACCTTATCAGTGTTTCCTCTGCCTCACGGAGATGAGAGGTTTTCCAGATGACAAAAGCCGTCGAACATCGTTCCCATCTCAGGTGAGCATGAAAATAAATAAATTGATCTCACGGCAAAACATTGGATCAGTCTGTCAATCTCATGCCAAATAAGCCTTAACAAGCTTACAACTTTGCACAGATCTCAGCGAGCTCAGAATAAATTACACTGCCCAGTGTTTATTGTGTGTTAATATCATGTCAATTACACACAAACTCCACATTCAAATACTTAGCAAACAACGTGTATGGTCTGAAAATTTAAGGTATTTCAGCAAACTTAAACTTTTATTCTTTTTGTTACATTCGTGTTCATCTCTGATGTCCCAATAAATAAAACTATGCATCATATTTGTGTAAAATCCTGGAATAATTACTCTACCACGTCAGTTGACATGGTCCTTTTTTTGGCTTCTGCTGTTCTAGATCCTTCAGCTAATAAACCTCAAGATCCACATGTGCACAGCTGTCCCTGAGGGGCTCAAACTGTGACTTGTATATACACAACAATGGCGTGAACGTGAATTACACTCCACAACTGTAGGAGGAGCTCAGGAGCAAAAAGTACCAGTTCTCACATAATGGGGCCTTAAATGTTATCCTGCTTTATCCTCCACAACCAGCTTTGATGTGTGTTTGGGGTCACTGTCCTGCTGGAACACCGAACTGTGTCCAAGTTTCTGATAGTTTAAGTCCTTCCACTTTGTGCAATGCACCAGTTCTCCCAGCAACAAACCAGCCCCAGAACCTGACGCTACCACCACCATGCTTAACAGTGGGTACAGTGTTCCTCTAGTCATTGTGACGAAACAACTCGATCTTTGTCTCATCTGACCACAAAACTTTCCTCCAGAAGGCTTTTTCTTTGTCCATGTGGTCAGCTGATAACTTTAGTCGAGCTTGAAAATGTTGATTTTGGAGTAGGGGCTTCTTTCTCGGACAGCAGCCTCTCAGTCCATGGTGATGTAAAACGTTCACTGCAGACGGTGTTCCAGCAACTTCCAGTTCACAGCAGGTCTGTGCCTTGGTGGTTCCTGATCATCTGAACCAATTTCCTGTCAGCTGAGGGGGACAGTTTGGGTCTTCCAGCAAAGTGGCTCGGCAAAGGGTTTACACCTCCCAATAACTTGTACTTACGTACAGTTGTTTGAACTGATGATCTTGGAATCGGCAATTGTTTAGAAACGGCTCCAGGAGACATTCTTGAGTGTGTAAATCTATGATCGTCTTTCTCAGATCTGCACTGAGCTCCTGGGACTTTCCCATTGTACTGTGTGTTGGTTAAACCAATGAGTGTCAATCAAACCATTTTTATGCTGTGCACAGAGAAGCTACCAGCTGCAGTCAGTCAGTCATCACTAACAGGAAGTTAAGAGGCCTTGGCAAGTTAAAAGACATTTTGGATCTTCCAGCTCCACTGAATTAATAATCTAAATGGGTGGATTCCAATTTTTGACCCTGTATTGAATTCATCCATCCATTATTTGTAACCGCTTACCCTGTGCAGGGTCACAAGCAAGCTGGAGCCTATCCCAGCTGACTACGGGCGAGAGGCGGGGCACACCCTGGACAAGTCGCCAGGTCATCGCAGGGCTGACACATAGAGACACACGACCATTCACACTGACATTCACACCTACGGTCAATTTAGAGCCACCAATTAACCTAACCTGCATGTCTTTGGACTGGGGGGGAAACCGGAGCACATGGAAGAAACCCACACAGACACAGGGAGAACATGCAAACTCCACACAGAAAGGCCCCCGTTGGCCACTGGGCTCAAACACAGAACCTTCTTGCTGTGAGGTGACAGTGCTAACCACTACACCACGGTGCCAGCCCTGTACTGAATTAAAAAAATAAATAAATAAATTCAACCTTGTGCAGCATAGGCTTTCTTTGGATTGTTCTATTAAAGGTGCATGTTGTATAATCACTCTGCCACAGAAACAGAACAGTTCAAAGAAAACACCGAAAGCCTGATATTGATGTCTGTGTACAGTACCAGTCAAAAGTTTGTACACCCCTACTCATTACATTACAGGCATTTAGCAGATACTCTTTTCCAGAGCGACATACAACAAGTACATGACACAGCACTCCTGGAGCAGAGACGGTCTAGGGCCCAGCAGTGTCAGCTTGTAAGTGCTGGGGCTTGAACCCATGACCTTCAGATCAATAACCCAGATCTTAAACCACTGAGCCAGCGCTGCCCCAAAAATTTTCTAGATTTTGGTTTCTGCTTCCAGATAGAGCTGTGAGTAGCCCCTAACTAATCAGGGTCACCGTATATACAGTAGCAGTCAAAAGTTTGTACACCCCTACTCTACTCATTGATAGGTTTTTCTGTATTTTACTATGTTCTACATTGGTGAACAATACTGAAGAGATCAAAGCTATGAAATAACATGTGGAACATATATGGAATTGTGTTAAACAAAGTAATCAGCTCAAACAGTTAATAATAAAAATACAGTAAATAGCCCTATTCCAGAACTGTAGTAATCCATATTACGTCAAGAACCGCTCAACTAAGTAAAGAGAAACGACATCTATCATTACTTTAAGACATGAAGTGACTTTTAATTAATAAAAATAAAGAAAAAACACTGAATTAGTAGGTGTGTCCAAATTTTTGACTGGTACTCTACACTGACAACTCATCTCATCTCATTATCTCTAGCCGCTTTATCCTGTTCTACAGGGTCGCAGGCAAGCTGGAGCCTATCCCAGCTGACTACGGGCGAAAGGCGGGGTACACCCTGGACAAGTCGCCAGGTCATCACAGGGCTGACACATAGACACAGACAACCATTCACACTCACATTCACACCTACGGTCAATTTAGAGTCACCAGTTAACCTAACCTGCATGTCTTTGGACTGTGGGGGAAACCGGAGCACCCGGAGGAAACCCACGCGGACACGGGGAGAACATGCAAACTCCACACAGAAAGGCCCTCGCCGGCCACGGGGCTCGAACCCGGACCTTCTTGCGGTGAGGCGACAGCGCTAACCACTACACCACCGTGCCGCCCCACACTGACACCTATATAAAAAAAAATAATAATAATAATTCTATATCAGGGCTCGAAATTCATTCTCTCTTTTTCACCAGCCAGCGGGACTAGTTACCTTCCAAAGTAACTCGCCAAACAGAAAATAAACTAGCCAAAATTTGTTCATGTATGAATTTTACTTCTGTCAAAAATAACGCAAAAGAGAGTAGTTACCGTTGTTCATGACTAATGTGCATTTATTTCAAGACCTGAGTATTTTGATACTGTTGTTAAATACATAAATGAGAACAACACAGAGCACCATAATATAATATCAACAAATAATAATATATTGGAAAACTTGGCAACTTGGTGTATGAGTATTGAAAACAAATCTACTTACTATCATGACTATAGCACCCAAAATATGTCCAACATGCTTTCTGTATTTAACCATTTATGAGAGAGAAAGCATTAGGAGCTTCATATTGACCAGGAATCAACTTGAAAAAAATTAATTATTCCATAAAAATCGTATCGCAGCCAAGGCCTACCCTGCTCCCACGTTTGCTTATAAGTCCTTTGTCGTTTCTCCTCTCCAGACTGAGGTCGCTTTGTCCCCGTCTCTGGCGGTTTCTGTTCACCTTTCAGAAAATTCCACATCGCAACGTAGCTTTGGCAGATGTAGATGTAAACAACAACAAAAACACGTGTTTAAATGGGCGATAATGTGGCCACATCGATTGAATTTGATAACGTGATGTGGCAGCGGGGGTGTGGCCAAGCGTCGGTTTGTGAATGGAGGGTGGGGTCAGGGAAGGTAAGTGGTGGAATCATTGCACCTGATGGGGATTAACCTGTGTTTGTGTATCTTCCCCAGTGACTGTGCCCTTTAAAAGGAGAGGAGAGCAGAGAAAGGGAGCTCTCTCTCCCCAACCAGAACACGTGGGAAGTGATAAAAGGCTGAAAAGCTACCAATAAATAGTTCATTGAGAACTCACTTCTGGCCTGCCGTGCTTCTGTGCTCCACCCACCTGGTCCAATACTACACGTGATTACCGCGATATTCAACGAGATGCATTATATGCATGCGCAGTAGTGAAAAAACCGACAGCCTGACTCGTACACGATATGATTCGGAATTCTTCGGTAGTTTCCGTCCTGCCGAAAAACACATCGATTAACACAGACACGGCATGCGCTTAATATGTGGCGGCTTTAGTTGACGGTGTGTCTGAATCTTCGCTTCATATATATTTTTTATTTTCAACTAGCCAGCCGGGCTGGCTAGTGACAGGAATTACCCGCCAAATGAAAAATTAAGTCGCCTTGGGCGACCGGACCACCACGAATTTCGAGCCCTGTATACTGACCCTGTACTGAAACTTATGGTACTCAGGACTTGTTTCCTGCTACCTGATCCTTATCTGAGAGGATTCATATAGACCTACTCCACATTCTGAGCACAGCGGTGCAGAAACACACAGCAGAGAAAATCTCTTACAATCAGATTAAACAAGTTAAAAGGAAACAGGTTTACCTCAGAACAGAGCAGCAGAGCACAGCATCCAGGACAACAAGAGAAAAAGGTTCAGAGTTTTCAGTTCAGAGGAAGAAGCAGCCCTGTTCAAGGGCACAGAACAGCACAGGTTATATAAAGCACTGATCCACATACAGCTCAGGAGCACACACTCACACAACATAATACTGCAAACACCAGCAAAACCGTAAATTAATACAGACAAGAACGGACATGAAATGGCCGAGACAGGAATATTTTACAGTTTATTCAATGATCAGACAGACATCAGATTTTACTGGAAGGTCTTTAAGATTTCTGAACCTACTGTATATCCTAAACTCGAGTATATTTACACACACAGTACCAGTCTATTGCTGGGTTTCACGTGACGTCACATCCGTCTCATTAGTTATTCAAAACTTTAGCTGGTGGTCTACCAAAGCTCAGTTGACAAAGCGTTTGTACAGAGAAGCTGCATTGCTTGCATGAAAAATGTCTTACGCTTTCGTTGTTTTAGGTTATTTGAATCAATCAAACCGTGAATCTCATAAAGTTTCTTCAGGATTCCCCGTGAACTAATAAAAAAGGGTGAACGAACACAGGATTTCACAAAAAGGCATCGAGAAAGGTGGCTTTTGAACCTCTGACTGAAATCGAAGGGAGCCGAGTCGAAGCATGCTCGAGTTTGCAGTGATCACTTGGTGAAAGGTTTGTATTTCCCTCTCAGCTCTGTCCTTAGTGTTTTCCAAGTACTTTTCTTATGTGTCGTTATTTTATGGTACTTTTTTTTTTTTAGTCACGAAGCGCTAAAGTCCCCAGTTGTTTCTTTGTTTACTCACAAAGTCCATATGCATGAAGGTCGCGATAAAATTCTTACCCAGCTGTACAGTTACAATGCGCCGTGATCACTTCTCCGTCTTGTTTAACTAAGATCCAGGTCTTTAAAGGGGTTTCTGATGAATGATTTACCTGAGAGATAAGAGCAAACACAAGTGAGAATCAAGCCAACTGTTTGTTTACACTTCAACTTGCAGCGCTTCGTTGTAAAGACGCGAATGAAAAGCTTAAAAAAAAAAAAATACTTACACGGGCAAAAACAATACAGGATTCATTCAGCAGCGACTTGATAGCGAGGTCCTTTACCCAGCCACATACAAAAAAAGTTGTAAGCCTCCATACTCTTCCACGCTTTCATCGATTTTGCGGTGTAGAAGGACGTCTGCAACACCAGATAGTTGGAGATGTCAGGGAACTCGACTGAAGCGTAGTTTTCGAGATCGTACAACAAATCTTTCTTTCCCAGACTGTAGGAGTCGATTCCATTGCACACAGCAATCTTCTCAATAGATCTGAAGCGAGCAGTGGCTTCTAGATTACGAGCGTACTCTGATAAGTTATCGCTAGTTGTTTGCACTAGACAGCTGTTTAGACCACCAGCTATTTCACTTCCGGTAAAACCGCTAAGAAAAGTCACGTGACCGAAACCCAGCAACAGTTTGGACACGCTTTCTAATTCAGTGGTTTTTCTTTATTGTTATTAATTAAAAGTCACTTCATGTCTTAAAGTAATGATGGATGTCATGTCTCTTTACTTAGTTGCTCGGTTCTTGATATAATATGGATTACTACAGTTGTGGAATCTATTTTCTATATTTTTATTTACTGTTTGATCTCAAACACGTTAAGAAGGTAAGAAACTCGTCCACTAATTAACTTTTGACGAGGCACAGCTGTTAATTGAAAATCATTCCAGGTGACTACCTCATGAAGCTGATTAAGATAATGCCAATAGTGCGCAAATTGTCAAAGTAAACGCTGGATGCTTTGAAGCATCTAAAATATCAAACATGTTTTGTTTACCACACAATTCCATATATGTTCCAGGTGTTATTTCATAGTTTTGATGTCTTCAGTATTGTTCTACAATGTAGAGAATAGTCACAATACAGAAACACCTATGAATGAGTCTACTGGGGTCTACAAACTTTTGACTGCTTACTGTGTGTGTATAAAATGTATAAAGTGTCTTGCAAAAGTATTTAATCCCCCCCCTTAGTGTTTGTCCTGTTTTGTCACATTACAAGCTAGAATTAAAATAGATTTTTTGAGGATTAGCACCATTTGATTTACACAACATGCCTACAGTTTTAAAGGTGCACATTGTTTTTTTTTTATTGTGACACAAACAATAATTAAGATTAAAAAAAAGCAGAACTCTGGCGTGTGCATAGGTATTCACCCCTTTTCGTATGAAACCCCTAAATAGGAGCTGCTCCAACCAATTCACTTCATAAGTCACATAATTAGTTAAGATCCATCTGTGTGCAAAGTGTCACATGATCTGTCACATGACATCTGTATAAATAAATCAACCTGTTCTGGAAGGACCCGGACTCTGCTACACTACTAAGCAACATGAGAACCAAGGAGCCTCCAAACAGGTCAGAGACAAAGTTGTGGAGAAGTATAGATCAGTGTTGGGTTATAAAAAAAATCCCAAACTTTGAATATCCCAGGGAGCTCCATTAAATCCATTATAGCAAAATGGAAAGAATATGACACCACTACAAACCTGACAAGAGAAGGCCGCCCACCAAAACTCACAGACCAGGCAAGGAGGGCATTAATCAGAGATGCAACAAAGACACCAAAGACAACACTGAAGAAGCTGCAAAGATCCACAGCGGAGATGGGAGGATCTGTCCATAGGACCACTTTAAGTCATGCACTCCACAGAGTGGGCGGGGCTTTATGGAAGAGTGGCCAGAAAAAAGCCATTGCTTAAAGAAAACACATTTGGAGTTTGCCCAACAGCATGTGGCAGACTCCCCAAACACATGGAAGAAGATTCTCTGGTCAAATGAGACTAAAATTGATCTTTTTGGCCATCAAGGGAAATGCCATGTGTGGCGCAAACCCAACACCCTGAGAACACCATCCCTACAGTGAAGCATGGTGGTGGCAGCATCATGCTGTGGGGATGTTTTTCATCTGCAAGGACAAGAAAGCTGGTCAGGACTGAAGGAAAGATGGATGGCCCTAAATACAGGGCAATTCTGGAGGAAAACCTGTTTGAGTTGGCCAGAGGTTTGAGACTGGGACGAAGGTTCACAGTCTAGCAGGACAATGACCCTAAACATACTGCAAAAGCTACACTGGAGTGGTTTAAAGAGAAACATTTAAATGTCTTGGAATGGCCGAGTCAAAGCCCAGACCTCAATCCAATTGAGAATGTGTGGCATAACTTGAAGATTGCTGGACACCAACACAACCCATCTAACTTGAAGGGAGTTGGAGCAGTTTTGCCTTGAGGAATGGGCAAAAATCCCAGTGACTAGATGTGCTAAGCTAATAGAGACACACCCCAAGAGACTTGCAGCTGTAATTGTAGCAAAAGGTGGCTCTACAAAGTATTGACTTTGGGGGGGGGGGGGGGGGGTGAATACCTATGCATACTACAGATTTCTGTTTTATTCATCTTAATTATTGTTTGTGTCACGATAAAAAAAAAAAAAAAGTGAACCTTTAAAGTGGTCGGCACGTTGTGAAAATCAAATGGTGCTAACCCTCCAAAAATCCATTTTAATTTCAGCTTGTAATGCGACAAAACAGGACAAACACCAAGGAGGATGAATACTTTTGCAAGGCACTGTAGTTAATAGAGTTGATTCAGTGATTCAACTAAGAGTCAACTCCAAAGCTTTAGAGTTGGTTCCACACACAGAAAATGATTCACACACAGCAAGTAAAATGATTGAGTGCTTCAGGAAGTGGTTTATTATTTTACCGTCATTTATTTAGCAAAATTAGGGCTTGAAATACAGATAAGCTATCAGCCTACAATCGCAAACAAGTGTGTGGAGCCAGGACAATAATAGTGCAAACCTGACTCCAGAAAAAGTGGGACACTGAAAAACACATTTATACAAATATAAATGCCCTATATTCAACTGAATACAATACAAAGACAAGATATTTAATGTTCAAACTTATAAACTTGATTTTATATTTACACGTTCCAAAAGAGTTGGGACAAGGGTGTGTTCACCACTGTGTTACTTTTACCAATACTCCGTTAGTGCTTAGGAACTGAGGACACTGATGTACCGTACACAGGACACACGAAAACTTTGACTACACACAGTACCTGGGAAGGCATTTTCATGAAGAGAGAGATAAATTCAGTAAAAACAGAGAGAACTGCTTTAAGGAGCCGTTAGAACGACAGTGACAGGGATAAAGCTTCTTTAAATGTTTCCTACAAATAAATATCAGCTTTATCACTGCCACGTCCTGATGATACTTGTACATGATTTAACTGTTTATATTCAAACTGCTAATCTCATTCTCATTATCTCTAGCCGCTTTATCCTGTTCTACAGGGTCGCAGGCAAGCTGGAGCCTATCCCAGCTGACTACGGGCGAAAGGCGGGGTACACCCTGGACAAGTCGCCAGGTCATCACAGGGCTGACACATAGACACAGACAACCATTCACACTCACATTCACACCTACGGGCAATTTAGAGTCACCAGTTAACCTAACCTGCATGTCTTTGGACTGTGGGGGAAACCGGAGCACCCGGAGGAAACCCACGCGGACACGGGGAGAACATGCAAACTCCACACAGAAAGGCCCTCGCCGGACCCGGGGCTCGAACCCAGGACCTTCTTGCTGTGAGGCGACAGCGCTAACCACTACACCACCGTGCCGCCCCAAACTGCTAATCATATACTTAAAAATTTATCAGCATTTAACATAAGATATTTATAGAAATGACCATGCGAGAGAAAAAATACTGTCATGCTCCGCCCCGGACATCCACTCCGGAGATTACGGATCTCTCACACCAGCGCCGATCAGGATCCGGGACGGGAATTCCATCTCACTTGTATTCACGTCCTAGTTTTCACTGCTGCTTATAAATACACCATTCTCAGGCTACATCCACACGACAACGAGATTTTTTTTTTTTTTAGCGGGTAAAAAAAATATCGCGTCCACATGGGCAATGGATCAGTAAAATATCAGGTACATATGGCAACGCAACGCTTGCTGAAAACGATGCAATACACATGCCACACCTCTACGTGCGCTGTAAGACGGTCCCATCGGAGACACCAGAACAATAGAAGTAGGACGCATGCGCATAAACCCCTTCTTCTACCCGGCGTGATGACTTGTTCTAGTCATGTGGTTGTGACGTCATCGTAAACAAATCCGTTCTACTCATCCAGACGACTTCGCAACGGCGTCATTGCCAGATTTTTCCACTCTGGAAACCGTTCTCAAAAAATATCGTTTTGGGGCACCCAAAATGCCGGTGCCGTGTGGACACCAGGCCGAAACGATAAAAATTTTTTATTGGATTCACTTGAATCCGTTGCCGTGTGGACAGGGCCTCAGACTCTGACTTTGCCAGAATATCTCGTTTGCTACTCTAGCCGTTTCTGTGCCTTTTTGCATCTCATGGTTTTTTGCTCTAGTTATTTTTCTGGTTCATGGGGTTTTTTTGTACTAAGGTTTTATTCTTGTTCATGTTTTTTTGCACTAGCGTTTTTGCCCTTGCCTGTCTCGTGTTTTTGTCAAGTTTTTTGTCTCTTTTTTTCCCCCCTGTACTATTTTTGCCATTTGTTTCTTGTCCTGTTTTGTTTACCTTTTTGCCATGCCCTTTTCCCCTGGATTAAATCACCTTATTTATTGGATAACTGTTTGTGTTCTGCTTTTGGATCCTATCTTACCACACCTCCACCACCCATGTTCTGGCCAACATGGATCCAGCGGAACTCATCTGTCTGAGAACGGCCATCCAGCAGCAAGGGACTCTCCTCAGGACCCATCAACAAGACCTCCAGCAGATCACCCAGAACCTCGCCACCCTGTCCAACTCACTCACTCAATCTCCTCACTACACAGATGCAGCGCTATCAAGCCGTGCCTACCCCTGCCCAGCCGTCTCCTACTTCAGCTCCTGCCACTGCTTTTCTCCGTGAGCTGAGACTCCCAGGTACTTGCAGATCGTTCCTATCTCAATGCTCATTGATCATGGAGCTGCAACCTCTGACGCCAATAAGGATGAACTGGTATCGCGGGAACTGCCGTCGGACCTCTCCAGTCTCATGGACCTTGCCAACCGTATCGACGCTCAGTTCCAGCAATTGAGGAGAGAGAAGACCCACCCCAGCTTCACCTCATCTCCACTTCCTGCCTCGTCCGTCGAACCCATGCAGGTAGACTGGGTACGGGTGTCAGCGGAGGAACGACAGCGCCGGCGGAGCACAGGGGCCTGTTTCTACTGTGGTCAGCGAGGACACATCTGCCAAGCCTGCCCACTAAAGGGAATCAGACCACCACTGAATCGAGGAGCCCTGGTGGGCAATGCTTGGAACCAGCCCCCCGCTGATCGACCGTTACTCCCGGTCATTGTCATCCAAGACAACCAGCATCACCATCTCCAGACCCTCGTTGACTCGGGGTGGATAGGAACCTGATCTGCTCCACCACTGCCAAGCGTCTGGGAATCCTGCTACTCGCCCTCGACGTCCCTCTCACAGTCCTGACACTCACTGGCACCGGCTTGACCACCATCACCTCATTAACAGACCGCAGTATGTGAGGCTCCGCAACTGTGTGTCTGATGTGGTAGTCTGCAGCACAGTGGCTCCACAGGGTACAGTGCTCTCTCCTTTCCTCTTTATACTTTACACATCTGACTTCAGCTACAACACGGACAGCTGCCACCTCCAGAAGTTCTCAGATGATACAGCCATCACTGGACATGTGTCAGAGGGGGGTGATCTGGAGTACAGAGAGGTCATCACTAACTTTGTCGCCTGGTGCGAACTGAACCACCTGCACATCAACGCCAGCAAGACAAAGGAGGTGGTGATCGATTTCAGAAGGACGGTTCCTCAAATTGCACCAGTGAGCATCCAGGGTTTGGACATTGAGACCGTGGAGGAGTACAAATACCTGGGTGTTCACCTCAACAACAAACTGGATTGGACTAACAACACAGATGTCCTGTACAAGAAGGGCCAAAGTCGTCTCCACCTCTTGAGAAGACTGAGGTCTTTTGGTGTGTGCAGGACACTGCTTAGGACTTTTTATGACTCTGTGGTAGCATCAGCGATTTTCTACGCTGTGGTCTGCTGGGGCTGTGGAAGTTCAGAGAGGGACAGGAAGAAAATAAACTGGTCAGAAGGGCTGGCCCAGTCTTGGACTGTCCTCTGGACCCCATTGAGGTGGTGGGTGAGAGGAGGATGTTAGCCAAGCTGACCTCAATCATAGATAACCCCTCTCACCCCCTACATGAGGCTGTGGGGGCTTTAAGCAGCTCGTTTAGTAGTAGACTGCTACACCCACAGTCTAAGAAGGAGAGGTACCGCAGGTCATTCATACCTACTGCTGTCAGACTGTATAACACCCACAACTTGTAACGTAGCACCAATAACCTGTTTGTCGTTATATTTGCACTACTTCACCACTACTACCTCTGCCATCTCTCATCGTAGGGCTGTGCAATATGGGAAAAAATGAATATCCCGATACATTTTCTCCATTTCACGATATATATCTCAATATATTTAAATCTCCTCTAAAGGACCCCATGAAATCTAACTCTTTACTGTTTTCACTACAATCCCTGCAGATTAAATAACATTCTTGATTAACTTTACAGGTGGTTTTCAACAACACATTTTAAATTTTCATGTTAGTGATTAATCACAATTGAATTGAAATAAGACTATTTTTATTCAACAAAGATGTGGCACAAACTGCAAAAACTGCAACAAAGGGGCAATACAATACAGAGCTGCTCAGAGCTCGAATCAATAAAGTGCAAGCTCAACACTGAGAAAGACATTTAGCCTAAATACGAAAGTGCTCATTCATTAAATTATTTAAAAAAATAGATCTCCAAGCTATTAACCTGACTACTGAGAACCACTGGAACATTCACGAGAGAGAGAGAGAGAGAGAGAGAGAGAGAGAGAGAGAGAGAGATCTGCAAAACATAATTTTTCTCTTTGCACACTTTTGAACTGAGTATTTTCTGGCTCTGCCTCTCAGGATGTGCATAATTCTGGTATTGCCTTCTCTGTAAAATGTCTGTGACCAGGCAACTCATATTTGGGATCGAGTGTGTTTAGTAATTTTTGGAAGCCTGGTTTTTCCACTATACTAACTGGGATCATGTCTTTGGCAATGACGTTAGTGATTGCATCCGTTATAGCTCTCCATCTCTGACTCGGTTTCTCATATGGGGTGGCTTTGGAGAACGAGGCCGCTATGGTCATTTGTTTAGCTCGTGGGAAAGTAGTTCGGAGTTTAGGAGACTCTTCATACTGTACCGGGTGAGTTTTCAGGTGATGGAACATATCTGTCGTGCTGCTGCCTTTCGTGATGACGTTTTTTTTTGCACACTTTACAAACTGGCATTTGCTGTTCCACGTCCTCCTCGCGATATCCAAAAAATGCCAGATGACTGACCCCTTACTAGTTCTTTTAGGAACCAATTCCTCTGCTTCCATTTTTAATTTGTCGCTGAAATTGACAGAGCTTACACGGTAGCCTGTGCAACACCAGCGAGTGCACGAACTGAGTCAGCGCTGTAAACCAGAACTAGGAAATCTTCCCGCCGGCAGTGTTGCCAGATACTGCTGACGTTTTCCGGCCCAAAATATGTTCAAAACCCGCCAAAACACACTTAAAACCGCCCAATCTGGCAACACAACCGAAACTTGGAAATATTCCCACAAGCTCCTTTCAGCACCGAGATGTCGCCCGGGATTGGTTGGCGAGTGCATGACGTTATTGTTTTCTTTACCCTTAGGCAGCCTCTCACGTTATTGCCTGAGAGACAGGGAGAAAAACAACGGAAAAGGTTTTAAACAAACGGAACAAACACGAAACAAACGCAAGTTGGAAGATGACCATAAAATACTTGATTAGTTACGATATAATAATTTTATGTATCTCTCACAGAATTTTCGGCGATATATCGAGTATATTCGAAATATCGCACAGCCTTCTCTCATCGATGCAATTATGTGCAATTAATATAGGCCCTAAACTATTTTTATGCATACTTATATATATAAATATTATTTATGTACATCTGTGTGTATATATACAGAGTCTACCTGTAATGTGCAATTTTTCCGAGCCTCTCAATAAGGCAATTTTTCTATACTTTTTCACGGTAGATAATGCAAATAGCCCTCTGTATTTAATCCTTCGTTTGTCTAATTTTTATTTCAGTTTTATTTGTTATCTGTTTGACATTTTTCTTGCTACTGTAACACGTGAATTTCCCCGATGTGAGATGAATAAAGTGAATCTAATCTAATCTAATCACCCACCTTACCGCCCCGCTCACCCTGAGGATCTCTGGCAACCACTCTGAAACCATCCAACTTCACGTCATGAACAACCCCCACGTACCAATCATCCTAGGATTACCCTGGTTAACGCAGCACAACCCCCACCTAAACTGAGCCCATAACACCATCCTAGGCTGGAGCCATTCCTGCCTAGCTTCCTGCCTGAACTCTGCTCTGCCTCCCGCCAAACCACCGCAGCCTTCAGCTGGCGAGTTTCCCGACCTCTCTCACGTGCCTCTGGAATACCTGGACTTAAGACTCCTCTTCAGCAAGACCCAAGCAGGGTCCCTCCCTCCTCACAGACCCCATGACTGCAGAATCGACCTCCTGCCCAGGACGGCGCCGCCCAAAGGGCGACGCTACTCTCTCTCTCCCGTCGAAAGGCAAGCTATGGAGAAGTACATCTCCAAGTCTCTGGCAGCTGGGATCATCCACCCTTCCTCCTCCCCAGCAGGGGTGGGATTCTTCTTTGTGGAGAAGGAGGACAAGTCACGCCACCCCTGCATTGACTATCGAGGTCTCAACGCCATCACGGTCAAGAACCGCTACCCACTACCGCTCATGACCACAGCCTTTGAACTACTCCAGGGAGCCAAGATATTTACTAAGTTGGACTCACGCAATGCCTACCATCTCGTCAGGATCAGGGAGGGGGACGAGTGGAAGACGGCCTTTAACACCACCACTGACCACTAGGAGTACCTCGTGGTCCCTTTCAGCCTGACCAACGCGCCTGCAGTCTTCCAGGCACTCGTCAACAATGTCCGAAGGGACTTTCTTAACATCTTTGTTTTCATATACCTGGATGACACCCTGATCTTCTCTCGCTCCCTGGAGGAACATCGGGGCCACATCCGGCAGGTCCTCCAGTACCTGCTAGAAAATAAGCTGTTTGTCAAGGCAGAAAAGAGCGAATTCCACCAAATCTCTCTCATTTCTAGGGTTCATCATCTCCCCTCTCAAGCTTGAAGCAGTCGCTGACTGGCCCACCCCATCCTCACGACGAGAGCTCCAGCATTTCCTGGGATTCACCAATTTCTACAGGCGCTTCATCCGCAACTTCAGCACGGTGGTCGGACCTCTCATTGCCTTGACCTCAATTAAGACCTTGTTCAAGTGGGGGGAGGAAGCAGAGAAAGCCTTCTCCATGCTCAAGCACAAGTTCACCACAGCACCCATTCTCACCATACCCGATCCAACCAAACAGTTCATCGTGGAGGTTGACATTTCCGAGTCCGGGGTCGGAGCCATTCTCTCCCAGAAGGACAACAATAACAAGGTCCACCCCTGCTCCTTCTCTCGCTGGCTGTCCCCTGCTGAACGAAATTATGACATCGGTGACAGAGAGCTGTTGGCCGTCAAGCTAGCCCTGGAGGAGTGGAGGCACTGGCTCGAGGGGTCGGATCTCCCCTTCCTTGTCTGGACCGACCACAAAAACCTGGGATACCTCAAGTCCGCCAAACGCCTTAACTCACGACAAGCCCGATGGTCTCTCTTCTTCTCCAAGTTCCGATTCACACTGTTCTACCGCCCAGGCTCCGAGAACAGCAAACCCGACGCCCTGTATTCTCTGCCCGCCAGGAGGAGTCTAGTATGCCCGAAACCATCCTCCCTCCATGCTGTCTAGTGGGGGCTGCCCTACTTGAGATAGAGACATTGGTACAGAAGGCCCTGGAGCAGGACCCCGGAGACGTTAATTTGAGCAACATACCACCTAACCATCTGTTTGTTCCCTGTTCTGTGCGAACCCAGGTGCTGCAGTGGGGTCATGGCTCCAAGTTGGCTTGTCACCCGGGAGCTGCTCGAACCCTGGCACTCATCCAACAGCACTTCTGGTAGCCATCCATCAAGGAAGACATCCAGGAGTTCATGGCAGCCTGCAACACGTGTGCCCAGAACAAGACAGCCAATCGACCTCCTGCTGGCCTGCAAAGACCCCTCCCAATTCTTCATCGACCCTGATCTCACATGGCTCTGGACTTCGTCACTGGACTCCCCAACTCAGGTGGCAACACATGCATCCTCAGTTATTGACCGTTTCTCCAAGACAGTCCATTTCATCCCTCTGCCCAAGCTTCCCACAGCTAAAGAAACCACTGTATTACTCATCCTTCACATTTTCCGCCTACATGGACTCCCCACTGATATCATCTCCGATCAGGGTCCTCAGTTCACTGCGCAGTTCTGGAGGGCCTTCTGCAAACTCACTGGGGCCTCCTGTAGTCTCTCCTCAGGGTTCTATCCCCAAACCAACAAGCCAGGCGGAACGGGTGAATCAAGATTTGGAGGTGGCACTCAGATGCATGGCGTCCAGGGATGCCAGTTCTTGGAGTAAGTACTTACCTTGGGTCGAGTACACTCAACGCTCTCCCTTCATCTGCCACAGGCCTCTCGCCCTTCCAGTGCTCCCTAGGTTACCAACCACCACTCTTCCCCAACCAAGAGGAGGAGGTCGCTGTACCCTCAGCCCAGACCTTCATACGCCGCTGCAGGAGGCAGGCCGACAAACGGCGCTCTAAGGCACCCACCTACCGGGTGGGGCAGCGAGTCATGCTCTCTCTGCTTCATCTCCAAACTAATGACATGCCCACTGATGTCATGGTTCACACTGGAAAAACCAGCTATACTTTTGTTCCAGCTGGGAACCAACTTTTCAGGTTCTGAACTAATTTATTTTTATTCAGAATGCTTGGAACGGTTCAGAATTTGGTGTGTGAATGTAAACAGAATGGGGTATCTGGTGCATTGTTTGTCAGTAGCAGGTTATGTTTCCTCCTTTACATGAGTCTGATCTGTGCATTACAGCTACACAAGACACAGGTTTAAAGCGCATAACATTCTCGGGTCATTCCGTGCCAACTCACCTAAGGGTCCCCACATCACCGTCTCAGATTTTGCTCAAAAAATTCTATAATCAAGAATCATATGTTTGTACCACACATGCAAAATATTAGCTCCCAATTCATTGTAGTTTTGGAACTACTGGCCTTTGAAATTTTGATGTCAAAATACCACATGACGAAATGGCTCTTTCCCCAACTTCAGAGACCCATAACTTTTTATTGCAGCTATCTAGACAGTTGTGTTTGCAGATTCTTACTGAATGATACCCACTCTTTTCAAATCTGTTGTCAGAAAGCCTCTGAAGGACATACGTTTTGCATAATGGGAAGCCAAAAATGACGTTTTGGCCAAAATCACATAAAATTCATTAAAACTCTAGGGGGCATAGTAGAAATATGAAGCTAGTTAGATTTTTTTCCTCACTACATAGTATTTGTAGGGTTGTTATCTGTTCACAGAAACATATTTTGCCATGAAATTTCAATTCCTGAATTTACAAAAAAAATTTTAACATCTTACGTCCTTTCCGAGGGGGCTAAAATAGGGCATTTTCGCCATCTTATTTGGTCATGTGGCTAGGGGTTTAGGATCTTCAAATTTTTTGTGAAGATGCTCTCATATAAGATGTAACTACTCCCTGATTTTTTTTAACAAACGCCCCTTGCTTCATATTTTAATAATTTTTTTTGTACATGGACAGTTTCATCATTTTTCACTTTTTTCCACATTCAGAACTCTGTAACTCTAAATTGGAAGATTCCTACTAGCAGCTATTTCAGATTTACATACACTGACACACAAATTTTCATATTTTAGTAGTTGTATGCCCAAGAAATTCATATTTTTCTTTCTATTGGGACCTAAAAACAGCTATTTGGCCAAAAATGACAAAAACGCTGGGCAGCTTTTAATAAACAAGGGAATAATAAAGGGGTGTTTTGCACACAAATTAAGGCTTATAAGAACCTAATCTAGGCATACACATTTCCTGAACAACTTTTTCTGTATTGTATATTATTTTTTGCAATTAGAAAATTTTAGGTATAATTGCAATTTTTGTTGAATATCCTTGGAAAATATAGAAAAATAACAAAATTCTGGAGTAGTATTTTTTATATACTTCAAGGTTGTGTAAGCACAAAACATTTAGCAATGAGGTTTTATTTACATATTAACACATTCAATGATCCATGATCATGATGTTGAAAAACATCACAAGATTTGTACATAATTTAAAGTCAAATATGGGCATCCGTGATAATGGGTAATTCATTCACAGGCAGTACAGTTTCATGTGATGTGCTAAGACACTCATAAACTGTCATCTAGTAGTACATAAGTTAAAACTTAAGTCTTTCACAAGTTTGAAGTCATCCTCTGTTAGTTGGTAATGGCGTCCCCCACTTTTTATGTTTGGGGCCTCTACCACACAAAGGACATGAAGCAAAGGCACCCAACATTCATCTTTCCTGCTTTGTGGTGGCCATGAGAATGTGTTGCCTCGTCCTTGTCTCATGAAATTGACATACACATCATTTTCTTCTTCATTTCTGGTGACAATATTTCCAATGTACCATTTTCTGTCATAAACACAGGCAATATATTTGCCTGGCTGGTACATATTTGGTGCAGATTGGGACATTTGGCTTGGGGCCTGTAACTGGGACTGTAAAACTGGTGTGGTTTCAGGTCCTATGTCCACTACCGATGATGGTACCACATCAGAAGAAACCCTTCTCATCTCCAGCTGAGTGGGTGCAATTGGGCAGAAGCTGTGATGAGATCTTGTTCCAGGATAGAAAAAGTCACCACATCTTTAATTCATGAGGAAAATAGCCCATTCCCTCCAGAACTTGAAAAATATCAAGTCAACATTTTTGTCATTTTTGGCCAAATAGCTGTTTTTAGGTCCCAATAGAAAGAAAAATATGAATTTCTTGGGCAGACTACTACTAAAATATGAAAATTTGTATGTCAGTGTATGTAAATCTGAAATAGCTGCTAGTAGGAATTTTCCAATTTAGAGTTACAGAGTTCTGAATGTGGAAAAAAGTGAAAAATGATGAAACTGTCCATGTACAAAAAAAATTATTAAAATATGAAGCAAGGGGCGTTTGTTAAAAAAAATCAGGGAGTAGTTACATCTTATATGAGAGCATCTTCACAAAAAACTAGAAGATCCTAAACCCCTAGCCACATTAACAAATAAGATGGCAAAAATGCCCTATTTTAGCCCCCTCGGAAAGGACGTAAGATGTTAAAAAATTTTTTAAAAATTCAGGAATATAATTTTCATCGCAAAATATGTTTCTGTGAACAGATAAAAACCCTACAATTACTATGTAATGAGGAAAAAAATCTAACTAGTTTCATATTTCTACTAGGCCCCTTTGAGTTTTAATGAATTTTAAGCTGATTTTGGCCAAAATGCCATTTTTGGCTTCCTATTATGCAAAAAGTATGTCCTTCAGAGGCTTTCTGGCAACAGATTTGAAAAGAGTGGGTATCATTCAGTAAGAATCTGCACACACAACTTTCTAGATAGCTGCAATAAAAAGTTATGGGTCTCTGAAGTTGGGGAAAGAGCCAATTTCGACATGTGGTGTTTTGACATCAATATTTCAAAGGCCTGTAGTTCCAAAACTACAACATAATTGGGGGCTAATATTTTGCATGTGTGGTACAAACATATGATTCTTGATTAGAGAATTTTTTGAGTAAAATCTGAGACGGTGATGTGGGGGAGTTCCTGAAATTTAGGTGAGTTGGCACGGAATGACCCAGAAGAAGAAGAAGAAACAACATCTACATGACCAGAGAAATGATTAGTTTTAAAAATGCATTATAAAACTATTTTGCTGAAACAAATTGACGACATTTTTGCATCCTTGGACCATTCATTTGTAACGATCAACACACCAGTGGGTCATCAGGACGCTCAGGACCCACACAGAGCGCTTCACCTCCATCACGGCCATGAGACAGGACTGGGACACACTGTTTCACTGCCTCTCTGAGTTCAACAGGCCTTTATTTATAGGTCTCTGTTAGACTGCGGTGAATAAACTGCTAATATAATCCTGAAGTAATACAGCAAATTATACAGTCAGTCTCACACACACAACTCCAGGAGACAATAACGGATTATAATAAAAAAGATGAAAAAGGGGTCACGTTTACAAAAAGAGATAAATTTTAAAAAAATAATAAGGTTTATTCTCTTTGTAAGGACCTTCCAATAACTTACTATCCAGCCACAATCATCTAAAATACCTACAACATAAACTCAGGAAATAAAGCAAAGACGTTATTTTTAACTCTGCCCTTTGCAAAGCATTTCTTTCATGAGGACCACAACACACACAAAATGTCAACCACGCCTGGAAAATCTGACATGTTGGGAACTCAGGGCAGTGTCCCTGTCTGCCAACAAAACGTTTCATTTCATTTCAGTGGCAAGGTCGAGCAAAACAAACAGTCAACAAAACAGCCACTCGACTCACTCACAAGGCTCTGGGAGAATTTCACTTCACTTTGCTCCACTGGACTTGTACATTCCTCTGAGTAACGTTTTATTTTTCAGGTGTCACTCACCCCGAGGACGGAGCCGCCAAGTGACTGACCACGTAATTACACCAACATTCTTTGTGCTGGTCAGATTAATGCTGCATTCAACTCATATCCCCAAATCAGGAAAGAAAACTTTCCGTCAGCTCGGAATTCTGACTTGGGAAGCAGGGCCGGTCTCCTCAGGCCTGAGCTCAGAGAGTGATGTCACACCAACACGGCGGCTCACAGCATCCGTAGTAAACATGGCAGCACTTATCCCTTTAAATGAGTTTTAGTGTTGATACACAAGTGTTAGCTTTAGAATCCAGACACATTCACTTCTTCCACCTCCAGCACTTACTCTACACTCCACTGTTCTGAGGAGCAACACACACACCACTCACTCTACACTCCACTGCTCTGAGGAGGAAAACACACACCGCTAACTCCACACTCCACTGCTCTGAGGAGGAAAACACACACAGGCCGTTCACTCCACACTCCACTGCTCTGAGGAGGAAAACACACACGCACCTCTCACTCTACACTCCACTGCTCTGAAGAGGAACACACACAGCACAGGTAGCAGGAGAGCACGTTGCTAATACAAGACAAACATGAAGGTGGCTGTGATTTTTTTTTCCTATTTCGTAGCTCGAAAATTATCCGAGTTCTGACTCACGCTTCTGGATTTCCGTTAAGTCTAAAATGCAGCATATTATTGCAACTTGTGGTGAAAATGAGAAACACAATAAGCATTAATATGTGTAACACTGGGGCAGGAATCATGCTGCCCCACCCTCAGAGGCAGAACACAGGACAGGTAACAATCTAAATTTCCACAAAGGCAGAGAGGGAGTGTGTACGGAAACACTTCTACTGTAAAATGGTGTAGTGGTGAACACACACACACCTAAAGATGTACAACACCCCATCCGAAAAAAGCTGCTGGACTGGAAACTGGAGATGATTGCTAACAGCAACTGTCTGCCTGCCTGCTCCCTCAGCTGCCTGTCTGTCTGTCTGCCTGCTCCCTCAGCTGCCTGCCTGCCTGCCTGTCTGTCTGTCTGCTCCCTCAGCTGCCTGCCTGCCTGCTCCCTCAGCTGCCTGCCTGCCTGCTCCCTCAGCTGCCTGCCTGCCTGTCTCCTCCCTCAGCTGCCTGCTCCCTCAGCTGTCTGCCTCCTCAGCTGCCTGCCTGCTCCCTCAGCTGCCCGCCTGCCTGCTCCCTCAGCTGCCCGTCTGCCTGCCTGCTC
This sequence comes from Neoarius graeffei, assembly GCF_027579695.1. Taxonomy (NCBI): domain Eukaryota; kingdom Metazoa; phylum Chordata; class Actinopteri; order Siluriformes; family Ariidae; genus Neoarius; species Neoarius graeffei. The sequence continues at coordinate 12,714,689 of NC_083589.1, read as the reverse complement.
CCTCAGCTGCCTGCCTGCCTGCCTGCTCCCTCAGCTGCCTGCCTGCGTGCCTGCCTGCCTGCCCGCTCCCTCAGCTGGCTGCCTGCCTGCCCGCTCCCTCAGCTGGCTGCCTGCCTGCCTGCCCGCTCCCTCAGCTGGCTGCCTGCCTGCCTGCCCGCTCCCTCAGCTGGCTGCCTGCCTGCCTGCCCGCTCCCTCAGCTGGCTGCCTGCCTGCCTGCCCGCTCCCTCAGCTGGCTGCCTGCCTGCCTGCCCGCTCCCTCAGCTGGCTGCCTGCCTGCCTGCCCGCTCCCTCAGCTGGCTGCCTGCCTGCCTGCCCGCTCCCTCAGCTGGCTGCCTGCCTGCCTGCCCGCTCCCTCAGCTGGCTGCCTGCCTGCCTGCCCGCTCCCTCAGCTGGCTGCCTGCCTGCCTGCCCGCTCCCTCAGCTGGCTGCCTGCCTGCCTGCCCGCTCCCTCAGCTGGCTGCCTGCCTGCCTGCCCGCTCCCTCAGCTGGCTGCCTGCCTGCCTGCCCGCTCCCTCAGCTGGCTGCCTGCCTGCCTGCCCGCTCCCTCAGCTGGCTGCCTGCCTGCCTGCCCGCTCCCTCAGCTGGCTGCCTGCCTGCCTGCCCGCTCCCTCAGCTGGCTGCCTGCCTGCCTGCCCGCTCCCTCAGCTGGCTGCCTGCCTGCCTGCCCGCTCCCTCAGCTGGCTGCCTGCCTGCCTGCCCGCTCCCTCAGCTGGCTGCCTGCCTGCCTGCCCGCTCCCTCAGCTGGCTGCCTGCCTGCCTGCCCGCTCCCTCAGCTGGCTGCCTGCCTGCCTGCCCGCTCCCTCAGCTGGCTGCCTGCCTGCCTGCCCGCTCCCTCAGCTGGCTGCCTGCCTGCCTGCCCGCTCCCTCAGCTGGCTGCCTGCCTGCCTGCCCGCTCCCTCAGCTGGCTGCCTGCCTGCCTGCCCGCTCCCTCAGCTGGCTGCCTGCCTGCCTGCCCGCTCCCTCAGCTGGCTGCCTGCCTGCCTGCCCGCTCCCTCAGCTGGCTGCCTGCCTGCCTGCCCGCTCCCTCAGCTGGCTGCCTGCCTGCCTGCCCGCTCCCTCAGCTGGCTGCCTGCCTGCCTGCCCGCTCCCTCAGCTGGCTGCCTGCCTGCCTGCCCGCTCCCTCAGCTGGCTGCCTGCCTGCCTGCCCGCTCCCTCAGCTGGCTGCCTGCCTGCCTGCCCGCTCCCTCAGCTGGCTGCCTGCCTGCCTGCCCGCTCCCTCAGCTGGCTGCCTGCCTGCCTGCCCGCTCCCTCAGCTGGCTGCCTGCCTGCCTGCCCGCTCCCTCAGCTGGCTGCCTGCCTGCCTGCCCGCTCCCTCAGCTGGCTGCCTGCCTGCCTGCCCGCTCCCTCAGCTGGCTGCCTGCCTGCCTGCCCGCTCCCTCAGCTGGCTGCCTGCCTGCCTGCCCGCTCCCTCAGCTGGCTGCCTGCCTGCCTGCCCGCTCCCTCAGCTGGCTGCCTGCCTGCCTGCCCGCTCCCTCAGCTGGCTGCCTGCCTGCCTGCCCGCTCCCTCAGCTGGCTGCCTGCCTGCCTGCCCGCTCCCTCAGCTGGCTGCCTGCCTGCCTGCCCGCTCCCTCAGCTGGCTGCCTGCCTGCCTGCCCGCTCCCTCAGCTGGCTGCCTGCCTGCCTGCCCGCTCCCTCAGCTGGCTGCCTGCCTGCCTGCCCGCTCCCTCAGCTGGCTGCCTGCCTGCCTGCCCGCTCCCTCAGCTGGCTGCCTGCCTGCCTGCCCGCTCCCTCAGCTGGCTGCCTGCCTGCCTGCCCGCTCCCTCAGCTGGCTGCCTGCCTGCCTGCCCGCTCCCTCAGCTGGCTGCCTGCCTGCCTGCCCGCTCCCTCAGCTGGCTGCCTGCCTGCCTGCCCGCTCCCTCAGCTGGCTGCCTGCCTGCCTGCCCGCTCCCTCAGCTGGCTGCCTGCCTGCCTGCCCGCTCCCTCAGCTGGCTGCCTGCCTGCCTGCCCGCTCCCTCAGCTGGCTGCCTGCCTGCCTGCCCGCTCCCTCAGCTGGCTGCCTGCCTGCCTGCCCGCTCCCTCAGCTGGCTGCCTGCCTGCCTGCCCGCTCCCTCAGCTGGCTGCCTGCCTGCCTGCCCGCTCCCTCAGCTGGCTGCCTGCCTGCCTGCCCGCTCCCTCAGCTGGCTGCCTGCCTGCCTGCCCGCTCCCTCAGCTGGCTGCCTGCCTGCCTGCCCGCTCCCTCAGCTGGCTGCCTGCCTGCCTGCCCGCTCCCTCAGCTGGCTGCCTGCCTGCCTGCCCGCTCCCTCAGCTGGCTGCCTGCCTGCCTGCCCGCTCCCTCAGCTGGCTGCCTGCCTGCCTGCCCGCTCCCTCAGCTGGCTGCCTGCCTGCCTGCCCGCTCCCTCAGCTGGCTGCCTGCCTGCCTGCCCGCTCCCTCAGCTGGCTGCCTGCCTGCCTGCCCGCTCCCTCAGCTGGCTGCCTGCCTGCCTGCCCGCTCCCTCAGCTGGCTGCCTGCCTGCCTGCCCGCTCCCTCAGCTGGCTGCCTGCCTGCCTGCCCGCTCCCTCAGCTGGCTGCCTGCCTGCCTGCCCGCTCCCTCAGCTGGCTGCCTGCCTGCCTGCCCGCTCCCTCAGCTGGCTGCCTGCCTGCCTGCCCGCTCCCTCAGCTGGCTGCCTGCCTGCCTGCCCGCTCCCTCAGCTGGCTGCCTGCCTGCCTGCCCGCTCCCTCAGCTGGCTGCCTGCCTGCCTGCCCGCTCCCTCAGCTGGCTGCCTGCCTGCCTGCCCGCTCCCTCAGCTGGCTGCCTGCCTGCCTGCCCGCTCCCTCAGCTGGCTGCCTGCCTGCCTGCCCGCTCCCTCAGCTGGCTGCCTGCCTGCCTGCCCGCTCCCTCAGCTGGCTGCCTGCCTGCCTGCCCGCTCCCTCAGCTGGCTGCCTGCCTGCCTGCCCGCTCCCTCAGCTGGCTGCCTGCCTGCCTGCCCGCTCCCTCAGCTGGCTGCCTGCCTGCCTGCCTGCTCCCTCAGCTGGCTGCCTGCCTGCCTGCCTGCTCCCTCAGCTGGCTGCCTGCCTGCCTGCCTGCTCCCTCAGCTGGCTGCCTGCCTGCCTGCTCCCTCAGCTGCCTGCCTGCCTGCCTGCTCCCTCAGCTGCCTGCCTGCCTGCCTGCTCCCTCAGCTGCCTGCCTGCCTGCCTGCTCCCTCAGCTGCCTGCCTGCCTGCCTGCTCCCTCAGCTGCCTGCCTGCCTGCTCCCTCAGCTGCCTGCCTGCCTGCTCCCTCAGCTGCCTGCCTGCCTGCCTGCCTGCTCCCTCAGCTGCCTGCCTGCCTGCCTGCCTGCTCCTTCAGCTGGCTGCCTGCCTGCCTGCTCCCTCAGCTGGCTGACTGCCTGCCTGCCTGCTCCCTCAGCTGGCTGACTGCCTGCCTGCCTGCTCCCTCAGCTGGCTGCCTGCCTGCCTTCTGCCTGCCTGCCTGCTCCCTCAGCTAGCTGCCTGCCTGCCTGCTCCCTCAGCTGGCTGCCTGCCTGCCTGCTCCCTCAGCTGGCTGCCTGTCTGTCTTTCTGTCTGCCTGCTCCCTCAGCTGGCTGCCTGTCTGTCTTTCTGTCTGCCTGCTCCTTCAGCTGGCTGCCTGTCTGCCTGCTCCCTCAGCTGGCTGCCTGTCTGCCTGCTCCCTCAGCTGGCTGCCTGTCTATCTTTCTGTCTGCCTGTCTGTCTGTCTGTCTGCCTGCCCCCTCAGCTGCCTGCCTGCCCCCTCAGCTGCCTGCCTGCCTGCCCCCTCAGCTGCCTGTCTGCCTGCATGCTCCCTCAGCTGCCTGTCTGCCTGCATGCTCCCTCAGCTGCCTGTCTGCCTGCATGCTCCCTCAGCTGCCTGTTCCAGGCTTTACTCTAAGCGCCTACTGAGGTGTGCTGTGATTCTCCTCCTTCACACTGATGAGGTGATGAGTGTCTCTCCTGAAGGCTCCAGTGCTGGGGAGTTCCTGCTCATGAAGCCCCTCACTCAGCTAGCATGCTAACTAGCACCGCGCTAACAGTTGAAGCATTAGCCTCACCTTCACGGGGGTAAGAAGCGAATTCACCAACACCGGAGTTCCTGTCGATAAAACCATCACATCCCAAACAAAGAAATCCAAATTCTCAGTCTCACCTCCTTCAGGAGCTTTCCGCTGAACTGCAGTCGAAGGAAACCCTGAAAGCGGACTGTACACGGCTGCGGATCAGCAGGAAAACACGATGAGGAACGCTTTCACACAGCTGCGTGATTTCCTTTTTCCTTTCGCTACTGACCTCCGATCAGTGAGAGCAGTGCAGCCAGAGGCAGGCCGTTACCGAGGAGTGTGGAGTACAGGAGCACTCACTTCTACTACAGCTTCATACACACAGAGAAAAAGAGAGCGAGAGGAAAGAGGAGAGGAGAGGAGAGGAGAGGAGAGGCAGCAGAAATATACTCAAATTTACTCACATGTTTATGTTCATTACACACTGACCAAAACAGCAACACAAAGCAAAACAGGACAAGAAATCAAACAGGCCTGGACTCCACAAGACCTCTGAAGGTGTGCTGTGCTATCTGACACCAAGATGTTATCAGCAGATCATTTAAGTTGTGCATGGAGCTTCCATGGATCAGACTTCTTTATCCAGTACATCTCACAGACGCTCGATCAGATTTAAATCTGTGAACTTCGAAGGCTGAGTCAATACTTTGAATTCTTCATCATGGTCCTCAAACCATCTCATCTCATCTCATTATCTGTAGCCGCTTTATCCTGTTCTACAGGGTCGCAGGCAAGCTGGAGCCTATCCCAGCTGACTACGGGCGAAAGGCGGGGTACACCCTGGACAAGTCGCCAGGTCATCACAGGGCTGACACATAGACACAGACAACCATTCACACTCACATTCACACCTACGGTCAATTTAGAGTCACCAGTTAACCTAACCTGCATGTCTTTGGACTGTGGGGGAAACCCACGCGGACACGGGGAGAACATGCAAACTCCGCACAGAAAGGCCCTCGCCGGCCACGGGGCTCGAACCCGGACCTTCTTGCTGTGAGGAGACAGCGCTAACCACTACACCACCGTGCCGCCATCCTCAAACCATTCCTGAACTATTTCTGTAGTGTAGCAACGTGCATCATCATACCACACCACCTTCTTCCATTGCTCCATGGTCCAGTTCTGATGCTCACGTCCCCACTGTAAGCGCTTTTGGTGGTGTACAGGAGGCAACATGGGCTCTCTGACCAATCTGCAGCTACACAGCTCCATACAGAGCAAGCTGCGATGCACTGTGTTCTGACACTTTTCTATCAACTTTTCAGCAGTTTGTGCTACAATAGCTCTTCTGTGGGATTGGACCATATGGGCTAGCCTTCGACACCTGTGACCCTGTCACCAGTTGGACCACTTTTGTTCGGTACTGACCACTTTCACTTGCCCATTTTTCCTGCTTCCAACACATCAACTTCAAGAACTGACCATTCTCTTGCTGCCTAATATATCCAACCCCCTGACAAGTGCCATTGTGATGAGATGGTGTTATTCACTTCACCTGTCAGTGGTCATAATATTATGGCTGATCAGTGTGTATTGTAATATTTATTTTTTTAGAAAGTATATTTCATGTGTGTGTGTTCTGCAGATGCTCTCCAGGTGCTGGAACTAGTTAGCGAACATGTCCTTGGTTCAGTGGGTCTTCCTCATCCTATTGGTATTGAAGTTGGACAGGAAGGTTTACTGGAACTGGTTTGCTGTCCTCCTCACACTAGGGGTGAAGGTGGTGGACTAGTGCAGAGTAGTCAGAGCATCACGGCACTCCAGACCTGCACAGGAACACCATTATTCTGCACCTGGTAAACATCTGCATGCCACAGCTTTGTGGTAAGTTTCAGAAAGGGCCACATATGGGTATGATAGTGTGGTGTCCACATAGTTTAGAAATATGTGGCAGTTTGAAAAGCTTGTTTTTGCCAAAATAAAATTCATCCAGTGTGCGTGACAAATTCAAGGAAAAGCACCTGAATTGTCTTAGTTCAGCCACCATGAGCCATCAGAACAGCTTCACTGCGCCTCGTCACAGATTCTATGTGGCTGTGGGAGTGTACTGGGGGAAGAACACCAAAAGAGATTTGCTCGGTTGTTGTTCCGATGGTGGTGGAGAATGCTTCAGGTGTTGAGATGTGATTTACATCATTTCCACCCTCAACAATCCACTCACTGAGCCCCTTGGCTCTTCCTGTAAGAGATCACTCCCATCACCACAGGATGAAGCTGATCAATCAGAGTGATGTTTTGTTGATTTTCAGTGATGTGTCCCTCAACACCACACCAATAACATGTCCAAATGGCACAACACACTAACTTTGTCCTTTAATTTGTCCCCATTTACCCCATAGCAGTGCAGTTCAAAACACTATTCATATTTCATCAGTTTGAAGAAAATCTGTTGAAGTGTATAATCAGAAAAAGCTTTATTGCCAAGTAATTGTTGCAACTACAAGGAATTTGGCTTGGAGTTAAGGTGCTCAATAAATAAATGCTAAATAAAGACAGTCTACAAATCAGGTAAACAACTGGGAAAGCAGAGTAAATGGGGTCACTGGTCTTGTTCATTGAGGTGGTGGGGACGGGGGGGGAGCGGCAGAGTGGGTCAGGAAACTGAGGTATGGTACTGGCGGGGGGGCAGAGTAAGTGGGCGTCACTGGTCATGTTTTTGAGGCCAGCAGCGGTAGGAAAGAAACGGCTTCTGTGGCATGAGATTTTGGTCTTGATGGACCGCAGCCTCCTGCCGGAGGGGAGTGTCTCAAAAAGTTTATGTCCCGGGTGGGAAGGATCAGCCACAATCTTTCCTGCCCACCTCAATGTTCTGGAGGCGAACAGGTCCTCAAGTGAAGGCAGGCTGAAGCCGATCACCTTCTCTGCCAAGCGAATGATACCCTGCAGTCTACCCTTGTCCCTAGCAGAGGCAGCAGCGTACCAGATGGTGATGGAGGAGGTGAGGATGGACTCAATGATGGCTGTGTAGAAGTGCACCATCATTGTCTTTGGCGGGTTGAGCTTCTTTAACTGCCACATCCTCTGCTGTGCTTTTGAGATGAGGGAGCTGATGTTCAGTTCCCACTTCAGGTCCTGGGTGATTATGGTGCCCAGGAAGCGGAAGGACTCCACAATTTCCATTGGTGAGCCACGCAGGGTGATGGGGAGAGGAGGGGCTGGGTTCTTCCTGAAGTCCACAATCATTTCCACTGTTTTTGCAGCATTTAGCTCCAGGTTGTGTTGGCTGCACCAGGTCACCAGATGGTCGATCTCTCACCTGTAGGCAGACTCGTCTTCACCAGAGAGGAGTCCAATGAGGGTGGCGTCATCTGCGAACTTCAGGAGCTTGATGGACTGGTGGGTGGAGGTGCAGCTGTTTATATACAGGGAGAAGAGCAGAGGAGAAAGAACGCAGCCTTCATGGTCTTTCCTCTGCAGTTTCTGCCTTCATTGCACACTCAAGTCTGATACAAACTCAGATCACACTCCACTAACTACATCAACATTTACCAACATTCTTTAGACTTTACAGCTGACATTTCATCCTCTTAAATGTATTAGAGTTGAAACGAAATTCTTTGCGTAGATTTTTTTTCCATGTGTACTATCCGACAGTGAGCTTGGTCGGAAAATAAAATGAACCCAGGCTATTTAAAGGACATGAATGAATAACAGGCCAGTGGTGGAATCATCACTTATCAGTTAAACATTTTTCAGTATTAAAGATAAATATTTTCCGTTGTTGAATAGTTATTTTACTGGTCACAAAGACATCCTCACACTACGACGCTCCGTTTGAGTGAGGATAAAGGTCTGAAAATAAACTCACCTTTTACACCAGTTCCTCCAAATGCAGGATTGTTCAATCTGTGCTGGGAAATGATGTGGACAAGTAAAAGCTGATCATAGCCACCAGTTTATCAGCACATAAACGGTCTTTATCATCGTTCTGGCTGCTAGAAGCTTCTCTTAGCAACATTCGCTACACGTACAGGGCTCAGTCCAAAACTAAAGACGCAAACTCATCCCTGGACCACATCTATAGGTAAGGGGAAAAAAATTATTCTTAAAATGACTGAAAAATCCAACAATCTTTACTGTTAATTAAAATATTGCTGTGACGTTTTCTTCGTAAACTGAGGCAGTATTGGTGACACTGATATCCGACAGTCTCATCTTGTCCGTTCCTCCTCACTGTCATATTTTAATTATCTGAGCTGATTTTTGTAGATGTGCTGCCTTGATTTCTACTACCATTATTATTATACATCAGGCACTTTGTAAATTATGCATTATTTGTATCTATTGAAATCAGTAGATGCATGTTGCATCCAGTTTCTGTCCTGCCCCATCAACAGACCAGAAAATCTCATCACTTACTTATACACACACACACGCCCAAATTATACCAATTTTTCTGACCAATATGGACGTTAACAGAGCAAAGAGAGCATGAAGCTCTTATAAACATGAAGCTGCATGTCTACTACTTCATTTTGCTTTAGTTTGTGTGTCAGCCACATCTACGCTGAGCTCCGGCTCAGATCAGACTGGTGGATGTAAAAGGCCTGGTATAGCCATGACTAGATTGATTCAGGTACCACAAAGCTTTTATTTGCGATAGACTGCCACGTCCATCATTTCAGTGCAGCCTTAAATCAGTACAACATCAGAACAAAAACAATCCAGTCTGGAGCTACAAGCCTGAAAGAGCAAACACTAAGTGCAGTACAGCTCAGGGGTGGAGTTCAGGGTCAAACTCTGTACACCAAGGAGATTCTCGGTGCCAGAAATTAATAATAATAATAATCTAAACCAAGCACACATATCTTTAAATTAAAATGTAAAAAAAAAAATTAAAATATGAAGTCTCTTTTAGTACAGGAGCAATGGGAAATGACAAGCATTTTATTGTTGGATGAAAGACGTGCAGGACTGTTAGAGCAGCAATGGCCAGATCCCACACAGGACACACCCCTCTGACACACATGATGTACAACACACACACACCCCTGACACACTCACTGGAACACACTCCTTAGCAAGGGTGGCCATGATGTACAACAAAAACACACACGCGCACGCTTCAGTTCCAGCCCCATGGCTTCGTGTCCCTAACCCTGAGACACGCTCCGTCCCTGATCTCAGCACAGGATCAGTCACCAGCTGTGAACTGGACAAACGCAAACTTAAAATACATTTTGACAACAGTACAAAATAATAAATCTCCTTGTGAAGTGATCCTACGCTTTTAATCTTCATTTATCTTTAAACATCGTTGTCTTATGTCTACACAGAGTCAGTAGAGAAAGGTTGATGGATTAATGATGACAGTGGACATGTTCTATGGAGGTTGGAAAGCCCACACCTTTCAGAGTCAGTCTGCATTATGCACATGATCATTCAGTGTAGCCCTTGTTTACATGACAATAATCCAAATCTCAAGAACTTTTTTTTATTACAAGGTTCTTAATTAGATATAAATCAAACTACACATTTTCTTAGAAAAAAATGTTATATACACTACAGTGCTGACAAAAATTAAACAAAAAACAAACTTGATATAAATAAGCTCTATGGAAAAGCCTGGAGTCATTAAAAGAAGTCTGTCTCGTCTCATCTTAAAAATATATATATGTTCATGTCAGCTCTAATACACAGCTATAGCCTACAACTTAAAAATATATTATTCGAGGACCTGTTTGGGTATGTTTTTTGTCCGACCTGCAGAGTAGCAGTGCAGCTGGCCCTAAGTGCTGACGACAGTTCACAGTTACAGGCAGGCACTGAGGAATGTTATTCGCTACATTTGCTGTGGATTCGATCGGTTACAGCCAAACTGGATATCCTTCCGTCTCGCGTCGTTGTTGGAATCAGACCCACTTTTCCTTTTAGCGTCATCTCCTTGCATCAATAGAAACAAAAAGTCAAACCAAAAAAAAGTGATAAAAGAAAAAAAAAGGGAAAAAAAAAAGATAAAACCGAAAAAGCCGTTAAAAACACTTATGTACAAATCAGCATAAAAAGTCTTTCTGCTGTTCATGAGAAAGGGGACCAAGAGGCTGGTGTGGCCGAGTGTCCTGCGGGGTGACCTTCGGGTGAAGAGAGTCCGAGGCTCTATCCGGCCAAGACGACGACTGCTGCGGAGGCTGAACTGATTGATGAAGAACCTGTGATTGTGATGGAAATGATTGGCACACAACCTGTGGCTGAGATGAACTTGACTGGGGCGGAGCCTGCGACTGGGGCGAGGCAGTCCGAATGTCTGAATGTCCGGAGCTGGTTTTGGGATTGTGTGAATGAACGTGTTTGGCTGTTGAAGTAGTGTGTGGGTGTTTGGTTGTGTTGGACACGTGCACCTGTTTGGTGGGCATCGTGTTAGAAGAGTGGGTCGATTTGAACATGATGGAAGAGTGGCCATGTCTGCCCGCTGAACTGGAGTGGGTGTGTTTTATTGACGCAGAGCTGTAGGTATGTTTGGTTGGTGTCGAGGTGTGTGTGTGCTTGGTGGGTGCAGCGCTCAGGCCAGGCGTTGACCTCGGGGTGAGCGTGTGTGAAGGAGCAACACGGCATTCTGAGTGATGGTGTGCTTTGGCTTGGTCTGATACAGGAGCCGACGGTGGTGCCGCTGCGCTGGAAGAGGGGACAGTTGGCGTCCTATCAGGGAGAAGCTCCGCCTCCTCCATCTTGATCTGGGCCACAGGAGGGCCATCTCTGGCCTGTTTGGGGTCGGTGATGGGAGGAGAAGCTGGCACACTCCGAGCTTCACACAAAGGATCCTGTTTGATAAGCGTGGAGGGGGAGGTGATGGGCTTCTTGTCCTCATCTTCCTGCTCTTCCTCTGCATCTTGGTGATACTGTTTGAGGCGGACGTGCCAGGCCAGGCTGCACACAGCCGACACCGTCTTAAACTGGTGGACCACGCTGCGTGGGATGTAGTAGATGTCGTTGTCATACAGCTGGATGCGAGCGTAACGGATGCCCTCACGCCTCAGCTGGTTCAGCTTGGCATCATCCACCCACTGGACACACTAAGGACAAGCACAGATGCATCTGTTAACAGACTTTAACAGTGGACACATTATGAGAAACATCTGGTGTATAGCTCTAGCTAATACACTCTCACTATGTTCCTAGGAATCTATCCAGGCGTAAGATAAGAATACAGCATGGATGGGAAACCTGTCCATCGTAAAGACACCAAGCACACAGACCGTCACAACTAGAAGCAATGTAGAGTCACTAATCCACCTCCTGGGATGGTTTTGGGCAAGTTCAGGATCAACATCTCAGCTCCATGCAAGGAAATTGTATTTTAAACAAGCAAACGAACAAACAAAAGCACAAAGGTGTTTCAAAAATGTTTATATCATTTCACAATCTAATAACTTTGCCAATTCTCATTCAATTGACCTCAAATTTTAACAGCATGCGTGGAAACAGGTCAAAATTCTATGTTTTTATCTTTTTAGGTATAGAAATGGCTGAATGAATTTTCCATTCACTGGAAAAGAAAAGGCATTTTGTGTGTTAGAGTACGCTCGAACACAGTCGAACAAGACTGCAGCATGCATTTATGAAAGAATTCTCTAAAAATGCACCGTTACCAGATAAGACTGTTACCAGAGACATGCTGCAGCTTGTTTGGCAGGAGCTGGACTACCGACTTGACGTGTGCCGTGTCTCAGGCTGTACGCATATTGAAAATCTGTGAAATCGTTCATGGAATCCACATACCTTTGAATTTCTCATTCAGATTTTGAGGAATACATCTTATATTGCTCGACATTAAGCCTGTTCAGTTTCATTTGCCTACACTATGTAGTTTCTGGGATATTTAATATATGAATTTGAAAACACCCTGTGTGTATACAAGCACACAATATTTTATATATATATATATATATATATATATATATATATATATATATATATATATATATGTGTGTGTGTGTGTGTATACATGTACGTGTGTGTATGTATAACAAACTTTGTTATAAATTTCTATATTATCAAGTCAATACAAGCATTTTAGAGTTCCAAACGTTTTCCAGCACAAAATTAAATGTTACAGGGAAAAAAAAAATGACATAAATCAATCACTCATTATCTCTAGCCGCTTTATCCTGTTCTACAGGGTCGCAGGCAAGCTGGAGCCTATCCCAGCTGACTACGGGTGAAAGGCGGGGTACACCCTGGACAAGTCGCCAGGTCATCACAGGGCTGACACATAGACACAGACAACCATTCACACTCACACTTACGCTCAATTTAGAGTCACCAGTTAACCTAACCTGCATGTCTTTGGACTGTGGGGGAAACCGGAGCACCCGGAGGAAACCCATGCGGACACGGGGAGAACATGCAAACTCCGCACAGAAAGGCCCTCGCCGGCCACGGGGCTTGAACCCGGACCTTCTTGCTGTGAGGCGACAGCGCTAACCACTACACCACCGTGCCGCCCTACATATTAGTATCTGAGCAGTATATTCCATAAGACTAGAAAAGCACTCGGAGAGCGCAGACCTCCGCCAAGAATCCTTTAAAAAAAAATATCCAGGATCCAGAAGACCGCCAAAATTTAATGGATTGTTACTTGTGCCCAGTCACACCTCTGGAAAAAAATTTCAGAGCAATCCGTTCATTACTTTTTCCGCAATGTTGCTAACAGACAAACCAACAAACAAACCAATGCTACCGAAAACAACCTCCTTGGCGGAGGTAATAACTTTTCAGATTAAAAAAAAGAAAAAACAATGAAGGCTGCTGGGTTTTGGTGCAAAATTAAGATACAACTTATACAACTGCACTCCGTGTACCTGAGACTACCATTTTATTATTATTATTTTTTTAAAACAAAGGGTCGTCTCACACCAAATATTGACTTTGTTTCATTTATTAAGGCTTACTGCTTACCTACTATGTTGAAACATTTAATTTCATTATTTTTTTAAGCCATTTTTGGTCGACAGCATTTCTTTACATGTGCCTAAGACTTCTGCACAATACTGGGTCTAATATTCATTCCACTGTATTTGATATCCATGTTTTTAAAACACTGCAATGAGATGATCAGAAGAAAGGAGGCAAGCCTACACCACTTTCTGTAGGTCTGTACAAAGCGATGGTGTGTGAAATGAATGACTCGGACTCACTTGCGACAGCGGCGGCTCATACAGATCCAGCTGTAATCTCTGCACAACATCTATAAAATCTGCAGCGTGGAAGCAGACCACATCTTTGGTAATACGAGGAGGCTCCATCCTGGACATGACATGTACACAACAATCAGTTTCTCTTTACTCAAGTCAAATCTGTGCAATACATATCTGATTATAGGAGTCTGAAGTATGCATGTGTGTGTAAAACTCACCCCTCTCCGCACCGTACAGCTTTAAGCACACCCACTGCAGCAGTGGTTTTCCTCTCAAAACCCTGTCCGATGTGGTCAGCGTGAGCACGTGTCCGGTCTTCGAACAGCATCTCACGAGGCTCACTCGTCCGAGGTAGGTACTGCAGGTTCTTGATTTCATTGGTTGACCTATAAGGGGAAAACTATAATCAGTACCCAACACCACTCTTTACATCAGAGTCTACACAGAGGTCAAGAAAGCGCGAGAGAGACAGAAGGAGAACACGTGTGTGGCACAGCTGCAGTGTTCCAATTTCCACCTTACATGACATTCAGGAAAGATTTCCATGCTGACCTTCAGTGTAGCCGTGTTAAACCAGGAATGAACAAGATCAGATCGATGTCTATGCAGCAATAAAAAATAAATAAATAGTTCAGCTGCTAACATCCAGAAACCTCCTCACTGGATTCACTGAACATCAAACATGAGCTGCTGAGTGTACAATGTTCTTTAGTGTGAAATATAAAGGCTGCTCTGAGAGAGTCTCTACAGTAGTGAGGACAGCTGCACTGTTTACTACACTAAAGACATGTGTGGTATAATCCAATAGTTAACATGGAGCCCTGACCCTCGCTCACAGCTCCATCATACTGAAAGGGCGAGGTGTAGGGCTCGAGCTGCAGCGTTCATGGTGAGGGTCGATCACACACGCCTCTTTCCAGTGTGAAGTGGGGGCCAGCCGGTGTTAATGACCAGCTCTTTAGCTTAACCCTATGACCCACAGGTTATTCAGGGTAATTTCGCTACATTTACTTTTAAACTCTAATCTTGGTCATTATAAGAGCTTACCCGACATGCTGGATCGCATTTTTAATTTTTTTTCCCAGAAGTCTCGGCTATCCAGATCTTCCATCGTTTGATAACGCTTGTTTATCTGGCACGTGCGACTCCATTACCTTGTGTTTACATCTGCTTAGCTACTAGACTAGCTATTAGAAATTGGGGATAAAAAATTAGCTCACATTTAAAGCCTTTAATTTTCTGTAAAGCTGCTTTGCAACAAATGTCTATTGTTAAAGGCGCTATACAAATAAACTTGACAGGATTCGCCCATCAGTTTTGACTGCACAAGCGATCAGCTGTCTTTCATTTGCTAAAAGCAGGGCTGTTAGTGTGGTTTCGAGTGACTCTTCCCCAAAATCTTTCTTCCTTTCTTACCACTGCTATAACCTGTTCACTGTTACGCCTTTTCCACCAAATCAGTTCCAGGGCTGGTGCTGGTTCACAACTTGTTCAACTTGCGAGCCAGCCGAGAGCCAGTTTGCTTTTCCATAGCTCGCGGTGCTAAGCGGAGCCACGTCATTACGTCGCTGTATACGTCAGTTACGTCGCTACGTTTGCATAAACCTTGGCGCGAATATCGAAGCAAAAACAGCATGGAAGAAGCAGCAACAACAATAATAATAATGGATGACTTCGCGTTTGTACAGTTGCTGCTTCTCGGCGCTTAAAAATGGTGATCTTTCACGGTCTTGTTATTGTTGTTGGTCTTAACAACTCCGCCCCCCTGCTGACATAAGCGGTTCTTTCCTCTGGCCCAGCAGAGAGTTGGTGCTAGCCTGGAACCGGTTTTTCTGGCCCCAGAGCCAGTTCTTTGTCAGTGGAAACAGAAAACCCGGTTCCAAACTAAGCACTGGCCCCGAACCAGCCCTGGAACTGCTTTGGTAGAAAAGGGGCATGTGTGTGTCTACCCCTTTCCCGTTTGTGGTCTCACCCATAAAAGGCACGTCCATCACTGTAGCTCCCCACGAGGATGATGCCTCTCCAACTGTTTACCACCCTGTACCGGCTACCTATCGCAGCTTGCATCAAATTTGAAGAGATTGGTACCAGCTTACCAGACTGTCAAGGGGTTAGAACCAGCATACCTCTAGAGTCTGATCCGACCCTACACAACAGCCAGATCGCTCCGCTCCGCTACTATTGGTTGCCTGGCCCCTCCTCCTCTCCACTCCTGCCCAGCCCGCTCAAGACTGCGGGCTGTCCTGGCTTCCTGTTGGTGGAATGACCTTCCCACTGAGGTCAAAACTGCCGACTCCCTGCCCACCTTCAACCACAGACTGAAGACTCACCTCTTCAGGTTGCATCTCTCCCCTGCTTCCCTGCCCAAATGTGTAACTGCGCATCAGTCTTGACCAACCCAGGTTGTGTATGGTCTAGCCTGTTGGAGTTTTATTTTTCTCCATTTAGTTGTACTTTGTTAGCTTATTTGTATGGTTAGGGTTTTTTTTTTCCCCTGAGCTGTTTGCTGAGTGTTGGTACTTTAACAGAATATTACACTTCGTGTTATTCTGTCACTTGTTCAGTTGGCACTAGAATTTTCTTGTCTAGAAGTTCAGCACTTCTTGTACGTCACTCTGGATACAAACGTCTGCTAAAGGCCATGTAATATAATTTGCACATTATTTATATTAGCCTTTATATCAATTAAAAAAAAAACATCTTATAAAAATTGTTTTTATATGCATCTCACCACAAAATGGTGTCAGTAGAGATATCTTTTCAGAACTGTGTAGAGATTGTCTGGAATCCCAGTGAGGACAGTGTGACGGCAGGGACATGTGCAGTGGGAATGACTGAGGCATTTAAGGTGGATGTTGGATTGCATGGGGCTCAGCACTAAGCCCTGTCCTGTTTGCCATAGTAATGGACAGGTTGACAGGCGATATCAGGCAAGAGGCCCCACGGACCATGATGTTTGCAGATGAGATTGTGATTTGCAGTGAGAACAGGGAGCAAGTGGAAGAAAACAGACATGGGGGTATGCACTAGAGAGAAGGGGAATGAAAGTCAGCAGGAGCGAGATGGAGCACAGGTGCGTAAATGAGGGGGGAGGACAGTGAACGGTACAGCTAGGAGGAATAGAGGTGGGTCAAAGCAGAGGAGTTCAAATATCTGGGATCAACTGTACAAAGTAATGGTGAGTGCAGAAGAGAAGTGAAGAAGAGTGTGCAAGCAGGTTGGAATGGATGGAAGAGAGCGTCAGGAGTGATTTGTGGCAGAAGGTTATAAGCAAGAGTGAAAGGGGGAAAAAAGTGTACAAGACAGTAGTAAGAGCAGCGATAGTGTATGGTTTGGAGACAAAAAGACAGGAGGCTGAACTGGAGGGAGTAGAGCTGAAGATGGTGAGATTCTCACTGGGAATGAAAGATAGACAGGTTTAGAAACGAGTACATTAGAGGGACAGCACATGTAGGACGGCTTGGAGACAAAGTAAGGAGAGGCAAGATTGAGACAGTTTGGACTAGGGCTGGGTATCACCAAATACCTCACGATACTATGGCGATATTTTGCCCACGATAACGATAATATCACGGTACAGCGATTCTGCGATAATCGATATATTGCAAGAAATTTCAACCACATCACGATATCTGTGTCACTGAAGAAAATCAGAATTTATTGACCACTGTAAAATTACATTTCACATACATAACTACACACTCTTGCCAGACATATATTTGTCTCTATTCCACTGCTGGCAAAACCAAAAGTTGCTTCACTACAACATACAGAAAATTCCCATTTCTGTGCTAGTATTATCAACTTTTCTGTAAGCATGGACACATCAGTGCTGCTTAACAAGCAGAATCAAATTGTTTTATGAAAACTTAAAACTTGCACTGCAGACTGCACGTACATTTCAGTGCTAACACTAATATCAATTTGTTCTTTGTAAACTTGAGAACATATACCTGAGAACATTTAACTTGTGCTTATTTTGCAGGAACAACACACTGTCTGGAACACATTGAAAAGTGCAGTGGGCATCTTAGTCTCCTACTGCGCATGCGCAGAACATAAAAATCGGCAAATGCGTGAAATACTCACCGATTTTCTATCAGCCCAGCTGATCAGTAGGACAAAACTACTGTTGAATTTTCCTACCCTCCTGGATTTCGCGCATGCGCAGTAGGCTTGGTAGGACAAATCCAAGAGGTAGGATAACTTTACAGAACACCGGCTCACTGTTTTTTTCTCCTTTCCTTTGGAATCCAAAGTGCCTCCAAACATCTGCCTTAAAGTTCGGCGGCGTCTCTAGGTTTACGTTAACAGCCATGCTTGCTTGTTTTTTTTCCCTCACTGCAACCGCCGGGGAAAAAAGAGAAGACGAAGAGTGCCTTGCAGTGAGGGAGTGGCACAGCGACACCTCGCGGAGCGGAGGTGCGGAAGTCGTACTGGATTTACAACCCGTCTGAAACATGATTTATTATTTGAAAAAATATCGATATTCAAATTTTGAGTATCGATATTGAATCAGAAGACAAAGTATCGCGATATATCGCCGTATCGATATTTTTGCACACCCCTAGTTTGGACAGAGGAGAGATCCAGGGTACATTGGAAAAAGAATGCTCGAGTTGCCAGGTAGAAGGAAAAGAGGAAGACTAAAGATGAGATTTATGGATGTGGTGAAGGAAGACATGAGGATGGTTGGTGTGACAGATGATACAGAGGACAGGAGGAGATGGAGGGACATTATCCGCTGTGGAGACACCAAACAGGAACAGCCGAAAGAAGAAAAAGAAGCAGCAGCTTGTCTGGAAACATCAGAACCATGATAGCGGGAAAATATATGACTGAGAAATATGCAAAAAATGTGCCTCATGGAAACAGTTTTATTTGCTGTGAATTCAAAACTGGATTACTAGCATCATCAGAAAGGGCAAGTTCTGTTGTCTATTTTTGATATACGGCATGTTGTGACGCGATAACGACGTTGACATATTCAAATCAAGAAACAGGAGTGTGAAAATGGGTGAACAAATCAGTAAAGGAGATTACAGAAGTTTGATCCAAATTCATAACATGGTTACTTCAATACGTACAAATGCTATAGAAACACGAGTCGCATTGCTCCAGAGCTCTGGTTCTGTTCTTTCGTGGGATGTGTTCTCATCTATGCAGTGATGGGTTCATGAGGAGTTCAAATGAGAGAGTAATGGGTGTAGAGATGGACGCAGAGCTGTAGGCAGACTGTAGCTGTGACTCAATTTGACATTCAAAATTATTTTTCTTGCTCAAGCTTTATCACCACATAGACAAGTAACTGTCGTTGGAAAAGGTCATGTAGTTTCGTTTCATGTGAACTACAAAACATTTTTATTCCTGTTGAAGATGAGCTTGACAATTTAGCTTCAGGACTGGAGTGTAAACTACCAGACTGCGATGATTTCTTTTTATGAGAAGGTATTTCATTGATGGTCATTGTTCTCTCTGTAAAGCAGCTTCACACATCACTTTTTAATGCATGAACAGTGATGAAGAGCAGCGTGAAACAGACGTACAGACAACGGCCTGTGCAGGACGAGCCATAAGCCTAGCCAACACACCACACCACACCTCTGAGCTCTGAGTCAGTTCCGAGTCGAAATTATCCTGACGCTACCCAGAACCCCACAAATCCACTCACCACAGGACCTGTTCAAATTATATAAATCAGCATGAATACAATGCACAAATAACCTGCAACGCATACAAAACGGAACAAATTCTCTGATCTCATTATTACTCATCACTGCCAATGATGTGGTACTGGTTGAACTGGTATTCCAGCTTTGTTGGGTAAGAAAAATACAGAGCTCCTTCTGTTTGGCCAGGGCAACAAAAAGCCACACAAAGACTCGTCACTGCTGTCAATAAAAAGACGCAAAATCAACCTCATTCCTGGAAATGAAAGTTCTATCATGTGCCTCCATCTCATCACAGATAGAAACTGTCTAGAGTGGCACAAAGAAAGACCAAAATGAGCCAGAAGAGTTCCGGAACCAAGAGTTCCTCTGCCAAAATGATGTAAAGGACAATGTGGGGAAAGAAAGGATCTGCTCGTGATCTAAAACATATGAGCTCGTGGGTGAAACACGGTGGTGGAGTCATGGCTTGGGCTTCATGGCTGCTTCTGGAACAAACTCACTCATGTTTACTGATGATAGAACGCATGATGTTCTCAACAGGATGAATTCAGAGTCGACGGAAACATTCTGACATTTTACAGAGAAATGCATCCAATTTAATGGGGAGGAACCTCATGCAGCAAGACAATGACCCAAAAACACACTGCAACAACGCAGGACTCTCTCTCATATTTTTTTTCATGGGGGGGTGGGATGGGATGGGCCTCCTCCAGAACATTTAGAAAAAGGGGAGCCCGTTTGGTGGCATCTGGTGACTTTTTGGAGCATTTTATGGCAGTACTGACACAGGTCACTTTTTATTGTTAACATGGTTGAACATTAGTCTGGTTAACACCAGACCATATCACAAGTGAAATATGGTCTGGAATCCGCCTATTGAATTTCTCGTAGGGGAGGTGTGGTTTACGATTGTCAACGGCCGTTTATTGGACGCTGCGAATGTCTATCATTTGGCGTATACGTAGCCCATGGCCAATCATGGCAGTTGTACCTGGTGACGTAGTTAGAGCGACGAAGAAAGACTGTAACGCCAAACGCTGTCCTTTTCTTAAAACAAACTTTCGCTCTAAACTATTCAGAACAGTGTCTAAAGCTTGATCGAAAGTTTGGCTCGTATCGCTCGCCGTCATGTTAAATGTGATCCGTAAACAGTCCCAAATAAACTACAAGTTTCCGTTTGTCGAGTAGTACGCGTCACCATCTTTCCACCCCTCCCCACTCTCTGATTGGCTCCCTAACTCAGGCGAGCCTTTAGACCATAGTTTCCATGCTGTCTTTTCAGATCGGAACAATTGTGCAAAGCAGCATGGGATTTCCCAGGCTAGTTGAACATAGCTGTCAACCCGATAATGAAAAAGAAGTGAGAAAGCCGGGGTCCAGGGCAAAGCCCTGGTGGGGTTTCTCCCCCGGCTGAAAACAATTTTGCCAACTTTAAGAGGGGACTGGTGGCCTTAGGATGAATATTTAGTTTTCACCTCCTTGTTATTATAAATGAAAAAAATGGCTTCATGAGGACACCACATGTATTAAAACAATACCAGGTAAACAATAACGTTTCAACATGATCATGAAATGAAAGATGTGCAATGATCACATTTCAATAAGCTTTCACCGCAAAACTACATATGCATGTCACTTCACTGGAAAACAGGAAACGCTATTTGTGTTGCCATCAAGTCATTTCTAAATCAAGGTAAAAGTAATTCAGTAAAAGTGCATATCTATTGCAGCAGAGTTTGAGGTTTATTTTGCCCTTTATAAAAGAAAGAGTAAATATATCATTACAAAAAATTCTGAAAACACTGCAAGCTGAGTAAATTTTATATTCTGTCCTATGTATCAAATATCTATAAAATATTTAATCATTAGTTTACAACATTAAATAAATTATTAGAAAGATAATATTAAAGGAGGAGGGCGGCACGGTGGTGTAGTGGTTAGCGCTGTCGCCTCACAGCAAGAAGGTCCTGGGTTCGAGCCCCGTGGCCGGCGAGGGCCTTTCTGTGCAGAGTTTGCATGTTCTCCCTGTGTCCGCGTGGGTTTCCTCCGGGTGCTCCGGTTTCTCCCAGTCCAAAGACATGCAGGTTAGGTTAACTGGTGACTCTAAATTGGCCGTAGGTGTGAATGGTTGTCTGTGTCTATGTGTCAGCCCTGTGATGACCTGGCGACTTGTCCAGGGTGTACCCCGCCTTTCGCCCGTAGTCAGCTGGGATAGGCTCCAGCTTGCCTGCGACCCTGTAGAACAGGATAAAGCGGCTACAGATAATGAGATGAGATATTAAAGGAGTATAAAATCAGTGAATTACTCAAAGTAATACCATCACCAAAAATCCCAAAACCATTATGACGATATAATATTAACAACTTCCAATTATATAGTTATAGATTTGTACATTTATGTGCTTATTTTTTTTTTAAATTTCCCGTCACCAACACAGACTCGCTCGGCTACTACTGTAACAATAATAAAACACAAAACACAGCATGCAAAGCTCCTGTTGAAAAAAAAAAATTGGCTATACATTTACAGTGCCTTGAAAAAGTATTCATACCCCTTGAACTTTTTCCACATTTTTCCACCTTACAACCACGAACTTAAGTGTTTTATTGAGATTTTATGTGATAGACCAACACAGAGTAGCACATAATTGTGAAGTGAAACGAAAATGATAAATGGTCTTCAAAATTTTAAACAAATAAAAATCTGAAAAATGTGGTGTGCATTAGTATTCAGCCCCCTGTCCTCTGATACCTCTAAATACAATCCAGTGCAATCAATTGCCTTCAGTAGTCATCTAATTAGTTAATAGAGTCCTACTGTGTGTAATTTACTCTCAGCATAAATACACTTGTTCTGTGAAGGCCTCAATGGTTTGTTAGAGAACACTGAAGAGCAAACAGCATCATGAAGACCAAAGAACTCACCAGACAGGTCAGGGATAAAGTTCTGGAGAAGTTTAAAGCAGGGTTACGTTATAAAAAAATATCCCAAGCTCTGAACATCTCAAGAAGCACTGTTCAATCCATCATTCAAAAATGGAAAAAGTATGGCACAACTGCAAACCTACCAAGACATGGCCGTCCATCTAAACTGACAGAGATAGCAAGGAGAGCACTGGTCAGAGAAGCAGCCGAGAGGCCCATGATCACTCTGGAGGAGCTGCAGAAATCCACAACTCAGGTGGGAGAATCTGTGCACAGGACAACTATAAGTCGTACACTCCACAAATCTGGCCTTTTTGGAAGAGTGGCAAGAAGAAAGCCATTGTTGAAAGACAGGCATAAGAAACCATGTAGGGGACACAGCAAACATGTGGAAGAAGGTGCTTTGGTCAGATGAGACCAAAGTTGAACTTTTTGGCCTAAATGCAAAGCGCTATGTGTGGCGGAAAACTAACACTGCTCATCACCCTGCACACACCATCCCCACTGTGAAACATGGTGGTGGCAGCATCATGCTATGGGTATGCTTTTCTTCAGCAGGGACAGGGAAGCTGGTCAGAGTTGATGGGAAGATGGATGGAGCTAAATACAGGGCAATCCTGGAAGAAAACCTGTTGGAGGCTGCAAAAGACTTGAGACTGGGAAGGAGATTCACCTTCCAGCAAGACAATGACCCTAAACATACAGCCAGAGCTACAATGGAATGGTTTAGATCACTGGTGCCATGGTGGCGGCCCGCGGGCCGGATCCGGCCCGAATGAACAGCTAATCCGGCCCCCTTGCTGATGGCCCTCTAATCGTTCGGCCGGCAGAGAGCCATCAATGTCTGCCGCACCCCATCGAACAATTATTACAGAACAATTACCTGTCTTTCACTGCCGATCGCATTGACGTCAGAGGCGGAGATTTGCCTGATGGCCCTGCCATTTGCATCGGTCCAATTCGCGCCACAGACTGTTTAAATTTTAAATTATATTGCCACTGTCAATTTTATCAGAGCGAGAGGGCTCAACCACCAGCAATTCGATGCATTTTTATCTGAAAATGACATCCACCAGGGCCTTCCCTATCACACCGATGTGCGTTGGTTGAGCCGAGGCGCAGTGCTCAAACGGTTCTACAAATTGCGCAAAGAGATAGCCGAGTTCATGCAGGCTAAAGGGAAGCCTGTGGAGGAATTGGACGACACCGAATGGACCAGGGACCTTGCCTTTTTAGTGGACATTACCGAACACCTGAACTTATTGAATGTTAATATGCAAGGTCGCAACAAACTCGTTACCGAGTATTACGACGGTGTCCGTGCGTTTCAACGTAAACTTGCGTTATGGAAGGCACAGCTCTGTCAGCGCAATGCAGCCCACTTCCCCTGTTTGAAATCTCTGTCTGTCAGTCATCAGAGCATGGACAAGTATGCAAACTTGCTTTCCGGTCTCATGCACGAGTTTGCCAATCGATTCACGGTTTTCACTGAACTGGAAAAGGACTTTGCGTTTTTTGGCTCTCCATTCACCACGGATGCTTCCGAGGTCCCCGAGGCGATGCAAATGGAACTGATAGACTTGCAATGCTGCACGCGGTTGAAGGACATGTACAAATCTGTTGGTATTGAATCATTCTACCAATCGTTGCCACCTGAGTACCCGACTATCACTGCATTTGCAGGTAAAATATTCTGTATGTTTGGGACAACATATTTATGTGAGCAGGCATTTTCAGTTATGAATATTAATAAATCGAAAATGCGCAATCGTATGACACATGGACATCTCAATGATGTCATGAAAATAGCCACGGCCCAGAGCCTGTCCCCCAATGTGGACAAGCTGGTGAAAAATAAAAGGCTTCTGGCTTCGACATGTAAAATGTAGCTGGCTTGTCTGCCCATGTAACATAGTGCTGTGAAGTAATATTTGGGAGGGTATGTTTGTGGGAGTGGGAGTTTGTGGGAGTTGTTTAAGTTAATGTACCATCTGTTATTTATGTCTTTTTATTATTAAGTTCTAGTGAATATTTAGTCACTTGGCCTGTTGGTGGAGTACTTAACCTTGGCACATCTTTTGACTTCTTTAGGGCTACTTAGGGCCATCTTTTTTAATTGGCCTAATTAGGCCTGTGTATTGACATGGTTTTATGTGCAAGTTGTCAATAAATCTGATCAAAGTAATTTACAGTTTAGTTGTGTTTTTATGTGTCCTTGTCCATTTTGTTGTTTTTTTATTATTTAAAAAAAACAAACATTTATAAATAATATTTATATTCATAAATGATATCAAATAGTATGTCTATTTGTTTAGTGTTTGGTCTTGTCACGCCGGTAATGCGGCCCCCTGAGGTCCCACTTGAAAACAATCTGGCCCCCTGACCAATTTCACCCTGGCACCCCTGGTTTAGATCAAAGAATATTCATGTGTTAGAATGGCCCAGCCAAAGTCCAGACCTAAATCCCATTGAGCATCTGTGGCAAGACTTGAAAATTGCTGTTCACAGACGCTCTCCATCCAATCTGGCTGAGCTTGAGCTATTTTGCAAAGAAGAATGGGCAAAAATTTCAGTGTCTAGATGTGCAAAGCTGGTAGAGACATACCACAAAAGACTTGCAGCTGTAATTGCAGCAAAAGGTGGCTCTACAAAGTATTGACGCAGGGGGGCTGAATACTAATGCACATCACATTTTACAGATTTTTATTTGTTTAAAATTTTGAAGACCATTTACGGTATCATTTTCGTTTCACTTCACAATTATGTGCTACTCTGTGTTGGTCTATCACATAAAATCTCAATAAAACATTTAAGTTCGTGGTTGTAAGGTGGAAAAATGTGAAAAAGTTCAAGGGGTATGAATACTTTCAAGGCACTGCATGATAACATCTGTGGGAAAGTTCAAAATAAACTATTATTATTTTACTTTAACTTAGCAACTTTGCAAATCAATCTAGTTGAGCTTAGGGGGGTGTCGGCATGACATTAAAATGCGTCGGCCCCAACACGCAAACGCACTCTGGGGAGAACACAGATTTTTAATTTTATATATAAGAAAACGTTTTTTCCATGAAATTGAGTCATACACGAGCTGATAGCCGATGAGGCACGTAGCACCGAGTTGGCTATAAGCCATGTACGACAAGATTGAGTTGATAACTGTTTTATTTTATCCACATTCACTCGATTTTGAGAAACGGGAGCATTTTTTTTTTTGCAAATTCAATATATAACTTGATACAAAACGTCCAACAAAATTATTTCCGCTTAGAATGTAAACAAACCAGCAAAAATGACCATAGCAATTTGTGAAAACTGCTATAATAATTCTTGGGGGGGGGCGGGCGGCGGCGACTTTCTTACCATCAAATACTTTCATTTCATATTTTGTTGCCTTTTTTTTTTGTATTTGTTGGGGTTTTTTCATGTAGAGTTTTTAGTTCAGTCTTGGTTGGTTAAGCAACATGCTCCGCCATTTTGTTTCTCTCTACTCACGGTATATGAGCCGATATCCTAGTAGCAGCGTAGCCAATCAGAATGCACGACTGCTCATATCCAGTGAATGTGGATAGAAGTTTATCACACACACACACCATTAAGGGCCAGCAACCGGCGCAAAATCCGGCTATGATCAGCCTGGCGCCAGTGACTTTTCAAAGTTCTTCAACCAACAACGCTAGCAGATTTCCTATTTTCCAAGACCTTTTCTTTCCTTTGGTTATCGGTGGTTATTTTTGCATTCTTTTAGACTTTTTACCGCATTTGTGTATTCGCGGCGGCTTTATGGCCTTGACCTTCAATCACGTCAGAGACAGGGTATGAAAGCTTGACGCTGATTGGCTGCTCATCGTGGCAACACTGGAGCGCCAGAAAGCTTGCTTCCGATTCGCTACAGCTCAAAATTAAGTTTTGCTGATGAGCATGCATGCAGGAGTCAGCGCCAGCTTTTGGCAGACAGAGGACAAAAAACAGACAGAAAATAAAAAGTGACTTACTTGGCTGGGGTTTAAATATATTCTCCAGAGCACAGAGAATCAGTTTATTAGTGATTACCGGAACAAACTGGTGCGTTATGAGAAACCCGGAGCAATGCAGCTGTGAGCTATACTGAACTAACTGTGCTAACTGTGCCAATGCTACACAGAGCAGTGAGGACAAACACCCACGTTGTGCCAGATAAACAGTATTATCTCACAGTGTGGTTTTCACTCAACAGCGTGCCTTAAATACTTTAAAACGCACTTACGAATATTGTTTCCTAGCCTGTGGCAATGACGGTCACGAAATTTATAGCTCCAATTATTATCTTGCTTATCAGTTTGTCTTGCCGCTCTAAATCACATATAGAACATGAAACTTTTAACATTTTACCTAATTATGGATTGAATGTCACCTTGGCTCCAGAAGTACCAAAGAAAAGGTGACAGAACCAGCCAACCTTGTCCAAATTCTTTCCAAGCTTGGCAAGAAAGGTGCCTAAACAAGCAGAGATCAGTACACAAAACTATTCTTATGAAAGAATAACGACCAAAGATCTTGAACATGATGAATTTCTAGTTGGTCTTCCACTGCAAAACGCTAACTGCAGTGAAGTTGTTGAGTCTTTCTATAAATGTCTCACGCCGTGACAGTGAGTTAAAAATTAGGGCCAACTTCCTCATTTGAAATGATGGTGGTTTTTTTTTTTAGACTAGTCAGTCAGTACTCATGGTGATTGGATAACAGCTGCAGTAGCTGCTATACATCATTATTCTCTGAACAGAGCCTGCCCCCTCTGAACAGCCTTCCCTGCTTTAATCATGCTACTTCGAGTTTTCAGTTTGATCTGGAACGTGTGTATATGGACTATGCTTTCGTGATGTGGCATTATATTCATTATTAATAAATATAAATAGCTAAGCCTTTTTCTCTCTCTGCAAATTAGTTTAATACTAATAAATTATTTCTTTCAACAACACCGGTTGAGTTAATAATTCATGTTTTATTGGCTGACATTCCTACACTGCATGTGTAGGCTATTAATTACACTAGCATGTTATTAAGTTGTGCCATACACTCCGTTTCATGCACAAACTGATAATAAACACCTACAAAAATAGCAATGAAAATGGTCATCAGCAGCAGTGAAAACGGAGCTGAGAATGCACTGGAGAGCAGCTAAAAATTCTAGATAAACAAAGACATGCTCTGTTGTATGCATCTTTGGTGTATTGCTGAGCACGTTTAGTCATTTTCAGAATTCAGAAGAATTCATACAAAAATCTCCGCTCATTTTCCACGTAGCAAAATAATTTGTTCAAATACATCGGCAGGCACAAAAGTCAATGTATTACAATAACGCTGACTGGTAGTTGGCTACTTATTCTTCTACTGTGGCAATGAATAAACAAGTGTCTGAAATGTGGACTGGACTAAGGTCAGATTTACAGGCTGATGCTGCCATCTTGTGGTGCGATATTACACTATTACACACACGTTTTACTGGGAAATAAACCACTTGTATTTTTTCATACGAGCGCCATCCAGGACATGGAGAACCAAAACTGGGACATAAATCTCTACACATCACTTGTAAGGAAATCAATGAATAGTTCTGATAAATTTCGGGACTTTTTGTTTGTGAAGGTGTCTATATAATAAAAAGAAAAATTACACGTCTTGAAGACATGAAGTTTATCTTCTCCTGTTGAAAAACTTGCATTTTTCATATGAAATACATCACAGATCTGAGTGACATATTTAAATAACATTGGCTGGCGTTGAATGGTCTATCAGATATAGTCCATTCAGCTAGTATGATACTGAACGAGTCGACGACGAGTAGCTGAATGGAATATCTGAAATACCATAAAAAAAACATTTATTATTATTATTATTATTATTATTATAATACATACAGGGCGGCACGGTGGTGTAGTGGTTAGCGCTGTCGCCTCACAGCAAGAAGGTCCTGGGTTCGAGCCCCGGGGCCGGCGAGGGCCTTTCTGTGTGGAGTTTGCATGTTCTCCCCGTGTCCGCGTGGGTTTCCTCCGGGTGCGCCGGTTTCCTCCACAGTCCAAAGACATGCAGGTTAGGTTAACTGGTGACTCTAAATTGACCGTAGGTGTGAATGTGAGTGTGAATGGTTGTCTGTGTCTATGTGTCAGCCCTGTGATGACCTGGCGACTTGTCCAGGGTGTACCCCGCCTTTCGCCCGTAGTCAGCTGGGATAGGCTCCAGCTTGCCTGCGACCCTGTAGAAGGATAAAGCGGCTAGAGATAATGAGATGAGATAATACATACACATTCCTTTTGGGTGCTGAACGTGTCTCTTTCAAAATTCTCTCAAAAGCTTCCGTATTTAACAAAGCAAACTTGGCGGCCTCATGTTTGTCAGGTCTGGTAATACAACCCCGATTCCAAAAAAGTTGGGACAAAGTACAAATTGTAAATAAAAACGGAATGCAATAATTTACAAATCTCAAAAACTGATATTGTATTCACAATAGAACATAGACAACATATCAAATGTCGAAAGTGAGACATTTTGAAATTTCATGCCAAATATTGGCTCATTTGAAATTTCATGACAGCAACACATCTCAAAAAAGTTGGGACAGGGGCAATAAGAGGCTGGAAAAGTTAAAGGTACAAAAAAGGAACTGCTGGAGGACCAAATTGCAACTCATTAGGTCAATTGGCAAAAGGTCATTAACATGACTGGGTATAAAAAGAGCATCTTGGAGTGGCAGCGGCTCTCAGAAGTAAAGATGGGAAGAGGATCACCAATCCCCCTAATTCTGCGCTGACAAATAGTGGAGCAATATCAGAAAGGAGTTCGACTGTGTAAAATTGCAAAGAGTTTGAACATATCATCATCTACAGTGCATAATATCAAAAGATTCAGAGAATCTGGAAGAATCTCTGTGCGTAAGGGTCAAGGCCGGAAAACCATACTGGGTGCCCGTGATCTTCGGGCCCTTAGACGGCACTGCATCACATACAGGCATGCTTCTGTATTGGAAATCACAAAATGGGCTCAGGAATATTTCCAGAGAACATTATCTGTGAACACAATTCACCGTACCATCCGCCGTTGCCAGCTAAAACTCTATAGTTCAAAGAAGCAGCCGTATCTAAACACGATCCAGAAGCGCAGACGTCTTCTCTGGGCCAAGGCTCATTTAAAATGGACTGTGGCAAAGTGGAAAACTGTTCTGTGGTCAGACGAATCAAAATTTGAAGTTCTTTATGGAAATCAGGGACGTCGTGTCATTCCGACTAAAGAGGAGAAGGACGACCCAAGTTATCAGCGCTCAGTTCAGAAGCGTGCATCTCTGATGGTATGGGGTTGCATTAGTGCATGTGGCATGGACAGCTTACACATCTGGAAAGACACCATCAATGCTGAAAGGTATATCCAGGTTCTAGAGCAACATATGCTCCCATCCAGATGACGTCTCTTTCAGGGAAGACCTTGCATTTTCCAACATGACAATGCCAAACCACATACTGCATCAATTACAGCATCATGGCTGCGTAGAAGAAGGGTCCGGGTACTGAACTGGCCAGCCTGCAGTCCAGATCTTTCACCCATAGAAAACATTTGGCGCATCATAAAACGGAAGATGCAACAAAAAAAGACCTAAGACAGTTGAGCAACTAGAATCCTACATTAGACAAGAATGGGTTAACATTCCTCTCCCTAAACTTGAGCAACTTGTCTCCTCAGTCCCCAGACGTTTACAGACTGTTGTAAAGAGAAAAGGGGATGTCTCACAGTGGTAAACATGGCCTTGTCCCAACTTTGAGATGTGTTGTTGTCATGAAATTTAAAAAAAATCACCTAATTTTTCCTCTTTAAATGATACATTTTCTCAGTTTAAACACTTGATATGTCATCTATGTTCTATTCTGAATAAAATATGGAATTTTGAAACTTCCACATCATTGCATTCCGTTTTTATTTACAAATTGTACTTTGTCCCAACTTTTTTGGAATCGAGGTTGTACAAGTTGTTCACGGGCACATTGGGCACCTACGAAGTGGTCTCTCCTCTGCTTTGCACATTTTACTGAAGACTCATACGAAACCTCTGCTCTGTTGAGGAGCGATGGCTATAAGCCCACATTGAAAGAGGGTGCAGTACCAACAATTAAAGGAAAAGAAAACTACAAGAAAAGGAAAGCAAGTTCAGTTGCACCGGTTCTCCCGGAGTGTGAGCCGAGGGTTGTTGCTAAAACCCGGGACAGAAAAGCACGGGACACATTATCGCTCGGGCAGTGACCTCCCTGTGGTTGTTGCTAAAACCGGTGACATCCCGGCCCGGGTTTTAGTAATTGCCTGAGCTGAGCAGTAATGGCGGAGTACTCAGTATGGAGAAAATGGATAATGAGTGGACCAGCCATCTGATTTCTCCACTGGACATGCTTGCCTCAGCCGCAATATCTCACCCTTACGTGGAACAAGCAAATGAACGGAGAACTGAACGAAGAACTGAAAGTCAGATTGTTTCAAAAACAAAATCAGCCACAAGGTCAGCCTTCAAGAAGCGAGAACACAGACAGGTAAGCTGCGACTCATTTGGATACAAAACACTCGTTTACCTGCATTTAGATTACTACATGTAACTTGTATTGTGTGTTTAAGTTACCGGTATAAGATTATCTAATTTGCTTCAGAATGTGATTGTCTCAGTTCATCTGATTATTTAATTAGCCTTTTATGTTTTATCAGTGAAAATGCATTCATGTACATGTATGCTGCATAAAAGTTATAACACCTATCCTGTTTTAATAAGCGTCAACCAACAATCAATAAAGTCAAATCAGTCTTAGTTGAGCAAGTCGGTAACGGTATTTCTTACTTTCACCATAAATTTTTATTTATATGACTGGTCTATAGCTGTCAAAGGCCTCGGCCTTAAAACCAGTTACCGCTGTGATGTCACGCACTCAGGGCTGGCTGGCTCAGCGGGGCAGCTCGAATGCCAACTTTGCGGTCGATTTAACTCTCAAAAATATATATTTTTAATTCCCATTTATGCAGCATACAAGAGTCAAGGATGGAGATACTATCCACTCAGAAATTTATGTAAAAATAAAGGCTCTGCGTATCTCCTTTAAAAGGTTGTAGATTCAAACTATGGTGCAGTATACCCAATTTCAGTTCAATCCAACTTGGAGATGCTGAAAAACAGTACTTGAATTTAATCCCACCCCTTATGGGTGACCACGCTCTATTCTTTGCAGACTTCCCCAGAAATTTATCTTGAACATTCCTTTCAGCACATTCACAGAAGACCTCATTTTATTTACTAATCCTGAGAAACAGTTATTTAAACTTGACTCCACCCCCTTTGGGTAACCACACCTCAGTCTTCAATTATACAAGAACCTGAGCTGATCAAGCTTTAAAATTTCTTAATCTAATCTATCGGCAAATAATTTTGCTTCTTTTTAGAAGTTAATGCTTAAAATTTGGAATAGTCGGACAAGAAAACTTCAATCTCAAAAATAGCAAAATACGGCTAGAAATTGGTTTAATAATATATTTGGTTTATTATAATCTTATAATAGGTAATAGTACATGAATTTGACTAGGTTCAAGATGTTTTCACTTGCCAAGATGCTTTTTTTTTTTTTTCAACATGAACAAGAACTGAATTCTTGTACCATCACCACATTTATGGTAAATGAATACTGGGCCCAAAGGTTGATCATCAGTGTCCTTCAGTATCAATAATCAGTATCAGGACATTAAAAAAAAACACCACAAAAGGTAGTCTTTGCAGATGTGTTCAAAACTCTGCCCTGCACATGGCATTTAAGTTTCCTGCAAATCCATCCAATTAAAATTACTGTTTGAATAAATCACTCTGCCCCACTGGGACGGACACGTGGCAGCCATATTCTTTAGAAATACCTAAATGTTTTGGATATTTATTGAGTTGCTCCCTGAACATGAGTATTTTGAAACCAAATTTATGAAGTTGAGTGCATTCATTGTTGGCTACTGGAGCAAGCTAGGTTTGTGTTTTGCCAATTGTTTTTTTGTGATTGAAATACTGCTGCTTGTACCTGTTGAATACTCCACTTATCTGCTGCTTGTTAGGTACGTGCTACTTCTTGTTTACCTTGTGTTTACATCTGGTTTGATACTAGACAGGATTCGCCTATCAGTTTTGACTGCACGAGTAATCAGCCGTTTTTCACTTGCTAATTAGCTGGGTTTTTAGCATGGTTTCAAGCGCTCCTTACCAAAATTTCTCCTACATCTCCCATAACCTGCTCATCATGTGTCTCGACTGCATTCCTATTTGTTCCCTCATCCAAAAGAGGCCCTTCCGTCATGATAGTGCCCCGCGAGGACGTTGCCTCTCCAACCACCTCCACCGATACCTTGTGGATCACTGCTGGATTATGGAACTGCCAGTCTGCCACACAGAAGGCTGACTTCATCTCTGCCCATGCCTCTCTTCTGTCCCTCCACATTCTTGACCTGGATTTCACCCGACACAACACCTGCAGCCCTCTCCACCTCCTCTTTCTCTCACACCCCTCACCCGTCTGGTCATTGTGGTGGTGGCATTGGCTTGTTGATTTCTCAGTCATGGAAGTTCTCACCTTTTCCACTCTCCCACCTCTCCATCTCCTCCTTTGAATTTCATTCCGTTTCAGTCTCTTCTCCTATCAGCCTTTCTGTCATTGTTGTTTATCGCCTTCCTGGCCCTGTGGGATGTTTCTTTGATGAACTGGACATCCTACTCAGCTCCTTCCCAGAAGATGGCACCTCATTGATACTCCTGGAAGACTTAAATCTCCACCTAGAAGCCTCCCACTTTGCTGCCTTCCTTACGCTACTCCACTCCTTTGATCTCTCTTCCAACCCATAAAGCTGGCAACCTTCTAGACGTGGTCTTCCTCCAAAACTGCTCTGCCTCAGATCCCACAGTTACCCCTCTCCATCTGTCTGACCACCACTTAATTTCATTTTCCCTCCCTCTTCCTCTGCACTCATCCCCCCACTGTTACAGTCTGTCGTAACCTCTGCTCCCTCTCTCCCTCCTCTGTCACTGCTTCCCTCCCCGCGCTTGAATCCTTTGCCAGTCTCCCCACTGAATCTGTTGCATCCGCCCTGCTCTCCTCTCTCATCAACACTGGACACATCATCTCCAGGCCAGCAAGATCCCTCAAGTCCCTGGATGTCCGAAACACTTCACTCCTACAGAATCAGTCTCCGTGCAGCAGAGAGAAAGTGGAGAAAATCCAGGCCCCCTGCTGACCTTTCCTACTACCAGTCCCTCCTTGCTGAGTTCTCAGCCTCACTGAGAAAAAACTGAGGCTGATTTTGTGATCTGATTTTGTGATCACGGATTGGCTCAGTTTTAGCACCTCCATCTCCAACCCTCATCAATTGTTTTCTCTTCTCTCCTCAACTCCCCACCACCTGCACCTCAGTGCATCACCGTAGAGGACTTTGCAGTCTTTTTTGAAGAGCTTATCATGGCCATCCACAGCTCCTTCACCACACCTGCCTCACCCTCATACACCACCACCCCCCATCTCTTCCCCCTTGCTCTCTTCTTTTCCCCCCCTTTCCACTTCTGATGTATCCCAGCTCTTGCTCCCTCACCATTCCACCACCTGTGCCCTTGACCCTATCCCCTCATTTCTCCTCCAGACCATCACTCCTGATATTCTCCCATTTATCACCTCCCTCATCAACTCCTCCTTGTCCTCTGGATACTTCTCCTCCAGCTTCAAACAGGCCTACATCTCCCCTCTGTTGAGAGAACCCACCTTAGACCCCTCGGTCATCCAGAACTACTGCCCCATTTCTCTTCTCCCCTTCCTGTCAAAGATGCTTGAATGTGCTGTTGCTAACCAATTCTCCTCTCTCACGGAACAACCTCCTGGATCCTCACCAGTCCAGCTTCCGAGCCAGACACTCAACAAAGACTGCGCTTCTGTCAGTCAGTGAGGCACTTCATGCAACATGTGCTGCCTCCCTCTCCTCAGTCCTGATCCTCCTTGAGCTCTGTGTTGCATTTGACACTGTTGATCATTCCATCCTCCTGTCATCATCAGCTCTAGGGATCCATGGAATAGCCCTAGACTGGTTCAGGTTCTACCTCTCTGGTCGCGCCTTCCAGGTTAACTGGTCTGGTACTGTATCAGCACCATGCCCACTTACCACCAGTGTCCCTCAAGGTTCAGTCCTTGGTCCGCTTTTCTTCTCCCTCTACACCCAGTCTCTTGGCCCAATCATCTCTACTCATGGTGTATCTCACCACTGCTACACTGATGACACCCAACTGTTTCTGTCTTTTCCTTCTTCTGACACACAGATCTCTGCTTACCTGCGTTACATCCAGAGCTGGATAGATAATCACCTGAAGCTCAACCCAGACAAGACTGAGATAATCTACATTCCTGCTCCATCCTCTCCACCCCTAGACATGGTTATCTCCATGGGGGACATCTCTAGGTTTCCTTCACCCAGTGCGAAGAACCAAGGGGTCGTGTTCAACGACAAACTCTCTTCCTCGGTGAACAGGATGTGTAGATTCCTCCTCTACAACATCCAAAGGATCTGCCCTTTTCTTACCACCTATTCTACTCAGCTCTGGGTCAAAGCGTTGAGCCTCTCCTGCTTGGACTACTGCAACTCTTTCCTTGCTGGCCTTCCAGCTTCTGCTATCAGAGCCCTGCAGCTCATCCAGAATGCTGCAGCTCACCTGGTCTACAACCACCCTTGTTCTTCGCAGGTCACCCCTCTGCTTGCCAACCTGCACTGGCTACCTATTGCAGCTCACATCAAAATTTAAGACATTGGTCCTAGCTCACCAGACTCTCAAAGGGTTAGAGCCAGCATACCTCCAGAGTCTGTTCCGCCCCTACACACCAGCCAGATCCCTATGCTCCGCTACTACTGGTCACCTGGCCCCTCCTCCTCCTCTCCGCTCCTCCCCAGCCCGCTCAAACCTACGGTCCATCCTGGCTCCCCAGTGTTGGAATGACCTTCCCACTGAGGTCAGAACTGCCGACTCCCTGACCATCTTCAAGTACAGACTGAAGACTCCCCTCTTCAGGCTGCACCTCTCCCCTTCTTCACTGCCCCGTATAACTGCATTTCAGTCTTGACCAACCCAGGCTGTGTAGTCTAGCCTGGGGTTAGCTGTTTTGAGTTCCTTAATTATACTTTATATAGCTGGTTTGTTTCTTTGGCTGTTTGAGTACTGGGATTTCAACAGCATATTACAATAGGTATTGCTGTCACTTGTTCAGTTGGCACTAGAACTTGTCTAGAAGTTCAGCACTTCATGTACCAGACTTTTGCACTCGTTGTACATCACTATGGATAACAGCATCTGCTAAATGCCATGTAATGTGCCTAAAATCCTAAGACTAGTTCACAGAAATAGGATTCTTATATTATGCAAAAGTATCTTAACTATGTGTGGGAGGGGCTAAGTGGTGTAAAAAAAGCAAAGTTAATCTGAATGAAAACAGCTCATTATGTGCTAACTACATCTGAGGATGAACAACAACCACAGTCTTATTGTTTAGTCTTACATCATACTCTATAACGTCAGGCTCTCCTCAACACCAAACACTCGTACTTATCTCAAAAGGATCAATAAGGCAGCCCTTACTAATCATTAAACTCATTCCTCACCGTTAATCCTCTACTTGTATACAGACTACCCTACTTTTACATCACCTGGTGAAATTAAAAAATAAATAAATAAATAAATATTTTAAGGCCCCCCCTAAAACCTCCCAAATGTGTTACCTTTTCCTTTTGAAAGGAGACTTTGGCATATCAGTGACCGGGATCATCTGCTCTCCAGGCCGAACCCACATGATTGGCCCGTCATCACTATCTGTAGGGCTTTTCAGCGTCAGACTGGAGAATGTTCCCCATGGCAATGTCCGCTACACACACACACACAAACAAAGTATAGACATTCCAAAGTGCAAGGATCAGTCTAACATATTACTGAATTAAACATGAACTTGACAAATGTGAATTTACAACCCCGATTCCAAAAAAGTTGGGACAAAGTACAAATTGTAAATAAAAACGGAATGCAATGATGTGGAAGTTTCAAAATTCCATATTTTATTCAGAATAAAACATAGATGACATATCAAATGTTAAAACTGAGAAAATGTATCATTTAAAGAGAAAAATTAGGTGATTTTAAATTTCATGACAACAACACATCTCAAAAAAGTTGGGACAAGGCCATGTTTACCACTGTGAGACATCCCCTTTTCTCTTTACAACAGTCTGTAAACGTCTGGGGACTGAGGAGACAAGTTGCTCAAGTTTAGGGATAGGAATGTTAACCCATTCTTGTCTAATGTAGGATTCTAGTTGCTCAACTGTCTTAGGTCTTTTTTGTCGTATCTTCCCTTTTATGATGCGCCAAATGTTTTCTATGGGTGAAAGATCTGGACTGCAGGCTGGCCAGTTCAGTACCCGGACCCTTCTTCTATGCAGCCATGATGCTGTAATTGATGCAGTATGCGGTTTGGCATTGTCATGTTGGAAAAGGCAAGGTCTTCCCTGAAAGAGACGTCGTCTGGATGGGAGCATATGTTGCTCTAGAACTTGGATATACCTTTCAGCATTGATGGTGTCTTTCCAGATGTGTAAGCTGCCCATGCCACACGCACTAATGCAGCCCCATACCATCAGAGATGCAGGCTTCTGAACTGAGCGCTGATAACAACTTGGGTCGTCCTTCTCCTCTTTAGTCCGAATGACACGGCGTCCCTGATTTCCATAAAGAACTTCAAATTTTGATTCGTCTGACCACAGAACAGTTTTCCACTTTGCCACAGTCCATTTTAAATGAGCCTTGGCCCAGAGAAGACGTCTGCGCTTCTGGATCAGGTTTCGATACGGCTTCTTCTTTGAACTATAGAGTTTTAGCTGGCAACGGCGGATGGCACGGTGAATTGTGTTCACAGATCATGTTCTCTGGAAATATTCCTGAGCCCATTTTGTGATTTCCAATACAGAAGCATGCCTGTATGTGATGCAGTGCCGTCTAAGGGCCCGAAGATCACGGGCACCCAGTATGGTTTTCCGGCCTTGACCCTTACGCACAGAGATTCTTCCAGATTCTCTGAATCTTTTGATGATATTATGCACTGTAGATGATGATATGTTCAAACTCTTTGCAATTTTACACTGTCGAACTCCTTTCTGATATTGCTCCACTATTTGTCGGTGCAGAATTAGGGGGATTGGTGATCCTCTTCCCATCTTTACTTCTGAGAGCCGCTGCCACTCCAAGATGCTCTTTTTATACCCAGTCATGTTAATGACCTATTGCCAGTTGACCTAATGAGTTGCAATTTGGTCCTCCAGCTGTTCCTTTTTTGTACCTTTAACGTTTCCAGCCTCTTATTGCCCCTGTCCCAACTTTTTTGAGGTGTGTTGCTGTCATGAAATTTCAAATGAGCCAATATTTGGCATGAAATTTCACAATGTCTCACTTTTGACATTTGATATGTTGTCTATGTTCTATTGTGACTACAATATCAGTTTTTGAGATTTGTAAATTATTGCATTCCGTTTTTATTTACAATTTGTACTTTGTCCCAACTTTTTTTGGAATCGGGGTTGTAACGTCACCTTCATTTCTGTAATTTATTTACATTAATTTATCTGTAAAACCTTAACTAGAAACAAAGCCTCACACTATTTAAGATGGTCAACTATTTAAAAAAAGTAATTAAAATCAACTCCATACTTAGCATCTACTTTATTAGGAACACCTGCACGTTTATGCAGTTATCTAAAAATCAGCCAATGGCTGTTCAGCTGCTCCTAATAAAGTGGCCCTTCGGCACATACAGTAATTAGGGTCACAGATTCAGACAGAACAAACGTTTATTTCCATCAAATAATATTTTAGGAGGTTTGTCAAACAAACAACGTCTATCATACTCACTTCAAGGAAGGGGGACTGCTGTAACATGCCGAGGAATTCTGGGAAGTAATCCCCCACCTCCTCGTCCACGGCTCCCACCAGACTGATCTGGCGCATGGCCCCGGCACGGTATGTCCCATGAGAATAGGTTCTCTTTACCTAGAACCACACAGAACAAAAGAGAATATCCAAATCAGAGCAACTACAGACAGGACACTACAGAACCACACCTGACCTGGGAGGGAGGAGCCAAACTAACATCACATAAGTACAGGTCATTTTATCAACTTTTTTTTGGGGGGGGCGCTGCAGGAGGATTAAAAAGTCTTTCCACACAACAGACAGCTCTCTGCTCCACCTCTCCTAAGCTACAGGAAGAAAAGATCAGAATTCACGCTCAGGAAGATTTTTATATACAGTGGTGCTTGAAAGTTTGTGAACCCTTTAGAATTTTCTAGATTTCTGCATAAATATGACCTAAAACAGCATCAGATTTTCATACAAGTCCTAAAAGTAGATAAAGAGAACCCAGTTAAACAAAATGAGACAAAAATATTATACTTGGTCATTTATTTATTGAGGAAAATGATCCAATATTACATATCTGAGTGGCAAAAGTATGTGAACCTCTAGGATTAGCAGTTAATTTGAAGGTGAAATTAGAGTCAGGTGTTTTCAATCAATGGGATGACAATCAGGTGTGAGTGGCAAAAGTATGTGAACCTCTTCTTTCAGTATCTGGTGTGACCCCCTTGTGCAGCAATAACTGCAACTAAACTTTTCCGGTAACTGTTGATCAGTCCTGCACACCGGCTTGGAGGAATTTTAGCCCATTCCTCCATACAGAACAGCTTCAACTCTGGGATGTTGGTGGGTTTCCTCACATGAACTGCTCGCTTCAGGTCCTTCCACAACATTGCCATTGGATTAAGGTCAGGACTTTGACTCGGCCATTCCAAAACATTAACTTTATTCTTCTTTAACCATTCTTTGGTAGAACGACTTGTGCGCTTGGGGTCGTTGTCTTACTGACACACCTTCTTTTGAGACTCAGTTCACAGACAGATGTCCTGACATTTTCCTTTAGAATTTGCTGGTATAATTCAGAATTCATTGTTCCATCAATGATGGCAAGCCGTCCTGGCCCAGATGCAGCAAAACAGGCCCAAACCATGATACTACCACCACCATGTTTCACAGATGGGATAAGGTTCTTATGCTGGAATACAGTGTTTTCCTTTCTCCAAACATAACGCTTCTCATTTAAACCAAAAAGTTCTATTTTGGTCTCATCCGTCCACAAAACATTTTTCCAATAACCTTCTGGCTTGTCCATATGATCTTTAGCAAACTGCAGACAAGCAGCAATGTTCTTTTTGGAGAGCAGTGGCTTTCTCCTTGCAACCCTGCCATGCACACCATTGTTGTTCAGTGTTCTCCTGATGGTGGACTCATGAATATTAACATTAGCCAATGTGAGAGAGGCCTTCCGTTGCTTAGAAGTTCCCCTGGGGTCCTTTGTGACCTTGCTGACTATTACACGCCTTGCTCTTGGAGTGATCTTTGTTGGTGGACCACTCCTGAGGAGGGTAACACTGGTCTTGAATCTCCTCCATTTGTACACAATCTGTCTGACTGTGGATTGGTGGAGTCCAAACTCTTTAGAGATGGTTTTGTAACCTTTTCCAGCCTGATGAGCATCAACAACACTTTTTCTGAGGTCCTCAGAAATCTGCTTTGTTCGTGCCATGATACACTTCCAAACGTGTTGTGAAGATCAGACTTTGATAGATCCCTGTTCTTTAAATAAAACAGGGTGCCCACTCACACCTGATTGTCATCCCATTGACTAAAAACACTTGACTCTAATTTCACCTTCAAATTAACTGCTAATCCTAGAGGTTCACATACTTTTGGCACTCACAGATGTGTAATATTTAGAGATGAAAGTGGAGCAAAGAAAAAAAATTCTGAACTTTTGAAAGTCAAACTAAGATTGGGGTCGGGGGCAACATCCCCTGAAAAAATTTTAATAACACTCAAAACGCTGCATTCTAGTGCATTTTAGTACTTATTTTCACTAAAACAAGTTATAACTTTTAAGCCTTTTTCTTTCATGTACATTAATGATTAACATGTCAAAAATATCAAATTTAACTCCACTAATTAATGAGTAATTTTCAGGAGTGCATTTAGAAAATGCGGTGATTTTCCTGGCTACACAGTTCATTATTTTGAAGAAAAAAAAAAACCCGACAGTTGAAGGTAAACTCAGCAAAATCCCAAAACAGTACTATTAAACAGTAAAGGTCTGTTAGAGTTTCTAAAGCTTTCAGGTTTCAGTGTTGGGGACATTGAGCCTCGTTTATCAATCTTTTAGTAGAGTTGTGCATTTGCATAAGCTAAAGTGAACTAAACATTTCCAATTCATATTTATGCGAGTTGAAGCCAATTGTTTACATTAGTTCGTATTGTCTGTAAATTTAAACACACTAATAAACCAAATTTCTCATATAAATCAGGGGCGTAGCTACCATAGGATCACACACTGACTGGCAGCCTGAGTGCATTACATAACAAAAAATAAATTACCATTGCTAGTTTCAGGTAGCTTAGAAACCGGCTCTTCCATTATTGCTGTTTCTTCCACGTTTTCTTGATGTTGTGTTCTAGAAACGGCACTAAAACTTAGCTTCGAAGCCACAAAATGCAACTCTGATGGGGAAAAAAACAAAACACAAAAATTGCTTACCTCTCTTCACGTCAAAAGAAGGAGGAAAGTTTTGCTTGTTTTGACACGGCGAATTATTAACACTTGGAAATACTTGTAATTCGCAGCTAAAAAGACCGCAGCTCCACTGGCAGCTTGAACATGCTTTCTAGTGCGATTGTGTTGCACGTGTGCAGAACGGTGTCAATCCTGCGCGCCTTAGCTCATGCACCTGAAGGCGCGGCTTCGGCACGCGCGCCGTTAACAAAGAACACCTGTCTTTAATCGATGAACTACACTGGGGAACAATTTGAAAAAAAAAAATTCTCTGTTGAGTTAGATTTTTATGCTGATTAAAACTAAATTTGGCATGCTGATTCCAAAATTGCAGTCAGTTTTTTTCTAGCACGTCAAGTTTTTTCTCCACAGCTTACCCTTCAGATAAGCAAAATTCCACTGATTAGCTGTAGTAAGACTATTTGAAGGTTATGGAAGAACATTGTCAGGGTAGATGGGATGTATGTATGATGGCTGACTACTGTTGGAGCATCAAACGCAATAGTC
Organism: Neoarius graeffei; assembly: GCF_027579695.1. Classification (NCBI taxonomy): domain Eukaryota; kingdom Metazoa; phylum Chordata; class Actinopteri; order Siluriformes; family Ariidae; genus Neoarius; species Neoarius graeffei. The sequence goes on along the minus strand of NC_083589.1, from coordinate 12,673,778 downwards.
CTCAAGTTGAAGACTCCAGAAAGGACTACAAACGTAAAATTTTTACCTTAACTACTTGCACGGGCGGCACGGTGGCGTAGTGGTTAGCACGGTCGCCTCACAGCAAGAAGGTTCTGGGTTCGAACCCAGCGGCTGATGAGGGCCTTTCTGTGTGGAGTTTGCATGTTCTCCGCGTGTCTGCGTGGGTTTCCTCCGGGTGCTCCGGTTTCTCCCACAGTCCAAAGACATGCAGTTAGGTCAACATGGAGCGGCCTTGGGCTGAGGTGCACTTGAGCAAGGTACCGAACCCCTGACTGCTCCCCGGCCGCTCTGGTGTGGCTGCCCACTGCTCTGGGTGTGTGCGCGCGCGCGTGTGTTCACTGCTTCAGATGGGTTAAATGCAGAGGATGAATTTCACTGTGCTTGAAGTGTGCATGTGACGAATAAAGGTTTCTTCTTCTTGCACACAATTATAATTACAGTAGCCATATCCTTTGTAAAAACAGTGTTAAATAAACATTGCAGCCATGCCTGTTTCATATATTTCATTGTATGTCAATATTGTAAATTTTTATAAAACAAGCACATATCTGTTAAGTACAGTATTTTTCATATTTTTAAAGAAAACAGGGATCCTATAGTTCAAAAACTTGACGTGATCGAGAAAAACTGAGATCAGTTTTGGATTCCGCATCCAAAAATTAGTTAAAAACAGCTGTCAGACCTAACTCAACAAAAATTGTGTTCCCCAGTGCTATGTTTGGGCTATTTAAGGACCGCGCCCATGCAAGGACGATGCGAAGTATTACGCCGCATCTAGGAACGCGAAAAATCCGAAAAATAAAATTTCTCCATTCGGAAAACCGGAGATTTTCAAGAGTTTTGTCAAATATCCGGATTTCCGGGTAAATCCAGAAGACTTTCATCTATAAATATTGGATCGTTTCCCTCAATAAATAAATGGTCAAGTATAATATTTTTGTCTCATGTGTTTAACTGGGTTCTCTTTATCTACTTTTAGGACTTGTGTGAAAATCTGATGTTTTAGCAGAAATATAGAAAATTCTAAAGCGTTCACAAACTTTCAAGCACCACTGTAGCAGATGAAAAATTACAAAAACGACGATGACAAAGATTATTTATGGCCAAATTATATACATTTTGCCCCAAGTCTAAACCCATAGAAAGGTGTCCGCTAGCAAGGACGCGTTATCCTAATGGGCTTCATGGGCAGCTGCCCGGGGCCTCGGAGGTAGCGAGATCGGAAAATATGAAACGATATTTTCAGAAGTTTTGATCATATTGATAACATTTTTGATGCATTTCGCCACCCGTAAGGAAGCCCACCTTGTCCCGTCGCATAAATCACCCGTCATTGTCAATATGATCACTGTCCACCATGTCTTCACACGCTACGCCAGCTTGAGTTCGATGATTTAATTAACGACATCGCTTTCCAGAAAAGTAGGAAAGTGCCCTTGTAAGTTGACCCATGGCTGTCAAACAATGCGCAAAGCTGTGTGCCACTGCTGTTTGGGACATTACGTGTAAGAAAGGATGAAATGTTTCACATAGCCTAACATTTTGAGATTTATTTCTGAGAAGCAAGATATAGAGCCCTGCACTCCCACGGGACCCGACGCAAAGCAGTGCGGTGCGGGACAAATTTTGAAAGCTCATTGCGGGAGCGGGCGGGAGAGGTGATAAGCTGCAGTCCCGCTAACTAAAAACGTGTTTAAAATAAAATTTATAAATTATTAATTTATGTCCATCATATATAATTTGTGCTGGATATTTTATTTGGCATTAATAAAAACATTTTAAGATGCCTAAATTTGCGGATGTGGTCTAATCTCGCGTACGCTTCCGATTCCTTTCCGCTCTTCCGTGTTTGAGATCTCCGATCATGGCAGAAGAGCAGAGCTCCTCTAGTGAAGCTCACAGTGCTTCAGAAGTAAGTGCTGCTTTAAAAAGCGGTACATTGCTTGAAACGCACCCCTGAACGTGAGCTGTAGATATTTATGCTCAAATCCACTCAAAGTAGGGGGCGGGGCACCATCACGCTATGTCTTTAAATTATATTAATTTCTTATAGGCCTACTTGTATTTCTTAGAATGTAAATGTGAGGAGTGACATAAGCTATGTGCAATGTACAATATTCTTAATATCCACTGTAGATTTTGGTAGGTGTGTTGGGAATCTCTGTAAAGCCTCAGCTGCGCATGCCGCCTGGCAACGCGCACCCTCGCTATGTGTGCTAGGTGAAGGATCGGTCAGTGGAGAGCTCAGCTAAGCTCAGCATGTTTAATTCCCCAAGCCAATGACAAGAACTTTCATGAGAAATAACGCGAACGTCTGCATCATGCGGGATTTGCGGGCGGGAGCGGGACAAAATATGGCAGGCGCGGGCGGGAGCGGGACTGAAAATCAATTCTTTGCGGGAACGGGACTGCACAATGCGGGAGTGGGCGGGAGCGGGACTGAAAATTCTGTCCCGCGCAGACCTCTAGCAAGATATTTTTCTTTGTTATCGCTCTTTGTTTTCACAAGTTAAAAGTCGCCTGGATTCCAAAATGAAAACGAACGGTTATATACCAAATGAATGTTCTTGCTCTGAATACTAAAGAAACTGTTGTAGGCCTCGGTTATGTTCTTGACATGTTCATTGACTCACTCATTCAAAGGCTTCTTGAGGCTAAGGCCATCCTTCAAAAAAAATCCGTTTCCTGTCCACCGGGTGAGCAAAAAAAAAACTCAGTCGGGAGGGAGGGATTTTATTTTATTTTTATATATGGATGGATAAGAAATTGCAATGCTGTGTTAGCTTTTTTTCAGTACTTTTTTATTACAAAAGCAGACATTTAATACAATATGACAGTTTAATCAACTGAAACTTGTACAAAAACTGTAAGTTAGCATTTTAAATGCTGACTGCAACATTTGCAAAACTTTTACAAAAGGTACTTAAAATGTCCGACACACGGACTTTTTGTAGTTCTAAATCGAGCGTTAGGCCGAGTTCGGATGAAATTACACTATTAAAATGATCACTGAATGATGTGTTTTTCTGAATCTTTACTATTTTGTTGTTCGCTAGAATACCATTTTGCGATTTCACACTTAAGCAAATGTTTGAAAACTCCGGATCTCCTTCCTTCATGGTGGCTGCCATTTTTTTGTGCCGCATGGCGCATGCGCAGAGCTGATTCGACAGGGCTTTCCACAAGCGCCGGCTGCCGGCCATACAGCCGACTACACAGTTAAGTCCAGCCGGCTACTTTAATGATTTTTGTAGCCCACAGGCTCTAAATATTAATTTTCGATTTTAATAAAATTAAATGTTTATCTAACGGACTGACAATAATGTCAAACTGAACCGCACTCATTTAAGTTGTGATTCGCGCTGTTTGTACCGATAATAACCACAAATTCCCCGCCGACTTCGTTGATCAGGGGAGAGTATCCGCGGCCCCGACATGCGGTGTGCGCGCGCACACTCGGCGGAGGCAGTATGAGCCTTAGTGGAAAGCCCTGGGAATGCGTAAATGTCAAGTTCGAGTTTAGATTTACGAACCCGAAAAAAATGTCAAAAAAACGGCGTTAAAAAAAAAAAAATTTCACCCGGCCGGTGGACCGGAAACAGAACATTTTTTAATAATGGCCTAAACTTTAGTTAACCAGACTTGTTAACCGTGATGTCTGATGGATTTTTTCACCATGCAATTGCCTAGTTCACCATTGCTTTTTCTCGATTAAATAGGTGTTGATGGATATAAAGTTATCGTTCAATAGTATTTCTAATTGTGCCACTGTCATTATTGAGGTATTTCACCTGACATCACAGGGTCACGTGACGCCCCGGTGTCCGCCATTCTGAAGGTCAAGCTAGCTAATGTCAACAACATAGTAGCTAGTATGTTACTGTAGCAATGTTTACGTTCAGTCATTTGGATGACTGTTAAAACCTTTCAGTCTCAAGTTTTTCCTTTACTGTATTTACTAGTTTACTGTAATTATGATCCGGCAGCTATTTACACCGGATCCAGTGTAAATGGCTGCCGGAGCGCGCTCTGGCTTGCTCCCCCTCAAATTAAGCAGCGCACTCCGGCTTGCTCCCGGAGTGCTCCGGCCGAGGTTCCGGAGCGCACTCCGGCTTGCTCCCCCTCAAATTAAGCAGCGCGCTCCGGCTTGCTCCCGGAGTGCTCCGGCCGAGGTTCCGGAGCGCGCTGCTTAATTTGAGGGGGAGCAAGCCGGAGCGCGCTCCGGCAGCCATTTACACTGGATCTGGTGTAAATAGCTGCCGGATCATAATTACAGTAAACTAGTAAATACAGTAAAGGAAAAACTTGAGACTGAAAGGTTTTAACAGTCATCCAAATGACTGAACGTAAACATTGCTACAGTAACATACTAGCTACTATGTTGTTGACATTAGCTAGTGCTAACAGCTAGCTGCTAGTACACTGCTACAACACAGACACCGACCCTAATAATACAGTTCTTGGTCATTGCCTGGTAACAGCAAATTTATAACGGGCCATGTCTCAACAGACTAAGAAGTTATTTCAATGACATTTAATAACATTTTGTTTATCCTGAGGACCGAAAGTAAATGAAAATGTGAACAAACCTTAGCTGTAATAAGATGGCGACCACCGGCTCCAGGGACGACCCGCTGATGTAGGCATGTTACCCAGCCTGACACAAAATATTTGTAGGCATCCAAACTCTTATACGCTTTCAGATCAATACCTGTGTATGGCGATGGGTTTTTAACAACATAGGTATACAGATCATGTGGGCCGAAGTCAGGTAAAGACGAGGGCTTCGTGTACTTCTGTACGTCAGTGAGCAATCCTGGTGGAAGCAGGTAAACGTCGTTCTCTAAGCCTGCTAACCTCAATTTTTGCAAATACCTCTCCCTCTGCTCGCCCTGTAAATGCCCTATGTCGCTGGATAGTGAAGGTGTTTTCTGCATCTCGCTCCTTTTTCTTATGTTTTTCGTTTGTCGCCTTCCTCGCATTCAAACTGATTCGAGCCGTGATGTCCAAAATGGCAGCCTAACGATGCATCACATGACTTGGTCACGTGGGTGAAAAACCTCAATTTAAGTTTCTGTGTCTAGTTAGACAGGCACGCCTGAGGCCAAGTTTACATTAGACCGTATCGGTCTCATTTTCTTCACGGATACACTGTCCGTTTACATTAAAACGCCGGGAAACGGGAATCCGCCAGGGTCCACGTATTCAATCCAGATTGTGTCTGGTCCAGTGCTGTGTAAACATTGAGAATACGCGGATACGCTGTGCTGAGCTCTAGCTGGCGTCGTCATTGGATGACGTCACTGTGACATCCACCTTCCTGATTCGCTGGCGTTGGTCATGTGACGCGACTGCTGAAAAACGGCGCGGACTTCCGCCTTGTATCACCTTTCATTAAAGAGTATAAAAGTATGAAAATACTGCAAATACTGATGCAAATACTGCCCATTGTCTAGTTATGATTGTCTTTAGGCTTGCCATCCTTCCACTTGCAAGTGGTAAGTGACGCGCATGCCCGATATGCACTGAGATCACACACACAGTGGCTCAGTCCCAAATCACTGCTCGTGCACTTCACTCGCGCGCTGTGTGAGCTGCGCAGGGCCGGAGTACGCACCCTCCAGAGGGCACTCGCTGTTCAGGGCGGAGTGATTTGGAGTGCAGGATGCCTGCGGAGCCGAGCGTATCCGTGTATTGGCGTTGCTGTGTGCACGCGAATCGTGTATTGGCGTTGCTGTGTGCACGCGAATCGTGTATTGGCGTTGCTGTGTGCACGCGAATCGTGTATTGGCGTTGCTGTGTGCACGCGAATCGTTTTAAAAACATTAATCTGATGTTCCGCTGATACAGTCTAATGTAAACCCCACCTGAGGGGGTGAATTTGCTGAGCGCAGTTGACAACATGCGGGGGTGGGGGCGGCGTCTGCCCAGAGCCTCGGCAAGGGTTAATGCGGCCCTGTCCGCTAGTTATACTATGTACATGTGGAAAACGTGCTCAGCGAGGTTGAGGATTTGAACAAAACAACTGTGTGGGGAGAACACATTTTAATTACAGGAACACAAAGAACTGGATAAGAGACCTGGCATGTTTAAGCTCTGGTCATACCAACAATGTATTACAGGAACACAACATGCCTGATACGCAAGTTTCCAACTGCCTCTGTTCTTCAGAGAACCCTCATGCAGAGAGCCCACATCATTCAGAAAGGACATAAAGCTCATTTCCAGGTCAGTCACCGATCTAATCACTGTATGATTGTGGCTCTACGTCATCGTCGTAACTAGGGCTGAACAATATATCGTTATCGTATCTATATCTAGATATGAACATTCAAGATATTAATATTGAAAAAGCAACAATATAGACGATATAGACTTCCCCTCCCCACGCTCGCCCTGCATGTACAGCTCTGGCAGTCACAACAAACATCATTTTTACGACTGCCCTTGAATGCACCGCTAAGGCCAGCCAACCAAAAACCTTATTTCATGCTTGCTGTGGATCGACAGCTGAAGCCAACCAATGACAAACATATGAGGGCGGGAGTGAGAGAGACGGAAACCGACACGCGCGCACACTACAGACACAGTGGGGAAATTAAAAAGAAAACACGAGTGCGGAAGATAATGCGGCCGGTGGCGGTACAGAATCTGACTTGGTGCTAAAACATAAATCATCCTCCATTATTTGGAGGTATTTTGGATTCAAAAAGGACGATGTTAACCAGAGTGAGGTATTGTGCAGGTCGTGCTTAGCAAAAATTGCAACGAAGCAAGGCAGCACAACAAACATGTTTCACCACCTGAAACACCATTGCGTGCTGCACGAAGAGTGTATGACAATGAGAGAAACACCGGGGACTTCTCAGTCATCCCAAAATAAGCCAAAGCAAAGTTTGATTGCTGATGCGTTCAGTAGCGTTACACCGTACAAGTCGACGTCCACCAGACATAAAGAAATTACAGACGCTATAACATACCACATTGCAAAAGACATGGTACCTGTGTACACAGTCTCGAAAGAGGGCTTTAAAAAAAATGGTTCGGACGCTGGACAAGTGTTATAAAATACCATCCCGAACACATTTTAATCAAGTGGCCATTCCGAAACGCTATAATGAGTGTAAAATGAATGTTGAATCCGAGCTCCGTGAAATCGATCATTTCGCCACAACCACGGACCTGTGGCTGAGCCGGACAACCGAACCTTACATCAGTTTAAACGGTCCATTTTATTACAACAAACTTCGAACTCAAGACCTGCTGTCTGCAGACGTCCTTCTTCCCCGGGGAGCATACAATAAATAAATACGGATGCATGTGTTATTTTTATTGTTAAAGCAGAGCTGCAGTAAAATGTTTGATTTGTAATTTATTTATTCGTAATTTATGTTGATGTTGATGACTGGCAGTGAGTTCTTAAAAATAAAACTGCACTTTCCACATTTTTTTGTATTATGATGTTTTTATTTTTCTGAAAAATCCTTGGTTTTCACCGAACCCGTAGTCATATCATATCGATATATCTGGCATGAATATCGAGATATGAAATTTTGTCCATATCGTTCAGCCCTGGTCGTAACCCAGATTTTTACTGAAGCCAAGGTACAGCATTTTAAAAGGTAACTAGTCAGTCCATGTGTCGCAGTGGGTCTCAGAATATTTGTAGCCAAGAGCCCCTTAAACTGTGAAAAATTCTGCGGAGCCCCAGAATATAGCTCAATAATGTTTTTCAATTATATTTTTTGAAGCAGGGCGGCACGGTGGTGTAGTGGTTAGCGCTGTCGCCTCACAGCAAGAAGGTCCTGGGTTCGAGCCCCGGGGCCGGCGAGGGCCTTTCTGTGTGGAGTTTGCATGTTCTTCCCGTGTCCGCGTGGGTTTCCTCCGGGTGCTCCGGTTTCCCCCACAGTCCAAAGACATGCAGGTTAGGTTAACTGGTGACTCTAAATTGACCGTAGGTGTGAATGTGAGTGTGAATGGTTGTCTGTGTCTATGTGTCAGCCCTGTGATGACCTGGCGACTTGTCCAGGGTGTACCCTGCCTTTCGCCCGTAGTCAGCTGGGATAGGCTCCAGCTTGCCTGCGACCCTGTAGAAGGATAAAGCGGCTAGAGATAATGAGATGAGATTTTTTGAAGCAAGAGTACTTTCTATCCCTGAAATTTCCACTGATGGAACATTAGGTCTGAGGGGAGTTTGGTACTTGGACCCCTAAATATAATAACTGATCTGGCATTGTGATTTCCACCACTGTAACAAAATAAAATGCTCCGTTTGATGGGCCCCTGGGATCCCCAGACCCTATTTTGAGAACCACTGACGTATAAAACCGAGATGCGGTGCGACACCTGGAATCACAAACCACATTGCTGGGAGCCAATGGGGCAAAACTGGCCGTGCTTTCAGGGTGGGAGGGGCCTTCTCTGTCAATCACAGTAACACTAGCCAAATCATGGACGTGTGTGGGAGGGCAGGTAACTTCCTCCTCCGAGTTATGCTACCCTGTGCTGTGATACAGCAGCTCAGTCACATGACCCATAACAATTGGCTTGGCTACACTAAACTGCTGAACTCCAGCATATCCGCTATGAGGAGCTGAATTTTGTTTTGAGAAATATTAACTAACTGTTTAATAAAGAATGAAATTCTAGCTTGGAAGCTACTAAATCTCTGTGTAAGCCACACCCCCTCTGAGTCACACCAATCTTAAATAACTGACACTGTCCTCAAGAGGGCGCTAATGCAGCAGACTGGATGTGAAGCACCTGAGAGGAGGCAGCCACTCTGCTCTTCAGCTCTCTTCGTTATTAAGCTGGAGATCTGACAGAGCGAAGTCTGTGCTCCATCCAGACAGCTGCAGCATCGGCTCACGGGATTCGAAATCGAGCTACAGAGAGCTGCATGGCTGACCGTACAACCAGCAGAAAGAGAAATACAGCGCCCTGCGTTTCCTTTCAGACACGCCCCCTACACGGTTTCCTGTCTGTTCATGACAAAATTTAGGCTAGATTTGAAACAACAAACGTGTGTACTAATGTTTAGCACACTTTCTAAAAATCAGAGACACAAACAATAGACACCAACGCCATCCTACTCAGAGCCCTCCGGTCTGCTCCAAAGCACAATGATGACACGCTGTCGAGAACATGTCACGGAAACGTCTGGAGTACTGCGGCTGTTTCTCTAGCCAAGCTAACGTTTTGAAAAGTCCTAGAAAATAGTCATCATTACATTACAGGCATTTAGCAGATGCTCTTATCCAGAGCAAAGTACCCAGAGCAGCCTGGGGGAGGGCGGGCGGGCAGGCGCAGTCGGGGCTTCAGTGCCTTACTCAAGGGCATTTCAGCCATTCCTGCTGGTCCTAGGAATTGAACCGGTGCTCTTTTGGTCCTAAAGCTGCTTCTCTAACCAGTAGGCCATGGCTTCTCATCAGCATGTGTTTCACGGCTAACGTCAGCTCTGTGGTTAGCGCAACTGCCAGATTCGCACACAGTTTATTCATGAAATATTTGTACTGTACGTTTTATAAACTGGAAACTCCACAGACAATTTTCATTTACGTGTGCGATACCGTGTGTCATGATCCAAAAAGCAGGGAGTGCAGTATAGGGTCACCGTTACCATAGCAACATGTTACTCCAGTCGGCTTTTTAATAGAGTCACGTGTGTTTTAGTGATTTTGAAATTATTTTCATCACAACACAAACCTCATTCCAGTGAGCGTTTAAACCGACAGTGAGGAGAGTTTGTTGACGCGGTAAAGTTGTTCAGATGTTCATCCATCTCTCGGTCTCTCAAGAAACAGCAGTGTTTGTTCTGCATTGCTACTGAAGTTCAAACTCTCAGCCACGTTTCCTGAAGGTCACGTCCCACCACTCATCTGCCTTAAAATGCCAATCTGACTCCAATCTAAACTCACGGATATTCTAATTACATTCAAGTGTATAATGTGAACTCACTCACTCACACAGATTCTGGAAGTGAAAGTATTCTCACACACACGCACACACACCCTGAGGTTTACACAGCTATTACAGTTCTCTTCAGCAGATTATTAAGAGGACATTAATCCATCTGGTTCCACCTGACGGCGCGTTTGTTCGGACTCGGAGGTGCGCAGGCTGAGCAGATTTTCACACACAGCTCAGAAAGATCATTAACTCGTTATTAGGCAGCGCAGTTAAAAACAGCATATGATATTTATGGAAGCATTTTGGTTTGAGAACTCCTTTCTAGTCTTCAGTGCATCGGTCTCTTTCTGATAAGCGTTTTCATTAAATTCATGTACAGACTCTAAATTCTCAGACACGAACTATGAATTGTCCAGACATCACCTTGAGAGCCTTGGTATAGAACGAAACGATGCGACATGCTGCATCATTCCAGCTGGAGTACAATGGCACTGCTCGTTTCTGCCATATCTGTAACATATTGCCTGGAGACACCACCACACATGTTACACACCTACTGATCACAGAGATACCCAGAATGCTGATTTGATCTACGCAGATATTTATAGCAGACGTGTTTATGATGTTATATAACCACACAGATCTCCATTTCCTGGTGGACTAACACTGCTTCTGTTTCCTCAGAGCACTGTGCGTGCACATGCACGACTATTTTGACTCTGCCAGTAATCACAAGCATTAACAAATGACCTATTTTAAGTCTTTTTCTACATTTTGTTTCTTTTGATGCTGGATTATGAGAAGGCAGGAGCATTCAGACCGAACCCAGATGGTTTCCAGCTGAATGAATTGATGACCCCTGGAAGTGTGAGCAACAGAAACCAAGAGGGCAAAGTCATGTGGAATAAATCACTAAAATGAGGGCACACTATGAAATAATCACACTGGATGTGTGCCTTTTGTGCACCATGATGATCATTCTGATGGCTGAAAACATACCTATCTAGTCAAGCCTTTTGTTAATAGTTTTTTAATCAGGTAAAAGGAGTTGATCTGGAGGGTCCTCAGGCATGGTGTTTTAATAAACTGGGATGTATGGATGCCACCCCCCACTCACTTGGGTTTGTTGACAGTGGAATGGCTGCTGGTTTATATCCCAGGGCTCCCTCATGTCTGTGTTACCTTCTGGCTCTCCCTTTTCGTTATGCGGTCTTGCTGGAGTCCCTGTTTGCAATCAGCACAAAATGTACATCATCTTTAACCGTTTCCCTCTCTCCATGATGATCCCCAGTGATCCAGACCTTCTGCCCTCCGGACCTGCCTGATCCATCCTGATACTTGGAGAATTATTAGTACCTCACAGGCACACTAAACCGCAAGTTGGCCTAGTGGTTAGCATGTCCGCCTCTCAATCAGGAGATCGAGAGTTCTACTAGCGGTTGGGTCATACCAAAGGCCATCATAAAAATGGTACCTACTGCTGTCTGACAAGAGACGCTACAATACAGATGCGAGTGGGGAGTCAAACTCTCACGGTTACCAGACTAGACCCCCACCCTCCCCTCCACCACCATAACCCTAACTGTATAAGCAAGAGGCCGAGGGCTATGGAAACGGAGATCAGCGCCACCCAATGCGCCCGACTGCATGGCACAGCAGGGCTCGACATTAGCACTTGCTCGATGGCCCGCCGGTGTTTTTTACGTCTTTCAGGCCAGTTCGGGCCACTAAATTTGGCCAAACAGTGGCCCGGGCGGGCCGGTACGTTTTCGATACAAATTAAATTTTATTACTCATATTTTACCCAGAATTGTGAAGAAATTGTTCGTAAAATGCACCTTTTCGATACGAGGTCTGCCGTCTTTGTTTACGTCACGCTCCGCTCTGCGGCAGGAGTGTGTCGTCTTCGTGCATCGTCAGAGATGTTCGGCGCTGTTCGGAAGTGTCATTTTGGTCGAGCGCCAGATCGAGGAGAGAAGGGCTGAGTTTACCAAAGTCTCAGATGACCATCGGGACACACTTAGTGACACCATGGCAGCAGGATGTGCACGCATTCAGGGCTCGACATCAACGGTTGTCCACTTGTCCGGGACAAGTGATACATTATGTCAGACAAGTTCATCGTCTCTGTAACTTGTCCGATCGGACAAGTGCCAAAATACGCCGATATTTGGGTTACATATCAAATTTCAGTTTATTCACATGATTTCTGAAGCATCTCACTTGACATAATTGTTTTGATGAATCGTTTCTATTAGGAAAGAGCGATGTGCGCATGCGCAATATTCCATTTGTGAAACCGGCCAATACCGCTTCCTGTATTTGCGCTGAAAAGTAAACGGCCGTTTATGATTGGTTTTAATCGTGTCATACACATGGATTTGTTGACATTTCTGTTGGCGGGATCATTATTCAACTGTATATTTACGTTATGTGGTAATTTCCAAATCTTTGAATTGTCGTTGATGATGGTGTTCATTATATAGCCGAGCGTGTGTGGCGGGGTGTGCTGGGCGGGGAATGTGTGCCTGCATGCGTGTGGGTTGACAGGCAGTGAGGTAGGAGTGGGGAAAGTTATCTATGAAATACCAAGCTGTCAAATGGCTGCTAATTAGTTTACCGGCTGTATTAATGAACTAATTAGTAATGGGAGTTTAGGAATTTGAAACAGGGCTCTATAATTTAGATATAAATTATGGATTATTTGAAATTATATATTTTTTTACCATTAAATACCATACAGGAGCCACACTGAATAAATAGACAACAGTAGTTAATCAGTGGAGGATATATATTCAAAATTAATAATTTAAAAATGAAAATATATATAATTTTAATTTTCTGGTTTTCAATTTCTCAAAATAAATTAATGATTGATGGAGTCCAATTGATGGAGCAGAACTCAAGGGTTGATAGATGAAGATGAACTGAAACTTTATTTGTATCCATTCATCTGTGAGTCAATAGAGGTGTGGAGGTTTTCATAACAAGATAATAATATATCTTGTCATTTAATAACTAGATTTCAGTGTATAATAATCAATCAGTGATTTACAGTATTAATCAGTTGTTTTTATTTGTAGCATTATTTGTTTCTCTTGTCCAAACTAGTGATCTCATCAAGTCATACATTTTATGATCATGTTAGTTTTTGTGATATTTGTTACTGAACTGCAGAGTACTGATCTGTGTATATATAATAGCTAGTGTTTCTGGATCTCATAGTATAGTTATTTTGTTCTTAATTTTATGTTCATAATGTCTATTCTATTGGGATATATTGCTTCTGAACTTCAGCATAATAATTGGTGAATTATGGTATCAATCAGTCTGTTTTACTATATTTTTGAACTTTTGCCTCAGTATATCAAGTATTGATTACTTTTGATTCATAGATAGTATGCACATGTTGTGAATTCGGAAACAAATGCCATAAAGATTGGGTTACAAATAGCTTGTGGGTTTTTTTTCTCAAATATTTCTTCGGACAAGTCAACTTCACATTCGGACAAGTAAATTTCCTTTCAACTTGCCCGACAGGACAAGCGTTTCAAAAGTTAACATAGAGCCCTGGCATTTTAGATGAGAGTGTGGAAGAGGAAAGCTATTCCACTAAACTATAAACCTTAAATTGACTTTATTGCTATTTCAGTGCAGTGCACATTTTCAGAAGCAAAAACATTTTATATATTTATTTCAATTTGATTCGACTGTTTTTGAGTTCATTGCTGGTAATTTGGACTGAGTTACTGTCTTTTGTCAGTATTGTTTTCAGGTACAAAATCAAAATACAAGTTGTGATAATCTTGAGAAGGCTCTTTTTAATTTTAGAGGGTGGCCATTATTTATGGGGGAGGGGGGGCTATGAATTTATGGAGGGGGTCATGAAAAAGTGACACTACTTTGTACGGAGTTGAGGAGATTATTGCCTCCTACAATGACGTGGCTTGGGGATATTCTGCAAAAATTCTCTCGCTGTGCTCAGCAACAACATGTACCCCTAGAGTCTACTTTTCTAGCCAAAAATCAATGACATAGTGTATTATGAACTGTATGAAATGTGGTGGCCTGAATGCGGGTACCGCACGCATTCGGGCCACCACATTTTCCATTTAGGCCAGTAACTCTTCAATTCCATTGGCCCAATGGGCCACCAGTGGTAAATGCTTAATGTCTAGGCCTGCACAGGAAGGACCGGAGACTTAGACACCCTAGCTGTAGATGTTCTACCTTGGACAGAGTAAAGACTGCACATTTTCCACTCAACACACACACTGAACAGTTGGATTTTAAAGACTTGATGCTAAAACTCTAACCAAATCAGAAAGACCCTGAGGATCTTTCCCCACACTCTTGTGGGCGTGTTCACTCACGCAGAAATCCTTCAACAAAGTCATAACGAAACGCATGATGGAGTACTTGAATAAATAAATAGAGCTGTCTTTATGTTACATCCATCTTCCCTGACAAATGACAAGGAAAACCTGAGCACATTTACACAGTCCCACCAGCAGGGGCAGTGAGAATCACTGTAAATGGAAACAATAGATGACTTCCAACCGCGTGCTCAAAATGTGCTACATCAGGCCATCCTTAAAAAAAAAAAAATCCATTTCCTGTCCACCAGGTGAGCAAAAAAAAAAAAAATTCAGTCGAGAGGGAGGGATTTTTTTTTTTATGGACGGATAAGAAATCGCAATGCTGTGTTTGCTTTTTCTTTCAGTACTTTATTACAAAAGCAGACATTTAATAAAATATGACAGTTTAATCAACTGAAACTTGTACAAAAACTTTAAGTTAGCATTTTAAATGCTGACTGCAACATTTGCAAAACTTTTACAAAGGTACTTAAAATGTCCGACACACGGGCTTTTTGTAGTTCTAAATCGAGCGTTAGGCCTAGTTCGGATGAAATTACACTATTAGAATGATCACTGAATGATGTGTTTTTCTGAATCTTTACTATTTTGTTGTTCGCTAGAATACCATTTTGCGATTTCACACTTAAGCAAATGTTTGAAAACTCCGGATCTCCTTCCTTCATGGTGGCTGCCATTTTTTTGTGCCGCAGGGCGCATGCGCAGAGCTGATTCAGTTCAGAGTGCGCGCGCACTCGGCGGAGGCAGTAGTGTGTCGGAGGGAACAGAAGCAGAGATGACGCTTATTTTGTCTCCGGTAAACCAGTCTTCTCTCGTTCAATTACGTGCTGGCATCAAAAGACACCGTTGGTTGTAAATGAACCCAAACTGAGTGGTTGGAGTGTATTTTCATACACAAATGGAGAAATGTTCGCTGAGTGTGTAATTGTGTAGCCACCACTGCAGACCGTTGTCGTTGTTAATTCATAGCATGCTCAGTTGCGTGAATGTGTCATGCACCAAAAATAAGAGATTTACAAGCCAGGAACGCCTCATGATGCAATATGCAAGAAAAGAAAGATTTACTGCCATTTTACTTTGTATTTGAGTAAAGTGAATAAATAAATAAATGGTCTGTGGAAAATACATTTAATCCTGGGAACTGCATGCACAGGAGTTTATTTTGTGTTTACTCCCCCCCCGGCTGGCTACTTATTTGTCATGGCTGGCTAGTATGAGCCTTAGTGGAAAGCCCTGGGAATGCGTAGATGTCAAGTTCGATTTTAGATTTACGAACCCGAAAAAAATGTCGAAAAACCTGGGGGCGTCGTGGCTCAGGTGGATAAGGCGCCACACCATAAATCCGGGGACCCGGGTTCGAGTCCGACCCGAGGTCATTTCCCGATCCCTCCCCGTCTCTCTCTCTCTCCTGCTCATTTCCTGTCTCTACACTGTCCTATCCAATAAAGGTGAAAAAAGCCCAAAAAATATCTTTTAAAAAAATGTCGAAAAACCGGCGTTAAAAAAAAAAAAAATTCAACCGCACAAACGGCACTCACCCGGTCGGTGGACCGGAAACAGAACATTTTTTAATAATGGCCTCATGAGCATCTGCCATGATGGTGGATATACAAAGCAACTAGGATGGCAGCCGCTGAAAGCGTGTCTGTAAACAATGTTGAATTTTCTCAGTATTACCACGATTTGAACGATCGAGCAGAGGTGTGTGTGGTTTTGACCCATATTATTTTAAAAAAAGTCTGAAGATAGGATGCTTCTACCGACCATCGAATACAGGTCATTTCATCCAATGACCATTTCATACGCACTATCAATTACTTTATATTTCAGGTATTTGGAAAAAAAAAAAAAAAAAAAAAGGAGGAATTCTCAATGGAATTTGACCATAGCAAAACCATTTTTGTAAAGCAAACGAATGCCATAGTATGTGCGCTACGACACTAAAGAGCGTACTAAAAGGGAGGTAACCACGTCGGCCTGTGCCACTTGCTGAGCCTGGGATGAGTCCACTCCCTCGTCATTGCAGGCTGCTCGCCTGCATGTCTATGTTTCCGGCTGGATCATATTAAATCTTCAGGCGCGAAGCAGCACTCTCGCGGGGGCTTCATTCACGAACCCCAGGTGGAGGCGCAGTCTTACCAACCCAACACCGCGCTCTTTCGAAGGGGGAGGCGCCTGTAAAATTTGCCTTCACTGCAAGCTTAGTTGGCCGAATTATTAATTTTTAAAGTCGGCTGGATCATATTAAATCTTTAGGCACTGAGCAGCGCTCTCGCGGGGGCTTCGTTCACAAACACCGGAATACCTGAAATATAAACTAATTGATGGTGCATATGAAAAAGGCTTTGGACGAAGTATCCTGATTCCCTCGTCTCCTCTCCATATTAAGCCTCAGAGTTTCCTCGCCCCCTTTCTGAATCACGGACGGAATTCTAAAAAAAATCGGAATGTGCCATGGTCACAAGTACTGCTGTGACCACAACCATATACAGCACAAATATATGGCACAGCTAAAACAACACTTAAAAGCAGTGGAAAAACAGAGTTGCGCACGCGTGACTATGTTTTATATGGAATGTCACTTGACCCTGTATTTGTATATCCACCAACATGGCCGACATCAGAGTTCCTATTTTGCTTTGACGTCACTTGCAAGTTAAGGATACAACACGATGCCATTGAGGAACCAACGTACAGACCTGACGCAAAGGTGTTCAGGAACCTGTGTCGAACCTGAAGAATGGTGTGTACTGGACCTAACAGAGAGCATGCCAATATGCTCACGATCACGGGCAGAACCAGACGGTTTAATCATTTGGTCACTCATTCCAGAGTCATCTTTATTTCTCTGCAGCATTTAATCAGCTAACACTGCTACAGAACTCTTCACTAGGGTTAGTTAAACAAGTCACAAACTGCAATACAACATGAGTGATGTTTATCAGATTATCTGCTACTACATGAGAAAATCAGGCGTTTGCGTCAACTAAAAGAGACCGAAACGAACACAAGGTGACTGTCGTGTGCAATGCATGATATGTTATTAAAATAAGATACATTAGAGAATGAGTTTTATTGTCATTCTGGTCAAATATGTATATACACCATATGCTAAGAAAACGTAATGCTATTTCGTGTTTATCAAAAAAAGTTAACTAGCTACCAGCTAACTGATTTCAAACACTGCATAATATCCACACAAGGCATGTAATATGTGATGATAAATTGTGACACAAATTTATGATTTGAATCAATTAAGTCAAAATTAATCATGATTATCAGGCTGCGTAATCCCTTCATTTTTCCAGGCTATAATTGTGTTGTTTAGACAGCAGAGGGCGCAATAATGTACAACACCGGGAATACATGTGACTTCACTGTAGGCAGAAGTAACACAGCTCTAATGACCCGAAACCACACACACAGATTTACATGTGAAAGAGCTGCTGTGAGACTGAAAAGAAATCAGAGCTCTCTTTTTACAGACTGCTGAAGGATAAAGAAAAGCAAATAGAGGCAGTATAAATGTTCATTAACGTTTAAGAAAAGGAGTCTTTATTACTAACCTTCAGTTTTAATAAAAGGAATATTTAAGTTTAGAAAGAATAGGAAAATAAACATTGTATTTTTTGGTAATATTTTCTTTTCTGCAAACCCATCTTGGGAAAATTGAATCGTGAACCCAATAACACTGGGAATCAAATCAAATCATGACTTGGGTGAATCATTACACACTAAATTATGACTTTGCTTTATATTTTATTCCCACTGCAAAAGTGGCACCATTTATTATGAACACAGGAAGTACATTATATAGTTAATATTTGTTATAAATCTAGATCACAGCCATCATCTCTAACCGGAGAAAACCTGGTGTAGTGGTAAAGCTTTCTTGAAGTGGTTCAGTCAAACATCATTCCTCAAGGCTGCCTTGACGACTCATCCAGGAAGTCATAGAACACATCCCTCCCCCCAAATCTCAGGGGACACATGCCCCTTTTCCACCAAAGCAGTTCCAGGGCTGGTTCGGGGCCAGTGCTTAGTTTGGAACCGGGTTTTCTGTTTCCACTGACAAAGAACTGGCTCTGGGGCCAGAAAAACTGGTTCCAGGCTAGCACCAACTCTCTGCTGGGCCAGAGGAAAGAACCGCTTACGTCGGGGGGGAGTTGTTAAGACCAACAACAATAAGACCGCGAAAGATCGCCATTTTTAAGCGACGAGAAGCAGCAGCTGTACAAACGCGAAGTCATCCATTATTATTATTGTTGCTGCTTCGATATTCGCGCCAAGGTTTATGCAAACATAGCGACGTAACTGACGTATACAGCGAGGTAACGGACATATACAACGACGTAACTGACATATACAGCGACGTAACTGACGTGGCTTCCCTTAGCACCGCGAGCTATGGAAAAGCAAGCTGGTTCTCAGCTGGCTCGCAAGTTGAACGAGTTGTGAACCAGCACCAGCACTGGCCCCGAACCAGCCCTGGAACTGATTTGGTGGAAAAGGGGTAACAGTGGTGCTTGGAAGTTTGTGAACCCTTTAGAATGTTCTATTTCTACATAAAAATATGACCTACATCATCAGACTTTCACAGAATTCCTAACAGTAAAGAGAACACAAACAATGGAGAGGAAAGAAAAAAAAGTTTATATTAATAAATGTGTGTTTTTATATTATAGAAGTACACAAACCTTTCCTTCAGTATCTGGCGTGAGCTCCTTGTGCAGCAATAACTGCAACTAAACATTTTCTGTAACTGCTGATCAGATCATCAGCTTGGAGGAGTTTTATCCCGTTCCTCTCTACAGAACAGCTTCAGCTCTGGGGTGTTGGTGTGTTTCCTCACATGAACTGCTCACACATTTCTATTTGATTAAGGTCAAGATACTGACTTGGCTGTTCCAAACATCATCTTCAATATCATTCTTTGGTAGAATAACTCATGTTGAGAGATGCGGAGATGGTTTCCCTAGAGATGCAGTTCCTCGGCAGAAGTCTTGGCGTTTTCTTTTTGAATTTTCTGGAATAATTCAGAATTCATTGTTCCAATGATGGAAAGTCATCCTGGTCCAGATGCAGCAAAACATGACTAAACCACGATACGACCACCACCACCATGTTTCACAGATGGGATAAGGTTCTTACGCTGTAACGTAGCGTTTTTCTTTCTCCAAATGTAACGCCTCTCATTTAAACCAAAAAGTTCTATTTTGGTCTCATCCATCCACAAAATTTTTCCAATAACCTTCTGCCTTTTCCTCATGATCTTTACCAAACTAGTCAGGCAGAAATGTTCTTTTTGGAGAGCAGTATCTTTTTCCTTGTAACCCTGCCACACACACACACACACACCACTGGTGTTCAGTGTTCTCCTGATGCTGGACTCATGAACATTTCCCAATGAGAAAGAGGCCTTTAGTTGCTTTGTGACCTCGTGGACCATCACACGCCTTGCTCTTGGAGTGATGTTTGTTGGTCCACTCCTAAGGAGGGTAACAGTGATCTTGAACTTCATCTGTCCGACTGTGGATTGGAGGAGTCCAAACTCTTTACAGATGGTTCCGTGACCTTTTCTAGGTTGATGAGCATCAACTACTATTTTTCTGAGGTCCTCAGAAACCTCCTTTGTTTGTGCCATGATACACTTCCACAAACATGTGCTGTGAAGTAGGGTTGGGCGGTATCCAAATTTTGATACCTTTAAACCGTCTCTGTGTTTTCCCGGGGTATACGGTATTACCGAGAAAAAAATAATATTTTGTTTCGGCCTACTGTGTAACGTGCGCCTATGCCTCAAATGTACTATTTAAAAGCAGCATAGCGAATTGTGTGCATTGTGGTATGGATTAAGCAGCAAAGCGAATTTTGTGCATTGATGAATGGATTAAGAGATATTTCAAAGCATCACGCAACTCTTCCTTCATCTTGAAAATAGCATTCAACTGTCGTTTACATGTCTGCGTTGAAACGCCATTTGCAGCACTATTTCACCTACTCCATCAAAAAAAAGTACACGATGAGCAGGATCATACCCTTTCAAGCATGGGAAATAAAAAAAAGAAAAAGAATCAACCAACACCCAAGTCCGTTTAGACTGCGCGATAAACCATATTCTTCAGCGCAAATGAGGCGAACCTAATTCAAATGCGTGATAGCTGCACAAGGCAAAATCATATGGGCTCACGTCATGCCATGGCGGGGAAATTAATAATCAAATGGCCTTACCTTGCTTAAAACGTTGTCTTGATCACATAACTCCTTACAATTATTCCACTTAAATCCATACGGTTTAACACACCCAACAAAGACAGCAAGCGCATTGCTAATTCCCACCAGAAACCTAACAGTTTACGCTACGATGTTTTCTTCCGTTTCTTCAGTAGATGACATTTCAAACGTTTATTACCCACATCCCAAATGTCATACGTTATATTATTTTACCTTGTTGTTACTCATGTAACCTACTCAAAACACAACTCATTGGAGAGATCTCGTGGAAGTGGAGTACCCCAGGCTATGGTGTGCCTTAGGGGACATATTAGATTTTTTTCGATTTTGCGCGGTCATTTACATTATTGCTGGCTCTTCCTTTTCGTTTGGTTTGAAACCAAAATACTGCCACACTGCCGATGTTTGTATTTTTTTTTTTTTGCCACTAACTCGTTATCTTGACTTGCCATCTTTCAACCGCGGTCTCAGTCTCTTTTTTTTTTTTTTTTTTTTTAGATAGGACAGTATAGAGAGAAGAAATGAGCGGGAGAGAGAGAGACAGGAAATGAGCGGGGGAGAGAGAGACAGGAAATGAGTGGGGGAGAGAGAGACGGGATCGGGAAATAACCTCGGGTCGGAATCGAACCCGGGTCCCCGGATTTATGGTACAGTGCCTTAGCCATCTGAGCCATGACACCCCCGGTCTCAGTCTCTTGCGAAGCTTTCTGTCAGACTCCAAAATGTCACGCAGGGTTGCCATGGTAACGACATAAACAACCCTGCACGCGATGAAAACTTCTTTAGGAAATTGATAGAATTAGTGAAAATACGATCACACAGTTATTCGGGATGATCTTCAATTTATTATTTTATATTATGACCTCATGTACTCCATATTTATTTAGATATTATATATTTTTTTAAAATGACGGTAATGAGACCGATACCGTTGGTACTTTTGGATACCTCGGGATACCTTCTTACCGTAATACCGCCCAACCCTACTGTGAAGATCAGACTTTGATAGATCGCTGTTCCTTAAATAAAAGAGCTCACACTCACCTGATTCTCATCCCACCGACTGAAAACACCTAACCAGAAATTAACTGCTAATCCTAAGGCTTCGTATACTTTTGCCACTCCCTGATATACAATACTGGATCATTTCCCTCAGTAAATAAATGACCAAGTATAATATTTCTCTCATTTGTTTAATTGGGTTCTCTTTATCTACTTTTAAAACGTGTGAAAATCTGATGCACAAATATAGAAAGTTCTAAAGGGCTCACAAAATTTCAAACACCATTGTAGATGGACCATAAGGACATCTAAAGATCTGCAGGCCTCACTCGCCTCAGAGAAGATCAGCGTTCATGATTCCATCGTTGGTAACCATGGGAGAGTGGCACAGCAAAAACCACCACTAATAACAACAAAACAGCTTGTCTCAAGTTCACCAAGACACACCCTGATGAACCTCAAGCCCTTGGGTAATGTTCTGTGGACTCAAAGATGTTCTGTGTTCGAAGGCACGAGTCCCTTTAGCTCTGCTGTAAAAAGAACACAGCAGTCCACAATAAAATCAAGCAACCACAAGAGCAAGTCCACCTCTGAATGGTTCAAAAGGAATGAAAAGTATCGGAGTAGCCTAGTCAAAGTCCTGACCCGACTTAAACTGAGAGGTTCATGCCCAAAACATGGGCGAATCAACAATTCTGCAAAGAGTGAAGATTCCTCCACAGCAATGTGAAAGACCAACCTCTGGTTTTTGGACGAGTTTCCATTTGCAATTTTTGTGATGTTCAGTGCAAGCACTTATACCGCAAAGATAAACTAATCACAGCACTCCAGTTGTATGAAAGTCATGGTTATTGAGATACAAACCTAAAAGTATCCTTTCCTGGGAATCACGAAAGGAGACCAAATCAGCTGAACCAATCACCTTACATGGCACGTTATGCCAAGCAGAGACAGCTTGCACTCGCATGCCATGCTTCAGTTAAAGCAAGCCCCAGACTGCTGTTTTCAAGAGGACCAGGGATCAGTACTCTGAACCACCTTTCACACTCCACTGTAAACACCTTTCACACTTCACTAAATGTACTGAACGTAATTCACTACGAACAATCGTTCCATAGTGTGAAACACAATCTGGTTGCTTTCTTCTTTTCAGTGGCAAACAGCAACAGGGACTCGGGTACCGATACACGCAGACGGAGTAAGCTCATGCTGGCATGGTGTTTGACGGAGGTCAAGTTTCTATTCATGGCACAGAGCGGGTGGAGCATGACGGTGTAAAGAGCTCGTGTGACGAGGGAACCCACAGTGAACTGTATTCAAGTGTACTGCCTTTTTAAACCAGGAAACTTAGGAGGCTGCGACATGGCTCGATATTACGAGCAAGCGATCTATCAAAAATACATCACGAATAGTGTAGCTCTACAAGGAAACATCAACTTCACAAAGAATAACAGACTACTTAGGCCAAAGTACACTTTCAAACAAAATGTAAACTATTATTTCTAAAATTAAACCAACCATGGATAGCGGATTTAAAAACACCTATTTTACAAACATTAAATAAAATATGTAAACCATATCTCTGCTCATGTATCCTGTACTTAAAGATATTTAAATGCCTTATTAAAAGTAATGCCTTATTGTAATGCTTTAAAATTAATATACATCATGAGTGATGACCAAAATGAATTTGTCATTTTATTCTCAAGCACAAAACTATTGATAAATCGTGGCTTCCAGATCCCGTAAAAAGGCAGCCTTGCCTCAGGGCTAATTTGGCATGTTGTCACACATGGAACCCCGGTTATCTGGGTCATTTCCCTTCATCTGACTCCGGGCTTGTTTACTCGCTGAAATTCGATATTGTTGGACTCTTACAAAAATAACGACGGGAAATCGCCGAGCTGTGTTTGGATGTTCAAATTCATATACAAAGAGGATATTCAGTTCATGAATTTCCGAGAAAAAACACTAATCTATAGCGAAAGTGGGTGAGGTTTGTGCAAATGAAACTTGCACCCCGTCAAGAAGAAGAGGAGAGCTGTGGACAAGCTGATGATAGCCCGTGTAAATATGCATCCTTTTTTTTTTTTTTAATCATCAGTTAACAACCACCAGCTAACGATCTAGATCAGGGATGAGAGTGGGTGGTCACCAAAAAAGCAGAAAACAAGATGGCGCCCGAAGCCGGGGGTCTAGGAGGGATACCCCCCCAGGAAAATTTTGAAAAATAAGGCCTTACAAACCACTTTTCCTGCAATCTGAGCTGTAGTAGATAAAAAAAAATCTGTTGTCTTTTTTATATATTTACATGAAAATATGTTTCAAATCAATAGGAGTATTGTTTGAATTCAAAATAAAATCACATTCTACATTCAAGGGTATGGTTATAATTTATGATCAACAAAAATGACAAACTAAATTCACATTAAACGCAAGTTTTATTAATTATCAAAATGTTCATATATTAAATAAAATTTCTTAGGGAGAAAAGGTCAGTCACCCTATGTCCTCATTAGTTGCATATGATTTCAAAGTCTTTTGAAATATTTGTTTTCAAAACTGTCAGCATTAATTCAGATTTACTGACCATCATATACATGTTCAATGTATTAAATCAAACGAATGCTAAGTTTATGGGATAATGTCTATGTACACTTTATACAATTATTTATAGTTCACAGTCACTTCTCATTTTCATTTAATCATTTCGACTTCTTCAGCCTTTTGGCCAAAGACAAGAGCTTGTCAGTCCTCTCTCTGTTTTTTATACCAGCATCGATTTCACGTACCTTCGCTTCGTCTCGCTTGTCAATTGTATTCGGCATTTTGAGTAAAAAAGCCGATACAAAAGAGAAACGCATTTTTGAAGCGCAGCGACGATGAACATGTGCAAGTTTCGATAAAATAGAACGATGCGGGTACTTTTGTAAGAACTGTTATGATTGGCTTTTGTTCTCTCCCACACTCTTGTAAGAACTGTTATGATTGGCTATCATGATCTCGCCAGCAATGTTTTGGCCAATTACATTGTAGATAGGGCGGCACGGTGGTGTAGTGGTTAGCGCTGTCGCCTCACAGCAAGAAGGCCCTGGGTTCGAGCCCCGGGGCCGGCGAGGGCCTTTCTGTGTGGAGTTTGCATGTTCTCCCCGTGTCCGTGTGGGTTTCCTCCGGGTGCTCCGGTTTCCCCCACAGTCCAAAGACATGCAGGTTAGGTTAACTGGTGACTCTAAATTGACCGTAGGTGTGAATGTGAGTGTGAATGGTTGTCTATGTGTCAGCCCTGTGATGACCTGGCGACTTGTCCAGGGTGTACCCCGCCTTTCGCCCGTAGTCAGCTGGGATAGGCTCCAGCTTGCCTGCGACCCTGTAGAACAGGATAAAGCGGCTACAGATAATGAGATGAGACATTGTAGATAACACGTATTCTACCGCGAGACTTGGCGAGACTAAAGATGGCCAAAATGTAAACATGTAACATCGTCGTACGCTTGAGTATCACGAAGGAACATACCCCAACCCCCCCCTCAATGAAAAAAAACCTCTCAACGGATTTGGCATAATATCGATTTTCGCTCAGAAAAGGCAGAAATCCGCCGAAAAGCAGAAAACTCTCATCCCTGCTAGATTGATTAGAATATATTTACATTTGTGTTAGTCAAGGCACGAAATGGACACTAATATTTGCATACTTCTATCCATTATAAAATATTTATTAGTACATGATTTATACAAATCTAATTAAATTTTCCAGCTGTTGCACCATGCCACTGCATCTACCCAAATCAAGACAGAATCACGACCAGAGAATTAGTGGAGCAAAAAAGAAAGCCATTTATTTAATAAATGACATTTGATCTGACATTTGGACAGTCTGTCGATTCCCCCATTATCGTCCACTTCATACTATCTTTGAATAATTATACTGTACCAGTCCTGTGCGCTTTGGCGCCACGCACCAGAAGGACTCTCGGGTGCACTCCGGACTGCACACGCACCAAGCGGACACTCGCATGCGTGCTGTTAATTATGAACGCCTGCGTGTGATTAAGACGCATCAGTGTGCCTATAAAAGGACCGTCAAAGCACACTCGGTGCAAAGTGTTATGTGACGTTTGTACACTTTGCTGAGACTTTTTTTCTCCATGTTGATCTCCTAGTTTTCCGATCCCTGTACCTAGTTTCCGTTTTTGGTCTGTGCCTGTGATGCTCCGTGCCTCGCCCGACCAATTGCTTGTTTCTTGTTTAAACCTTCCCTGCCGTTTTGGATTGTTTGTCACTTATTAATAAAACGTACTTCTACACTTGCAACCCTCTCCTACCGATCACCTGACACACCGAACAAGTATACACTTTAAAGATTACATTTCTGCATTTATTGCAGTACATGTAAATATTTTCCCTATATTTTTGCAGTGGCCAGCTTAGAATAAAAATCCACAAAACAATCTGTGTTTCCAATTCTCTCTGGCTGGTGGTGCGCTATCGGCGGTGAGTGGGAGTGTCGTGAACTGGTAGTTTCTCATCTTGGGGGCTCGAAAAGATCTCATCTCATTATCTCTAGCCGCTTTATCCTGTTCTACAGGGTCGCAGGCAAGCTGGAGCCTATCCCAGCTGACTACGGGTGAAAGGCGGGGTACACCCTGGACAAGTCGCCAGGTCATCACAGGGCTGACACAGACAACCATTCACACTCACATTCACACCTACGCTCAATTTAGAGTCACCAGTTAACCTAACCTGCATGTCTTTGGACTGTGGGGGAAACCGGAGCACCCGGAGGAAACCCACGCGGAGAACATGCAAACGCCGCACAGAAAGGCCCTCGCCGGCCCCGGGGCTCGAACCCGGACCTTCTTGCTGTGAGGCGACAGCGCTAACCACTTCACCACCACGCCGCCCGCTTGAAAAGGATAACCAAGTTTAATTAACTCCAGAATATCCTTGATAATCTTCTGCCCCTTCATCCGACATACAAGAATCCCAGTCACTATCAGAATTCTCCCCACAACATGATTCCATATGGAGACTGGTCTAACCACTGCTGCTGCGCACATGAATGAAACGGATACCTGGATTGTTACACGCGTGACATCACACACCCCTTCAGGATCAGTCTCGGCAGATTCCGTGAAAATCGGCTGATCTTACTGATTTTCCATTAATTTCTGGCCTTTTGGATCAGCTATGGTTCGAAAACGCATCGGTTAATCAACATGATTGTTGCTTTGGACAAGGAAAAAAAAAAGTGGAGTTTATAGGCATTACATACACTTTAAAATACTCATTTGTCTGACATCCACCTTTCCACTTTCAAATACTAGAGACATTAGTAGCGGTGATATAATTTACTGTTTAACATTTTTTTTTAAAAAGACGCCGTCCCTGGCTGACTGATTCCATGTTACACCATAAAACAAAGGAATTTGACAGTCCTAGCCTTAGGGCTCATCAGATTGAGGATATTAGTCATATTTTAATTAAAATGAAGGTTCATGAAGCATCTCAATTCATTATTCGTCATAACTCTACAGGCCACTATTTAAAAAAAAAAAAAAAAAAAAAAAAAAAAAGACACGCCTCAAACCTGTGTTCCGGTCTGGGACACTAACTACAAACTCCAACAGTCCAGATAGAGCCGAAATATAAAAAAAAAGTGTTTAAATGTCCACGCTGTATCTTCACTCGTTCTGTTGTGGGGATGTTGACGAGTCAGGGGGAGGACACACAGTGAGGCTGACCGTATAGGAGCAGGCCTTAAGTGCACTCAGTCTGATGATATTTCAGATAAGATGAAGCTGATTCGACAGTCAGCAGCACACCACCATGTTTTGATATCACACACTGATCTCACTGTGGGTGTGGAGACTACCATCCGCTCCCAAAATAATTCCTCCTGCAGTCAATTTTAAATAAAATCCCTACGCTGTGACGGAGTGAACTCGTTTGTGAGCAGCGCCGTGTGAAAGAGCTGCAGGTTGCACATCACCACCCAATCCCACCCAGAGAGTTTAGAATCAGCACAGCAGGGCACGGGGCTCAACAAGTCATGCACGGCTCGAAATTCGCGGTGGTCCGGTCGCCCAAGGCGACTTAATTTGTCATTTGGCGGGTAATTCCTGTCACTAGTCAGCCCGGCCGGCTAGTTGAAAATAAATAAATAAATAAATAAATAAATTTTATATATATATATATATATATATATATGAAGCGAAGATTCAGACACACCATCAACTAAAGTTGCCACATATTAAGCGTGTGCCATGTCTGTGTTAATCGATGTGTTTATCAAATACCGAAGAATTCCGAATCATATCGTGTACGAGTCAGGCTGTCGTTTTTTTCACTACTGCGCATGCATATAACGCAACTCATTGAATATTGCGGTAATCACGTTATCAAATTCAATAGATGTGGCTACATTATCGCCCATTTAAACACGTGTTTTTACTGTTGTTTACATCTACATCTGCCAAAGCTACGTTGCGATGTGGAATTTTCTGAAAGGTGTACAGAAACCGCCAGAGACGGGGACAAAGCGACCTCGGTCTGAAGAGGAGAAAAAGGCCGCCGATAAAGCGTACAAGAAGGAGAAACGACAAAGGACTTGTAAGCAAACGTGGGAGCAGGGTAGGCCTTGGCTGCGATACGATTTTTATGGAATAATTAATTTTTTTCCAAGTTGATTCCTAGTCAATATGAAGCTCCTAATGCTTTCTCTCTCATAAATGGTTAAACACAGAAAGCATGTTGGACATATTTTGGGTGCTATAGTCATGATAGTAAGTAGATTTGTTTTCAATACTCATACACCAAGTTGCCAAGTTTTCCAATATATTATTATTTGTTGATATTATATTATGGTGCTCTGTGTTGTTCTCATTTATGTATTTAACAACAGTATCAAAATACTCAGGTCTTGAAATAAATGCACATTAGTCATGAACAACGGTAACTACTCTCTTTTGCGTTATTTTTGACAGAAGTAAAATTCATACATGAACAAATTTTGGCTAGGTGATTTTCTGTTCAGCTAGTTACTTTGAAAGGTAACTAGTCCGGCTGGCTGGTGAAAAAATATATGAATTTCTAGGCCTGTCATGCTTGGAAAACTGATACATGTCCTTAAATAGTGTACAGTGATGGACAGATTTATTATTTTTTGCTCATTTATTGCACTGATTTAAAAAAAAAAAAAAAAAAACACGACTGTAGCCTGTGCATCACGTGTACTCTGTCACTTTGTCCCCTGTGTAGCTGGCGTCTATAATGTAGCCTAAAAACAGTGATGTCCTGAAACAGATTTTCTGTAACTATGGGAAAGATGTTGTTTGATGTATTGGGCAACTAATAAAATGCTCCATCAACGCCCCGCTCTTCAGCTCTAACAGGAGTTAAAAAGTGACTTTCCTGACAGCAAACACCGATCTAATGACCTTCATTTGTCTATCATTGCATCAGTAGGTCAGTCATTACATCAGGTCACTAGGTGGGACTGGAACTGCTGAAATGAACGTATAGCTCGGTTTGGTGACTTGCAGTGACTCACCTGAGCGTGGAAATTTGCCATGGTGGTCGTTTCAATGTCTTTCTTGCCAAGGATCTCCATCTTCACAGGTGAATTGGGGAATTTGGTAGAAAAATATTCCAGGAAGTCAGGGAGGTAGGAGGCAGCTCCATGGACGATGCCCATGACGTAGTGCGCAGCTCCATCGTGGTCCTCGCAGAACGCCAGCGTCACAAATTCATGAGCGAACCTTTGCATCTCCTCGGGCGAGAGAACGGCAAGCTCACGGCTATAGGCGTGGACGACCAGGGCACCGCCGTTCGGCTGCTGCTCCACATGCACAAAGCGGCCAAATTCTAAACCGTCCAGCCCCGGGAGTCGAGAATGGAGCTGGGAAGTTTTCCCACTGCTTGCTGCCCCAGTGTCCCCGACTCCAGAGCTGGACTTGGAGCCGCTGCTCTTCTCCTGCGGGACAGTGGCAGTAGAAGAGGAGGAGGACAGCGTGAGTGTTTTACAGACAGGAAACGGGGATTTGAACTCGGTCTCCGATTTGGACAGCATCACTGGGAGTTCTGGGCTCAGCAGAGCCGAATACAGCGTCTGACTGGACTTGCTGTACATCTTGGGTCGCTTCCGTCTCTCGGCCTCTTTGTGTTTCTTTTTCTTTTTCTTCTTCGCCTTTTTGAGCAGCAGCTCCTCTGCATTGGCCTTCGGTTTCTCCGTATCAACTAGAAGAAGAAAGCAGGAGCATTCATCAGTAATAATAGCAGAAATTAAACAGGAAATTGAAACTGTTTATAACAGGCTTATGCGATATTAATTGTTCCGATTGTGATTTTCCATTGTAAATCATCACAATGATTTAATCGTCCTGAACAGTAGGAGAGGTGTAACAATATCAACTGTGGCCATCAAAAAATCTTTACTCTGCAGTAAACAGTTCTCCACTGCAATAACTGAAAGAGCTATTTAAAAGGAGTTATTGGGCAGTTGGTGGCTCAGCAGTGAAGGCTGAGGTTTCTGCTCAGAAGGTCAGGGGTTCAAGTCCCAGCACCTCCAGGCTGCCACTGTTAGGGCCTTGACCGAGGCCCTCAACCCTCTCTGATCCAGGGGGCACTGTACCCTGGCTGACCCTGTGCTCTGACCACAGATTCCTAACAAGCTGGGATATGCATGCGAAGAAAAGAATGTCTTCTTCAAAGGGCAAGGGTATAAACCGAGGGTAGAACCCCATGAGTTCCTCATAACTCAACATGACACTAGGGGCGCGTGTCATTCGGACTTGGTGTATAAACACAACAAAAGCTGTGCTATCGAATAAAAATTAAAACATTAACGCTCTGCTCAGACTGTCACTGGTTTGCAGGGTTGCCAAGTCTCAGCAAAATGTTCACCACAAATACAGACCCTCCCCCAAAGTTCTAGAATTTTAAAAGAGGGAAAATTTTCCCTTCGTGTCCAAGTATTTACTGTATTACCAATATTTAATTATTACTCATTTCTTCCACCCACAACCTCATGCCAAAACTGGGAACGACCTGGCAACCCTGCTGTGTCTTTAGTCACGCAGCTCTACAGCTCTGTTTAGCTGAAATGTATTCCTGAATCCTGTGTTCTGCTCCACACCAAGTGATCAGATATCTGTAGCTTCCCAACTGCCAGGTCGACTCCTCTAACCGGGACTGAATCAGACAGGAAAAAACAAACAAACAGTCTTAAAGCAGCACAGAGAACATGACTGTCTGCACAAATGGTATTAAATATTAAACTCTCGTCTTATATAGCAGTAACTCGTGTCTATAATAACCTGTCAAAACATTTTCCCCACTGTATTTACTAAAACAGTGCAGGGTTCCACGTGAAAACGTGCTCCACGTTAAGGGAAGCCAATATGATGATGATATAACCAAAGATGTGATCCCAAGCCACTCAGCACAATTCATTGTTAGAACAAGAAACAAACATGGCCATGCAGAAACACTGCTCACAAAAGGTGGCAACACAAGATTGTGCTTCAGGTGAAACAGACACCTGTGCGAGTATGAAGTAGGGAAAAAAAAAACCCAGCTACCGGCTTCATGGTAAAATCCCCTCCAGTTAGTATGACGCAAGTCTCGATTCTGCAAACCCACATGTGCACGTGATCCACGAGTGGAAAACAGTCCTCATACCCATTCCGTGCGCTTGTATCACATACACGTGGGTTTCAACACCCTCTCCCGTCATTAGTCAGCTCTAAAAACACTACAGTTGTAAAAAATTAAGGAGACTAGAGTTTGATTCGGTTGCAAAAGAGGATCAGTGTAAAAGTTCCCAAAGACCCAAGGTTTCAAAAGTTTGGTAAAATTTCAGATTATAGCAGCACTAGCTCTATACACGAAAACCACCCCAAGTGTTGTTTATTCATGTTTCTTAAATTACTATTAATGCACAGAGCTTTTTAATATCTTGAGTCCTTAGAGCTGCTAGACACTTCTCATTAAAGCCATCAAATCGTCTGCTTGCTGCCTGAACTTCCACTGAATCGTGGCCTTTACACATCAGATACAACATGAAACTGTGACACAAAAATGCAAAAAAAAAAAAAAAAGTGTGAGAAATTTTGACAAAGTATTCACACTGAATTTGATGTGAATGTAATTTCATGTTCGTTTTATTCTGGATTCACACTGCGACTGTCAGTGGTGTTCCGAGTGAATGAGGGAGTTGTCTTGCAGTGATTTAGAGAATAAAATTATAGACATGCTCTCAAGAAAGAGAAAGTTTTGGGTACAAAAAAAAAAACAAATAAATAAATAAAAACAGGGAGTGTCTCAGAACCCCGTTAAAAAGTTGAAGTTGAGAGACAGGATGTTGGACAACAAAATCGAAAGCAATGCTCACAGTGTGAGAAATAATATGGAGTTTTATTCCTATAATTAATCAAGACCGTGGTCTTTAAAGTGCATGTCAAAAATGACATCATAAAATCCCAGGCTCTCTGTGTGTGATCTGTTCAAATAGGTTGTAAAGTTCACAGATAAATAAATACATGGATTAAAGCAAAAAAAAAAAAATCTGACTGAAAAAAAAAAAAAAGCTCCATGTCATTGGCCCCTACCACGTCAGCGATGCGTCAAGTTTTAAACGCCGTGTTGTCCATTATCCCCTCGGCCCCTACTTATAGTACATTTACATAATTTTAACAATGACTAAAGCTAAGGCAAGACTTGACCATTGTCATTACTGGCTATTCATGATGAAACATCAAGTTTTCAGCGCAAAAGTGCAAATTTATTTCAACAGTACTTTAGTAATGCACAGCAGTGGTTCAGAGAAAAGTGCAAGTGCAGTCAAACTTGAACCAGGCTTTCAAAAGAGTGGAACAGAAAGAAAAATAAGAAAATCTGTTGAAATAAAGCCAGGAAACAAGAAAAGTAAAGTGAAAGTTCACTTTTTCTGCTTCTTCACAGTGAAGCCAAAGGCATCTAGTTTGGCAACACCTGATGCCTGTTTTTGTTTCTTTTTCCTTGGCACAGCAGCAGGAGCTTGCCATTATCGCCCATTTCATTTAGCCAAGCCCATCTCCACTTATTCTTTACCGTTTTGTCGAAGGCTGACACATCTGTGCCTTCATTTAAAAGAAGCGCGTCCATGCTGGCAAAACCGAAAGTAATTTGACGCGCTCTAGTGATGGAAATCGAAGGGCCTGTGTCAGGTGAAATATGGCCTTATATGCAGTACTCGAGTTGAGGGGGGATGTGGGGGGAGGCATCCCCCTTCCGAAATAAAAATCTCAAATCATCCCCCTTATAAAACGGCCATCCCCCCATCACATCCCTTGGGCCATTTTACCAATTAAATGTGGAAATTAGCCTACTATTATTTTAACAAATATTACTACCATTTCAACATTAGAGGCTTTGCGCAGTGATAGCCTACATGTAGCCGGATAAAAAAGACGCATATTTATTTATTTGGTTGCAGCTCTCATTCACACCTATACGGAGGTTTCAGTCACTGAAAACAGCTACTTTTGCAAACTCTGGGCAGAGTGGAGATTTCTGAAAACTCCATCTTCAGACACTCGTATAAATCGGGAAAACGAAGCAACAGTGGGCGAGAGGGCGCGCGCGAATATAATGAGTCGTAGGTGTGAATCTTTCACCGAATGCCAATTGTCCCGGTTCTTCATTAAATCGCACGCACAAATTCACTCGGTTAACTTTCAAATAACTGTTCTTGTGCACTTGCGACACCGGAGCCACTTTCCTGAATTTTGAGCTTTGGAGTATTCGCTTCTTTATCTATTTAATCAATGAATTTGTCACATACATTAAATTACTAATGTAAACCATTAGTAGCCTATTTAAGCAATCGCTGTCTTCCGACCTTTTGTGCTTAGTGAATGAGACACTTCATTACACTCCACTGACCGACTTCCAATTCCGGACTTTTTTGAAAATGTAAAATATAGGCCTAGGAGATGTTTTTTTGGCACTTAATTCGCGTTGGTCCTTCACTATTAATTTGAGACTGACGAGGCACTAAATACTGTGGAATTATTTTCTCCTTACTATGAAGTTTGGCATCTTAAACAAGTGTTGGGAAATCTTGCAGCCCGACTCTGCAGCCTCCAATGTTTAAGCGAACTGCTGAAACCATAATGTTTAAAGATTAAATCGTAGGCTAATCAAACCAAAGAAAAACACAGCCTTTCCAGAACATTGTCTGCCGAAGCCTGTTTAACCTACAAAAGGCTTAATAGCATAGGTCTTGCTGCGGCTTCAACAGGGCTGTTTAGATTTTTCACCTGATCACCTTTCAATAGGCAAATATTATTATTATTATTATTATTACTACTACTAATACAACAATAGGCCTAGTATTAGTAGTAGGCAAGTAGTTGCCTAGTAGTAGGACAGCCAGATTGTTTCATCAGTGGAGCCGCCATTAAAAGGAAACGCCTCGGGGTGAATCGCGTCCCGAGGCGCGGGGCTGGCCCGCCCTGGCAGCGCTGGTTCATTAGGGAGAGGGCAGAGGTCGCTGGCTGCCAAGTTCGTGGAGGCTGGGACCTCACCTGGCCGAGTTACGAGCGTGCAAAGTCGGGCTGGAGCCACCGATAGAAACGAAACTCAAGCCGAGCACCGCAGCTCGCTGCCTACGCCTAGCCTCCCCGGGACTAGACAGTAGCGTAGGCTGTATATTTATTTAGGCCTATCTAGCACAACAACTTATTCCTTTACATATACTCAAACATAGCACAAGAAAGGGTTCAACAACAGGCAATCACAGCAGCTTGGTGAAGTTCTAAATCACATCGGTGTCAGACCTATGGGCCTACCCCCCTTTTTTTCCTCGGATCTGCATCACTCTCATTATTGACCTTTAGTGCTCCCAGTTGACGGAAATCTGTCGTAGCGACGGAAAACTTTAATCCATGTAAATAATTGGTTTGGGGGGGGGGGGGGGGGGGGGGGGGGGGGGAATCTGCATCTGAATTATTTTCCTAAACAAACAAACACCACACACACACAGCATGTCCGCCATTAGATCGCAGCGATTTATTAGTCAGCGGTGCTGCGTGTGACGTCATATATGCAACTTCCTTCTTTTGTAAAGATCTCAACACAACTTTACGACAACAAGGACAAAAAAGTGACGCAGAGTAAGTATGCTTTGATTTGCTTTTAGATCAGCTATTGTCTGTCGTCTATCCAAGTATTATATTTGGCCACATAGAAACTGGTTATTGATCTGACGAAGGATGACTAATAAATTCAAGCAACAGGCTAAACACAAGTGTGACCCTTATTGTGCGGCGGTGAGCTCTTTGGGATGGCGCTTCTGACTTGTTTCCTGATCATAGGAACTGCACCATGTACCAGACGTCGCTCAAATCCCTCCATGTGAATTTGCCTCACAAAAGGGGTGTTCACACGGCACATATTTGCATCGATGCTGCACCGATGTATTTTGTTGCGATATATCTTACACCAGTGTAAATTTTGTGGAGCGTTTACACGTCACAAACCTGCTTACTAGAGAGAAGCGTGTTAGCACCGGTGCAGCCCCACTTGCGTTCACACGGCAGTTTTCGCGACCGTGCTATACGATAGTAATAATGCGGAAATGAAATATGCGCATGCATGAAAATGTACTTCCTTTTCCCAGTCGTCATGGCATCACCAAGCGCCGGGAAAACAACGTGGATGAAGACACCAGTGTTGCCAGATACTGCGGACGTTTTCCAGCCCAAAATATGTTCAAATCCGCCAAAATGCACAGAACTGGAAGACACGCAGTTCTGTTGTTGTTGATATTCGCCATTTTGGAAGCACAAAATACCAGGATGCAAATTATGCAATGCCCGTATGTAATCAACTCTCCTCACGCGTAGCGAGTCTACCCCTGTAGCGTTCAGACGTCCCACTTTATAAAATCGGTGCTGCCCCGCAAACTAGCATTTACTCCGGAGTAAATTTCTTAAACCACCTCCCGAGCAGGGTTAGATTTGCACCGGTTTAAGCAGCTTTCAGGGGCTACACCGGTATAACTTTGTACCGTGTGAACGCTCTAGCGGGGCAGCCCCGGTGCTACACCGGAGTAAAAGTTGCCGTGTGAACACCCCTAAATTTATCTTTTTCGAAAATGTACGGAGCAGACACCAAGCCATCCTGTCAGCTTGAAGTTAATTCTCTTTGTCCACACTAATAGAACCCGTTCATTCCGTAAGTGTCCTGCCGACTTTGGGCTATAAAATGGATCAAAATTCCACCTTTTTTTTTCCCCCCTTTAAAATTGGAGGACTCAAAGGAGTCAAACTTTGCCAGCTAAACAGAACATGTTCCCAGTCTCATATTAAAATACAATTTAGACAGTAGATTATTTAACATGTGTAGTTTTATAAGGTATAATTTCCAGGGGTGAATTCATTTTCATAAGATTAACACCAAGTTTTAGAGCAGGATTTATTCATTTCACATTCAGATTTCGCAACGTTCCCCCGCTCACTCTCTCAAATTGCTGTGTGCTCGCGAATCTTCTGCTCACAGATGCAAAACCTGAACGTGAAATGAATACTGCTCTCAAACTGAAAGACCATGTTCTTGATCAGGGTTCCCACAGTTTTTCAGGCTTCTTTTTTTAATGACTTTTAAGGACCAATTTTAATTTTTTTTAAGGACCCAATGACCAAAACTGAATATCACTGGTGTGAAATTGCCTATTGTAACAATCATTTGCTTGTTTTCCCACACTTCATCTGCTTGTTTTCTTTATGACTCTTAGGCTACGTTCACACTGCAGGCTGAAGTGACTCAAATCCGATCTTTTCGCCCATATGTGACCTGTATCCGATCTTTTATTGACAATATGAACGACACAGATCCGATTTTTTCAAATCCGACCCAGGCCGTTTGGATATGTGGTCCTAATTCCGATTCCTATCCGATCTTTTCATATGCGACTTCAGTCTGAACCGCCAGGTCGCATTCATCCGACTTACACGTCATCAACAAGCCACAAACGTCACTATTCTGCGCTGAAGTAGGCGGCGGGTCTCTCAAAAAAAGTTACAACATGGCGCATAATCACGGGCGCAGATAGAGGGGGGGACTCGTCCCACCCAGATTTAAATTCACCTCATTCGGTCCCCCCCACTTATAGGGAGGAAAAAACGTCTATGCTGTCTTTCTTTGCATAAGGCAAACCTCACAGAAAAATCAAAAGACTAATTACCATTCGGTTTATTGAGGTGCACAGCAGTGTATACATAGTTGCAACAACTCACATAAAACAAAACAAAGACTAATATTCGGTTGGTTGAGCTGCGCAGACTGCACAGGTTGCGAGCTCGAGCTTGGTTGCTATGGTTACTAACAACAAGTTTGACAGGCTTATCGGGGTTGGTTTGCTGGCAGCTTTGTCCCCCCCCCAGTTTTTTGTCCCTCCCAGTTCAAAAAACGTATCTGCGCCCCTGCGCATGACATCAATGCGAGGGACGCTTCGGGCTGTGAAGGTTCTGAATCTTCTCAATGGAAGGACGCAGAGGTTAGGGAGCTGATTTCCATTTGGGGGGATGCAGCTATTCAAGCTAGATTGGATGGGTCATACCGCAACCGGGCGGTTTTACTTCCGTAAACACTGGCCATGCTCACTGCGTGTGATGTCGTCGTATCCTGCAATGCGCATGCGGAACACTTTTAGGTCGCTTTTCGTTCATACTGAGGATCACATACAAGTCGCATATATTTGTTAATGTGAACGACCTCACAAAAAAATCGGAATTGAGCATTAAGCCTTGCAGTGTGAACGTAGCGATAAAGGACTTTTCTTGACCAAATCTTGCAACAAGTGCAGCAATTCCTGATATGTCTGATATTTAAAACGATTTTAAGAAAACCTCAACGGTGGGTGAGGAAATGGTTAGTGGCTAAAAATAAAAAAATATAAAGAAATTAGAGTAAAATTTATTTCACAAGATTTTCATTTTTGTTCATGAACAATTGAAACTAAAAGTATTAAATTGACACAGGGTGGCCCAGAAACCCCCCTTGCTATTCTTATGTTATGGAATAAATTTTCTAATGAGTCTGCATGTTTCTATACATGTTATAGACAGATTGAAAGTCGTAAGTTTTGTTAATCCATGTTTCCATTAATATGCATCAATGGCGGGCGACCGAGCTGATACGAAGTAGTCACGTCACCCTGTTCGGGACTGATCCCGAACAGCGCTACGTGGTTCCGGGCTATTCTCAAAAGCAGACACCAGGGGTCGCCACTATACATTTTGTTCAGCCCCTGACCGCTAGTGCAGTTCGCCTGTGAAACAGGGTCGTTTGCGCGAATCGGGGCAGCGGGAACAGCGTTTTCGGAAATTAAAAATGTGTTATTAGAAGGGAAACGAAAAAAACCCCTGATTTTTAAGGACTTTTATTGACTAACAGATTTTCATCAATTTTATGGATAATTAAGTACTTAATTTTACAAATTCATTTTTTTAGGACTTTTATGGACTTTAAGGACCTGTACGAACACTGTTGATTAAAGAGGACTGTTTAGATGTTTGAGAAAATGCCCAGGCTAGAATCTGGGCTTAGTCACCATCAGTTAATGTAGAATGTGTGTGTGTTGGGGTTGGTGGAATATGGCCCTTGTCTAGTTTTATTTCTGTTATGATTTTAAGCACATTTCTTTGTGAACACTAAATACAATAAGAGAACATCTGAATAATCGTGATCATTGAAAAATTAAAGGAACATAAGAAATGTGTCATTATTGCATGTTAATTATAATGCATTTGTTTTTCTCTTTCTCGCATATCAATCATTTAGATTCACTGACTAATCAGTAAAACGGCTGATCTATTCACTGATGGAGAAATAGCTGTTAGTGGCAACTCTAATGTTATTAAAAAGTTTACGCAAACACCGTGCATAGTACTCAGTCCTCGAAAAAAAAAAAAATCTCCCAGCCTAACTTGCCCAATGGGGAAGCAGCACCCAAAACATACTTGGCCGAAAAACAATTCCACTTGCCCAGAGCTTTATTTTATTTTGGAGAGGACACAATGCAGTTGATTTTTTTTAAAATAGGTGAAGCAGCATAATTATCATAAATCCACAAAACCGTAACGCCAATATATGCAGACACATTCAGAAAGAAAGAAGTTCTAGTAGCAGAGGAAAGAATAATTAAGGGTATATTAAGCTGTGGAGAGTTTTGAAGGAGTAGTAGAACAATAATAATGCTGGAGCTTTGTTTCTGTTATCAAAGGAACACAGTCCTGTGCAAAATGTCACCATGGAACCAGAGTGCAGAAATGAACCTACAGTTCGAGAGAGTTCTACACAAACACACTGAACTTTACAACAGCTGCACGCATGTGAAATGGAAATAAATCGACTAAGGCAGGAAAAACTATTTTGGATAAAATTGTTATTGTCCGTTACACGCTGATCAACCTGTGCGACTCAGCTGTGCCTTTGAATCGAGAATAAATGAAAAGGGAACTGAATAGGGATGTTAACCGATGACCGTTTGACCGAATCAACGTCAACCGGTTAATTTTTTTTGGTTGTCAGTTAAAAAAATCAATCATTTTGAAGCTGCCGATTTTGGAGCGGAGAACCTGGAATTCTGTGTTGTAAACGCTTGGGGCATGCAATGCGGTGCAAGGACGACAGCTGACAAATCAGAAACACCCATTCAGACAGTCGCCCCTCCCTCGAAAGTAATCCCCTTGATTGGTGGACAGCAAACCAGTCGCGCTTTCCCAGACTTGCAAGCTTGGCGGAGCGACACCTTTGCATCCCCGGGACTTCTGTTCTATCAGAGAGGGTTTTCTCCGCTGCGGGCCTTGTAGTCAATCGACTGCATACGCGTTTGACCCAAGAGCATGTAGATATGCTTGTGTTTATGAATACCGTATTTTCTGGACTATAGAGCGCACCTGTATATAAGCCGCATCCGCTCTATTTTTTTAAAAAAATTAAAAAAAAAAAGATATACAAGCCGCACCGGGCTATAAGCCGCAGATATCTATGTTGAAAAATTAGATATTTACTGCATGTACAGAACGATTTTGTACTGTATATGTACATGTATGTACCTGAACAGATTCTTTCCGAACAGTGCCTTTTAACACGGCAGCAACTTTGCTGATTAAAACGGAACAGAACCAAGAGAAAATAACCGGTATTTATTTACCTTCATTTCTCCTGTGTTTGAAACCACAAGTCACTTTAATCATCTTCGCTGGATTTGAAAATAATTACCAGTTAGTAATTTGTCGTGCGTGTTCTATCTGCTAAAGATCTGCTAATTCTTCTTTGCATTGATTTTTCGTCTATCTTATTTTTGATTCTACTTCCGGTTAGAGCGCCCCTAGCAGTGGAAGAAAAATCCACAGAATAGCCGCACCTTTGTATAAGCCGCATGGTTCAAAACCTAGGAAAAAAAGTAGCGGCTTATAGTCCAGAAAATACGGTAAAAATTAGTGATTTTCGGAGTGGGGTATTTTGTAGACCACAGTGTTTTCTATTTCAGCTTGTTTAAACCTGTTAACTTGTTAGCCTATGTATTTCCAAGAACAACTGTTTTGTGTGACCCTTGACAGAAGTTGACTGTATTTGTGAAAAATAAAAAAAAAAGTATGGGGGTGTCGTGGCTCAGGTGGATAAGGCGCCATACCATAAATCCGGGGACCCGGGTTCGATTCCGGCCCGAGGTCATTTCCCAATCCCTCCCCGTCTCTCTCTCCCGCTCATTTCCTGTCTCTACACTGTCCTATCCAATAAAGGTGAAAAAAGCCCAAAAAAAAAAATCTCTTTGGCGAAAAAAAATAAATAAATAAAGTATCAGGCTAGACTTTTTAAGCTTACAAATTACTATTCTGTTTTTGTTTTGTTTTTTAATTATTATTAGAAGGCACATGGAGTTTAGTCCTGCCTTGGCCAGTGCATTCTGAAAGTATGTTTCGGTCTGTAGCCAACAATGCATGTTATTGCAGATCATATCTCTCCACACAAACTAAAGGCGCAGATGCCGACTTTTGGAGAGAAGGGGAGAGAATGAAATGACAGCGGTGTCTGGAGAGGGAGTGACAAACGCAGCTTTTATGTCTGTGAGCCTAGTCGGTGACTGCTTCAGAGTGACTTCAATACCATGCAGTAATGGCGTGTTGATACTGGTAACGGCGTTATAACGATTGTAGCTAATTAATTAGATTACCCGGCATAACAGCCTTTATTTTAACGCCGTTATTCCCATCACTGAACGTTATGTACTTCTTCTAGCACTTGACTTTATTTTCAACACCATCATGGCCAACTGAAACTGTCTCTAAGCTGGAGCCATTTGTCCTCCGCTCCAATACAAACCCCTCGACATCAGTGCCGCGTTTGACTAAATGTTTCGCGCTGTAGAAAAGGTAATGTGAGTGGAGGGCAGCGACTGGGACTGAATGTGCAGATGCTCGCGGTTAGATTTAGAATAGATTCTAATAATTCCAAATCT
Source organism: Neoarius graeffei (assembly GCF_027579695.1). Taxonomy (NCBI): domain Eukaryota; kingdom Metazoa; phylum Chordata; class Actinopteri; order Siluriformes; family Ariidae; genus Neoarius; species Neoarius graeffei. The sequence continues at coordinate 12,632,726 of NC_083589.1, read as the reverse complement.
AGAATTTTAAACTCATAGGTTAACCGACTTTAACCGGCTAATGAGGCTCGGTGGTCGGTCAAGATTTTTTTTTAGTTTTCGCCATCCCTAGAACTGAACATTAACCGTTTATTGAAATTATTATTACAAGGGTGATTATAGTTAGTGTATAGCTACAACTGGAATGTGTTGTTAGCGTTTGTAATTATTGTACCATCCACTATTAGATAAAAATCTCACAATATTGTTTGAAAGTCTAGAGCAAGATATTTTCTTATTTTACAAATAACACTTCAGATACTGCTTTAACAATAATCAGCATAAATAAATGAGCACAGATAACTGTGTAACTACATGTCCGTGGGGTTGAGGAGACATGGAGGGGTGGGGATACCATCCAGCCCACAGTTTAGGTTAGAGCCCTTTGAGAGTAAATGCTTTGGCTTTCACAAACGTTCTGTTCCCAAAAGCTGATGTCAGGGGAAAAAAAAAGTCTTTACACAAAGGTCGTTTTCTTGGTTCTGTAGTGTTTTTTTAAAGTGTTCTTGCGTGTCGGTACTTTTCGGGAAAAAGAAGCTATATTCCAACATGCAGCTAATGCTACGCCACAAATCTGCACCGTCACTCCAGTCATTGAGGAATTTTGTACGGACCATAACCTCTAATAAACTCAATTCCATGTATATCTATCCTGCGTTTCTTTCTGACAGATTGTCCAAGTAATCTGGTAGTAAAGCTTTTTTAGCTGTAGTTTTCTTCGGGCAACAGCAACAGACGCCAGACATCTTCGCTTGGCTTCAGTATGTGAACAGCCAACCAGCGGGTCCCGTATGTGTTTACAATTTTTATGTCACAATTTACAACCAATGGGAGACACCCTTTGTCAGCTGTCCACTGATCGCAGGCTCCCGTGCCACAATGGTGGTATGTTGATAACAGGGCTTTACATTAGCACCCGCCCACCCGCCAAATGCGGGTAAAATTCAGCTTTGGCGGGCAATGACTTTAGTCTCACTAGCCACTTTGGCGGGTGGTTTATTCTGTGGTATGACAATATATTTTAATTGTAGTTTTCTCTGAAGGCATCTGATACAATAAACGCATTGCAATGTAATATTACGCACCTACAACTCCCATGAGCACCTGCATAAACATTCTGACATGTTAGAATTATTTAGAATGTTCGTTAACGTCTCGGATAAAATCAATGATACAGTAACCTGCGGTTAATGAACGAAGCAACAAAGTTGCTGACGACTGACAAGCACACTATGTGGCGACATATCGCTGGAGTTTCAAACCCTGCTGCTCAGGAAAAAAGGGGCAGAGATGAGCAGGGCCGGAGCAGCATTTTAAAAATCACAGAGGGCTGTGATGCGCAAAGCGCGCCGAAAAATGTTCGCCATATTTAAATGAGGGGGGGGTGAATTACACATCACACAAGAGATCTATTCCTGAAATTACTTTTAAATGGTGTTTGAACTGAATATCATCAGTTTTGAAAATAAAATCATGTATGTGGCAAGAGTAAGAATAATTTAAGCTTGTTTAATAGTTTGATCTGGCCCAAGCAATGAGGACAAAAGATACCCTAACCATGTAGCCTATGGAACTGAGATACATTAACAATCTGGCATCCGTTACACCTACACACACACACACACACAAAAAAAAAAAATTCTGGGGAAAATAAATAAAGTCTACACCACCATGTTTTAGGCAAAGTTATCCAAGGCAAACACAAGTTGAAACTTTCCACTCTATTGCTTTGGCTTATTGACTGATTTATTTTTACAAAATCACAGAAAAGGCAGGCTACAACTGCGCTGCTTCGAAAATGTCAATTTAACAGCTTGATGAAAGGGCGCTGATGGTTCCTATGGAAACCCCGTGTCTCCTGCACTGCGCTCCTCCACCGAGTCGCGCGCTCATTCGCTTTTGTGTTCTTGGTCTCAGAGCCACGTGCACCAAACACACATAGAAGACAGAATCAACGTTTAACATCATTAACGTGCACTTTTTACGGAGACATTTTAATGTTATTCTTTATTTTTTTTTTTATCCAATTGAATATTTAGTGTACAAATGTATTTTCAGCTCTTAAACCGAGGTCTGGACCGCGGTGGCCTCAGAGCTGGCTGTGGCCATGGAGATGAACAAGACGCTAATACACTGTAAAAAATGATTTGTTGTTTTAACTAAAAAAAAAAAAAAAAAGTTAGTACCCTTAAAATTGAGTTCATTGAAATTCATATAGTAAGTTAAATTGTTCACCTCGTTGTGTTAACTTACTATATGAATTTCAATGAACTCAATTTTAAGGCAGCCCGGGTACTAACCAAGTTAAAACAAATCATTTTTTACAGTGTAGGAAGATAAGACAGTTCAATGACAAATGGAAGTTCAGACGAGATTGGCTAATTCATAGCAAAACTGAAAATACCCTGTACTGCGAAGACTGTAGAAAGTCTGGCAAAAGACAGGCACCAGTAATTTTAAACTCGAAACTATAAAGGACCACGAAAAGTCAAATGCACACATCGGTACTATAACATCAAAACAGGCGAAGAAGGCTGGTCACTACAGGACAGCATTGCTTTCAGTCCCTGGCTGTCATGAAGTCGGCTGAGCTGGATAGAAACGTTCGCACGATTGTAAAGAAGTTGATCTCGGCCCAGCTATCAACTTATGGCCTGCTGGAAGCCTCAGGTCACGAAGACCATTTTTCATGGACCATACATTCATCATCAGATGAGTCTGAAATGAGGACATTTAATGTCTCTCTCTACACATATTCTCTCTCACACACACAATTAATAGATAATACATAATAATACACAATACTTGCATATCAAAACATCAAATGTTTTTCAAATGATAAATGTTTTGAATTGGACTTTTAATATTAGAATCAGTTCAGTTGTACTGAATGTTATTTTTCATAAGGGGCTTGAATTTGAGTTCAATAAACAGAATACTCTGTTTACATTTTTGTCTGAATTGGTTGCATGTTTTCATATAGGGAGCTACCTTAACAGCACTGAATACTTGAGTGCTACTGTAGAGATATATTATACGCTGCCATTCATAATTAAGTCTAGATCTTCCGAACTTTAACGTATAAAGGTGAATAAAAAAACAGCGATTTCCTGGCAACAAAATTGTGCCTAGTGAAAAGGCTGAATAGCTAGTTGACTCGGGAAAACCACTAGCCACAGTGGCCGGTGAGCAAAAAAGTTAATGTAAAGCCCTGGTTGATAAGTATTTTAAAAAATAAATCATTACGAAATATATGAAACCATCAAAAAAAAAAATAATAATTATTATATATCAGGGCTCGAAATTCATACATTTTTTCACCAACCAGCCGGACGAGTTCCCTTCCAAAGTAACTAGCCAAACAGAAAATCAACTCGCCAAAATTTGTTCATGTATGAATTTTATTTCTGTCAAAAATAACACGAGAGAGTAGTTACCATTGTTCACGACTAATGTGCATTTATTTCAAGACCCGAGTATTTTAATAGGTTTTTTTTTTTTGCACACTTTACAAATTGGCATTTGCTGTTCCACGTCCTCCTCGCAATATCCAAAAAAAAAAAAAATGCCAGATGACTGACCCCTTACTAGTTCTTTTAGGAACCAATTCATCCGCTTCCATTTGTCGCTGAAATTGACAGAGCTTACATGGTAGCCGATGCAACACCAGCGATTGCACCGAGATGTCGCCCGGGATTGGTTGGCGAGTGTGTGACATTATTGTTTTTTACCCTTAGGCAGCCTCTCACGTTACTGCCTGAGGGACAGGGAGAAAACCACCGGAAAAGGTTTTAAACAAACGCAACAAACACGAAACAAACGCAAGTCAGCAGATGACCATAAAATACTCGATAGTTACGATATAATAATTATATGTATCTCACACAGAATTTTCAGAGTATATCGAATATACTCGATATATCGCACAGCCCTAGTCTGAATCTTCGCTTCATATACATTTTTTTTATTTTCAACTAGCCAGCCGGGCTGGCTAGTGACAGGAATTACCCGCCAAATGACAAATTAAGTCGCCTTGGGCGACCGGACCACCGCGAATTTCAAGCCCTCTCTCATTTATTATTAACTCCAATCGTGATATAAAAGTTCCAAGTTCGACACCTGTCCGCTTCAACCACGCTGCTGGCACACGATGTCCTTAACCCTCATCACCCTTAGCCAATTGGTATAATTACGTCATTACGTGGATCCCTCTGAGCTGAGCTTTCCCAGGACACTCGAAAAACACACACACACACACGTACTTCAACAAGTTATAAGCAAAAACAAGGAAATTTTAATGATTTCCTCAAAATTGTTGTACTTTTACATATTGTGTTGATGAATAAAACTTTTTAATGCATTTCCCGTGAAACAAGAAGAGCTACTTTAGACTCGTTCCCTGTTCTTAGTGCCTGTCTTGCTTAAGTTGCCAGCACTAACTTTTGTCTTCCGATTGGATGATTACCATTAAAGTTTTACTCATCCTTGCACAGACTTGTGTCCGATCGTCCAAGACGACTAGAGGTTTTTCGAGCATCGATACTGACAATTTAAAGGGGAAGAAAGGGCAATATATACGGTTGCTGATGTGACAAAGTAACGTATTCTTAAGTATTCTATCAAATTTATGTACTAGAAAACAACGAAATATCTTGGTAATTGTAAATATAATAGTCGGTACGCTAAACCGCACAAGAGTCGCCATTTTTAAAAGACCGTGATGTCAGTCCTACCCACTGCACTAGGAGAGAAGCGTGTAATTATGGCGTCGGGCGCATCAACTGAAAGCGACAGCTCTGTCGAATCGTACGAAGAGATCCCGCAAGACACACTGCAAGCAGGCTATGGCTTAGAAGGGTACCAGTTTGAACCTAGGAGAGGTACTCCCGACTCCGGTGATGACGAAAGAAGAGAAGAAAGCTCGAACTCGCTTGGTGTTTTTCAGTGGAAACGAGTGAAAGACACGTCTGGAGGATCGTTATGCTTTCCATCGGTCCTGTTATTACACCCGAAAGCAACACACTGTGGCATTGTGTAGCCGATCACTTACAATTCATCCTACTTTCCGATTCACACGTGCTATTCCCAACCTCAATGAGCCAACACAACTGGGCACATACATACGTCATGAGTGTTACGCAGAGAAAATGAACGTGCATTCTGATTGGATAAAATTAATATCATGGCGGGCTGTTCAAACTGCGGAAATAGTTTGCTCGAGCTACTTTCAAAACACTAACTTTCCAACTAGGGCTGGGCGATAAAATGATAACGATACGTATCGCGATAGACACATACTTGATATCAATAGAAAATGCGTTCGATAGAACGTTTCGATAGAATGTTTTTTTTTTCCAAGAAACAAGCGTTAGCCAGAGCCCTCTCTGGTTTAGGTCCGCTTTCAATCAACTGCTGTTGCGAAGCAAGCTTGGTTGCATGAGCAAAGGCACTCGTCCTCTGGTGCCAAGCAACGCATAGGGAGTGACACGCTGATAGCCAATCATGTAACAGTATCGTGTTTGGTTGCGCCATCTCGTTGTCTCGTGGTCGTGTTTATTTTTTTTCCAGAAACAACGTGGCCAAGAAAAGAAAGATGAGTGCCGGAACGAGCGAGGAAATTGTGGATAAAGTCAGTAAGGTCAGATGCTACAGATATAAAGTCTTAAGTCTACCTCAGTTTTACTTTAATTTCTTCTATGCTTACAAAACACTATTTTTATTTTATTAAACCTTCAATGAAAATATACTTGAATAGTTTAAGAATAGTCTAAGGCCCAATCCCAATTCTAATTTCTACCCCTCCCCCTTCCCCTTTGCCCTTCCCCTTGAAACTGAGCTACAAGGGATAGGGCTTGAAATTCAACCCCTACGTATTGGGATAGCCCTTCAACGATCGCATACGTCATCGCGTACCTCCGTCAGTGTTTACGTTAGCAAAACGCGACCAAATGCGTCATTGGCTGCGACCAGCCGCTACAGTCAGAGGCAGAACCAGAAATCTCTGCTGGCAGGGTGTGATTTGTTAACTAACACCACTGAATGGGATATCTTTGGCGCTTCGTGCACCACATCCGACAGAATGAGGTGTCAGAACACTCATGTAAACAATAAAAGCGAGAATAACAGAACAAAACGTACGCAGTCAAGCAACCGAAAACAATACTCACTCCCAAAGCTTTTTAGCAGCAGCTTGGATTTCAGAAATCGCTGCTCATTCTCAGCTCGAAAGCGAATCAAGCGGCGTGTTTCCTCTGGATAACAACTTAAAACACGTAAATAATGGAGAAAATACATTTATGACAATCTTTCGCCGCGGGAACCGCCATCTTTCTGAAATCCGCATGAAATCTCGCTGAAATCCGCATGGCATTGTGGGAAATCACTCAAACCCCTTCGTTCGGAGTCAGCTCCAGGAAAATCTCCGTTTGGAGGGGTACAGAAGCCCTACCCCTTCCCCTACCCCTACCCCTCCGCGTTAACTGGGATTGGGATACCCCTACCCCTTCACGTGAACGCGCAAAATGGAGGGGAAGGGCCAAGGGGTGAAATGGGATTCGGCCTAAGTCTACCTCAGTTTCACTCAATTTCTTTTATGTTTATAAAGCACTGCATATTTTTATTTATGTTTTTAAATGTTATTCACCAGAGGGTGGACTTTTTTGCACTAAACTTGCAGTAAAAAATTAAAAATATGACAGTCCTTCTCACATAGCAGGTTTTGCTATGTTTACATTTAACACTTCGCTCATGTTTTTATAACACCTGAGTTTTTTAAGCACTTTATTATTGATAATTGCTCAGTTTTTGTTGTGATCGTAACATTGAACATGCGTGTTGACATTCCTTGCTTATTGGCTGTCAGAGGAAGTTTAAAATAAATGTTTGAATTTAGTATTGTTCCCTCCTGGTCCTTATTTTAAATAGGTCATAAAATGTTTCAATAATTATCGATATCGACCAATATGAAACACTTATATCGTGATACAGATTTCAGCCTTATCGCCCAGCCCTATTTCCAACCTTAGAACAAAAAAAAAAAAAAAAACTTTTGTAAGTCTTGAATAAGGTTCGTCAATGTGTGTTTTATTGTTATATTTACTCTATATATTGCCCTTTCTTCCCCTTTAATTTCTGTTTTCAATATAAAACTTGGTGAAATGATTTCAGGTTGTGCATCAGTCCTTTTTGAACATTTTCAGCATATTCTAAGCAATACTGCAATAATACTGATAACCATGACCATTTTCACCCATTTCTTCTCTAATATGATGTGTCAGACGTCACGCGACTCCTCAGAAAACCTCACTGATGTGTGGGGGGGGGGGGAGCTGTCAGATACAGTAACATGAACCACCACATAGTTTGCGACTTGCACATTGTACAACCGAACAAGAGCGCTCCGAGAGCACAATATCCCCCGCTGGCAACTCTGCCATAACTCTGGTAAAATGCAACTGAATTGAACAAAATTGAAATATGCGTATTATCGACATATAACAAAGAATCCTGCCAAGTTTTGTGAAATTCCTCCAAAAATTGTGAGGAGTTGATTTCAGAAGGTGAGTTCCCTTCCTGGGACAGACATCACCACGACATAATCTCCCTTCGGGCCTTTCAGCCAGCGGGGAATAAAAATTGTGAGGGAGGTTGATTTCAGAAAACAAGCACACCTTGATGAAATTGCCAAAGTACAAGTTTGTTAATCATCAAGGGCATAATTCTGGTCAAATTTGCCCAAATTAAATGAAATTTCAATATGCGTATAACTGTCATATAACAAGGCTTTTTGCCAAATTTGATGAAAATTCCTCCACAAATTGCAAGAGGAGTTGATTTCAGAAGAACATACACCCTCATGAAGTTGTCAAAGTACAAGTTATTTAATCAAGGGTCAAAACTCTGGTAAAATTTTCACAAATGAAATTAAATCGCAAGATGCGTACTACCGTCACATAAGACCTTTTGCCAAGCTTCACGAAATTCGTCCAAAAACTGAGTGGTGTTGATTTCAGAAGGCGAGCACACCTTCATGAACCTGTGAAAGTACAACCCCGATTCCAAAAAAGTTGGGACAAAGTACAAATTGTAAATAAAAACGGAATGCAATAATTTACAAATCTCAAAAACTGATATTGTATTCACAATAGAACATAGACAACATATCAAATGTCGAAAGTGAGACATTTTGAAATTTCATGCCAAATATTGGCTCATTTGAAATTTCATGACAGCAACACATCTCAAAAAAGTTGGGACAGGGGCAATAAGAGGCTGGAAAAGTTAAAAGGTACAAAAAAGGAACAGCTGGAGGACCAAATTGCAACTCATTAGGTCAATTGGCAATAGGTCATTAACATGGCTGGGTATAAAAAGAGCATCTTGGAGTGGCAGCGGCTCTCAGAAGTAAAGATGGGAAGAGGATCACCAATCCCCCTAATTCTGCGCCGACAAATAGTGGAGCAATATCATAAAGGAGTTCGACAGTGTAAAATTGCAAAGAGTTTGAACATATCATCATCTACAGTGCATAATATCATCAAAAGATTCAGAGAATCTGGAAGAATATCTGTGCGTAAGGGTCAAGGCCGGAAAACCATACTGGGTGCCCGTAATCTTCGGGCCCTTAGACGGCACTGCATCACATACAGGCATGCTTCTGTATTGGAAATCACAAAATGGGCTCAGGAATATTTCCAGAGAACATTATCTGTGAACACAATTCACCGTGCCATCCGCCGTTGCCAGCTAAAAAACTATAGTTCAAAGAAGAAGCCACATCTAAACATGATCCAGAAGCGCAGACGTCTTCTCTGGGCCAAGGCTCATTTAAAATGGACTGTGGCAAAGTGGAAAACTGTTCTGTGGTCAGACGAATCAAAATTTGAAGTTCTTTATGGAAATCAGGGACGCCGTGTCATTCGGACTAAAGAGGAGAAGGACGACCCAAGTTGTTATCAGCGCTCAGTTCAGAAGCCTGCATCTCTGATGGTATGGGGTTGCATTAGTGCGTGTGGCATGGGCAGCTTACACATCTGGAAAGACACCATCAATGCTGAAAGGTATATCCAGGTTCTAGAGCAACATATGCTCCCATCCAGATGACGTCTCTTTCAGGGAACACCTTGCATTTTCCAACATGACAAAGCCAAACCACATACTGCATCAATTACAGCGTCATGGCTGCGTAGAAGAAGGGTCCGGGTACTGAACTGGCCAGCCTGCAGTCCAGATCTTTCACTCATAGAAAATATTTGGCGCATCATAAAACGGAAGATACAACAAAAAAGACCTAAAACAGTTGAGCAACTAGAATCCTACGTTAGACAAGAATGGGTTAACATTCCTATCCCTAAACTTGAGCAACTTGTCTCCTCAGTCCCCAGACGTTTACAGACTGTTGTAAAGAGAAAAGGGGATGTCTCACAGTGGCATGAAATTTAAAATCACCTAATTTTTCTCTTTAAATGTGCACAGCTTTCTGATTTACTGTTTTCTTCTCATACTTCCGATGTTTCATGGACTGTAACGGCATTTGCTTATTTAGTAATTTTAATACAGAATTTACTCTGATGAAATTATTCAGACACTCCAACGCCCCCCCTAAATAAATAAATCTGATCTGCGCGATTCAGCCGTGAAAAAGGCGGCATCCGCCAAAAGGCGCGCCGTTTGCATCCCTGATAGTAATTTGTAAGCTAAAAAGCCTGTGTCTACACTTTTCTTTCGTCGAGTGGCAGCTGTTTTCAACTGGGGCAGGAGAGCGGGACATGACTGAATGGGTGTTTCTGATTTGTCAGCTGTCGTCCTTACACCGCATGGCATGCCCCAAGTGTTTACAACACAGAATTCCAGGTTCTCCGCTCCAAAATCGGCAGCTTCAAAACGATTTTTTTTTTAACCGAAAAAAAAAAAAACCCCTAACCGGTTGACGTTGATTCGGTCAACCACTGGTCAAACGGTCATCGGTTAACATCCCTAGTCACAACTTTGAGACGTGGTGTTGTCATGAAATTTAAAAATCACCTAATTTTTCTCTTTAAATGATACATTTTCTCAGTTTAAACATTTGATATGTCATCTATGTTCTATTCTGAATAAAATATGGAATTTTGAAACTTCCACATCATTGCATTCCGTTTTTATTTACAATTTTTACTTTGTCCCAACTTTTTTGGAATCGGGGTTGTACAAGGTTGTTAATCAAGGGCTGTAACTCTGGGAAAATGCGACCAAATTGAACAAAACTATTTGCATATTACCAACATATAACAAAGAATCCTGCCAAGTTTCGTGAAATTCCTCCAAAAATTGCAAGAGGAGTTGATTTCAGAAGGCGAGCACCCTTCCTGGGACGGACAGACATCACCATGACACAATCCCCCTTCGGGCCTTTCAGCCAGCGGGGGATAAAAAGCAAGCAGTGGAATGAAATCACGGTCACGTTTTACTCAGCCAAGGACATGATGCCCATCTAAACTGGAGAAAAGGCGGCTTTAAATGTCCAGGTAAGACGTTAGACTGACAATACGACATTCTCACAAGGAAACTAAACACAAACTGCCTTGTGGGAACTGCACAAAGAATGTGATGCTAATTTAAAGGCTATAACTGTTCATTAGCTACCCATATGGAGCACTTGCATGTGACGTCACAGCCGATCCAGATTGTGACAGACGCCATCTTGTCAGTCAAACGCCATATTTCCGCCTTCCGGTTCTACTTCTACCTTTTCTTCTGGAAAACCCTACTATATATAATTCTACTACAACGGCTGCGGCTACAAGCTCTCATTCTGTGCATGTTTATGTTTTTTGTGTGTATTTTTGCGTGTTGTTTGTCTGTACCGGACTTCAATATCCACTACAACCGTATGGACTTACTGGACATTGGTTTCCAGCAGAAAGTGACGGTTTGTAGCGATTTCCATCGCATGCACAACATTCTGGACGAGATAGCGAGACCAGCGGGGTCTCCGTGGATTGTTATCGGAAGCAAAGCGAAGGAGGCGGCGCCGGGAGCGGAAGCAAAAGCGAGGCTGCAGAGCCGGCCTGTTGACTAAGCTCAGAAAACAGCCACTCAAATCTCCACTGCTAAGCCTCTACCTCTCCAACGCCAGATCCATGGTAAACAAGATGGACGATTTGGAATTACAGCTGGAATTACCTTATTCTATAATCGGCTGGTCAGTGCTATACTCAATACTTAAGTGACTTACCCATCCAGTGAGGATTGTTATTTTCTTGTTTACAAGATGCCACATCTGAGTCGCTGACAAATCCTGAATTTCTGTAAAGATAACTGTCCAGAGATTTATAAGCACGCAGTGCTTCACCACTGAACAGCGAGGGAAAGTTAATGAGGTAATTATACATGTCTGGGTATTCCACCTCTAGCAGTTCAATATCCACTGACACGGTCGTGAAAACTCCGTCCGGTAAGCCATAAGGGTCACTAATCTGTAGATCGTTTATTTTAGACATATATCTAGTTATCTGTTCATTAGAAAAATGAGCCGTGTAGTCCATCGGTTGAAATTGATCCATTCTGTACACGAGTGCAGCAGTATTCAGCGGTGTTTTTTACCGACAAGATGGCGGCTGTGTACTTTCCGGTCACGTGACTGCAAGATCTCTATTCAAGCCTTTAACATATTACCAAAGTAAAAGTCAAAAACCACCTGCACCTCTTACATTTCCACCCCAGCACAGCATTTTCTTTCCAAATACAAGGTGAACTGGCGAGAATGAAGTAATAATAAACATGAATTAAATCTGTAATGCTTCCTTTTCCAGAATTTCATCATCCTGTAAAGTTTTGCTAGAAAGATCACGCGACAAAAATGTAGACAAGCTCAGGGGGATGAATTCTTATGCAAAGCAGACCCGTTCCAGTCTGAGAGTTGAGACTGTGATGGATTTTCACCTTAACAGGACAACGGCCCTACACACTGCCAAAGCTGCACATTTCATTATACACTCCTGAGACCAAATCACACACACGATGGTTGTTACTGTACTTTTATAATGTTTTAATGATCTGAAAATTGAACTGTGAAGCAGGTGTTTATTCATGCTGTATTAAACTTACGGATAAACACCTCTACAGGATACAGATGTGTGAAAGCTGTTGGAGATGCCCCTAAACATCTACAGCTAATTGGGGGAAAACTTATGCAAACGTATATCAATCATGGTTTTCCCCAAAGTGTTTTAGCGTATCAGGTCCGATACGCTTGCTCTGCCTGCCGATACGCTTCGATTTATACCGATACGTTAAATTTCCTACCCACAAGTAACTAGATATATAGGAGAGCAAATAACAGATCCATTTACATATTGATTGATATTTGTGTTAAACAAGCAGTCTTTTTTTCCAATGTTTGTGCAGATTCTGTCAAAGTAATATGTCCGTGTGGTATGATGTAAACAAACTAATCTGTTGGCTATGTCAAGATCACGTGTTCAAACCATCCAATAAAAATATTGAAAGAAAACGTCAGACATCCCGGAAGTTTCCGATTCATTATAAGCGATCTCATTGGCTGCCGATGTTGTCCCCCACCAGACGGATAAAGCCGACTGATTTATTTGATAGACTATTCTGTTTAGATTGTGAACGAGGCTTCTCCTACCTATAAAGACTCCAGCGAGGAATATGCTAGGAGAAGACTCGCTGGACAATTTGATCCACATCAGCATGGATGACCGCGAGATGGACTATGAGAGGGTTGCCCAACATTGGGCCAAGCAAAAGCCAAGGAGAATTAACCTGCTTTAAAGGAGTAGAAAACTTAATTTGTTAGTTTGGGTTTGCAAAAAGATTATGTACTTATAAACACTCACGAAGTAAAGTTGTCCAAATCTGTCAAATATAGCATAATTTCAAATAATAATCATAAGCAGTTTTGGCAGTGTGATGTCACTGGGATCCATTTCACAAAAGAAGGCTCCAGATTATTCTTTGGTTAAAGGGTCACAGTGACATCACCCTGCCAAATACACTCATCGTTATTATTCGAAATTATGCTACATTGGATGTGAATACAATGAATGTGTTTATAAGTACATCATCTTTCTGCAAACTTAAATGTATGAATTAAGTTTTCTTTTCCTTTAAGTATGTTTTAATCTTAATCTAGTCCAAAATTTAAACTTGATAATATGCAGCTGCCTTACTTTTCTTTTCAGTGTATCTTAGTTCTACATATATTATGGTAATTGCATCAGAAACATTCGAAATCACTACAGTTATAATAATACAGCAACTTATTTTAAGGTGGCAGGTCTTAGGTTCAGATCCCTTTGTGATCAACAGGAGGTCATGATTGATTCTCTTCATTGGATTGCATAAGATGGAGTAAACCACTTCATATTTTCATGCACATTTTTGTTACAGGGGCGGCACGGTGGTGTAGTGGTTAGCGCTGTCGCCTCACAGCAAGAAGGTCCTGGGTTCGAGCCCCGGGGCCGGCGAGGGCCTTTCTGTGCGGAGTTTGCATGTTCTCCCCATGTCCGCGTGGGTTTCCTCCGGGTGCTCCGGTTTCCCCCACAGTCCAAAGACATGCAGGTTAGGTTAACTGGTGACTCTAAATTGACCGTAGGTGTGAATGTGAGTGTGAATGGTTGTCTGTGTCTATGTGTCAGCCCTGTGATGACCTGGCGACTTGTCCAGGGTGTACCCCGCCTTTCGCCCGTAGTCAGCTGGGATAGGCTCCAGCTTGCCTGCGACCCTGTAGAAGGATAAAGCGGCTAGAGATAATGAGATGAGAATGAGATTTTTGTTACAACACTACTTGATCATAGATAATTGAGGAATCCCCGTAGATTTTCAATCCATCATATACCTCAGTAATCTAGAACAAAACAGTTTAACTTGCATGTTGAACTTTAAGGTGAAATTTCAAATGCGTATACATTAATACTATTTAGGTCAGAAATCACTGAAGCACTGTTAAAATCCATCCTATAATCATGGATCTAAAACCTCTCAGAGACCCTGAAAATGCACCTGAGAGCATCTATTTTCAAAAATGTTTCCAGGGGGACCATGCTCCCGCACCCCACTAGTTTCACTTTGCACCTTCGACGCTCAATTGTCTGTATTATCATGCCAGAATTTAGGGCTTTAATTTTTTTCTGGGAAAAACACTGCGTGTGTGTGTTTATTTATTTATTTATTCGTGGAGCTAAGAGGTCACTTGACAATTACCGATTTATTTCAGCTTTTAGTTTCTGTACCAGGTTTTCCGTGGATTAGAAGTTACAGACGCTTCATTAGTATTCTCTCTACACCCTGCTGGACTCCTTCCTAGACATCCCAACAGTATCAGCTGAGGTCTTGAGGTGTTTCTCTTCAATATTTCTAAATAATCCTCCTGCCATCCATTTACTCAACTGCACCACTGTTTACCTGAACACCTCCAGAGCATGATGCTGCCACCCCCATGCTTCACATCCGGGATCTTTTTGTTCAGATTGAAAGCCAAACTCTTTCTCCTCTACAGACAGTACTGTTTCACTAAACACCTGATGATGTCCTGCACACTTTGAGAAAAAGTAGGAGCTTCTTCCTCACGTCAGCCTTTCAGAACCTGGTGATGTCAGACTCTTCATGGTGGATGTACAACCCCGATTCCAAAAAAGTTGGGACAAAGTACAAATTGTAAATAAAAACGGAATGCAATGATGTGGAAGTTTCAAAATTCCATATTTTATTCAGAATAGAACATAGATGACATATCAAATGTTTAAACTGAGAAAATGTATCATTTAAAGAGAAAAATTAGGTGGTTTTAAATTTCATGACAACACATCTCAAAAAAGTTGGGACAAGGCCATGTTTACCACTGCGAGACATCCCCTTTTCTCTTTACAACAGTCTGTAAACGTCTGGGGACTGAGGAGACAAGTTGCTCAAGTTTAGGGAGAGGAATGTTAACCCATTCTTGTCTAATGTAGGATTCTAGTTGCTCAACTGTCTTAGGTCTTTTTTGTCATATCTTCCGTTTTATGATGCGCCAAATGTTTTCTATGGGTGAAAGATCTGGACTGCAGGCTGGCCAGTTCAGTACCCGGACCCTTCTTCTATGCAGCCATGATGCTGTAATTGATGCAGTATGTGGTTTGGCATTGTCATGTTGGAAAATGCAAGGTCTTCCCTGAAAGAGACGTCGTCTGGATGGGAGCATATGTTGCTCTAGAACCTGGATATACCTTTCAGCATTGATGGTGTCTTTCCAGATGTGTAAGCTGCCCATGCCACACGCACTAATGCCACACGCACTAACCCCATACCATCAGAGATGCAGGCTTCTGAACTGAGCGCTGATAACAACTAGGGTCATCCTTCTCCTCTTTAGTCCGAATGACACTGCGTCCCTGATTTCCATAAAGAACTTCAAATTTTGATTCGTCTGACCACAGAACAGTTTTCCACTTTGCCACAGTCCATTTTAAATGAGCCTTGGCCCAGAGAAGACGTCTGCGCTTCTGGATCATGTTTAGATACGGCTTCTTCTTTGAACTATAGAGTTTTAGCTGGCAACGGCAGATGGCACAGTGAATTGTGTTCACAGATAATGTTCTCTGGAAATATTCCTGAGCCCATTTTGTGATTTCCAATCCAGAAGCATGCCTGTATGTGATGCAGTGCCGTCTAAGGGCCCGAAGATCACGGGCACCCAGTATGGTTTTCAGGCCTTGACCCTTACGCACAGAGATTCTTCCAGATTCTCTGAATCTTTTGATGATATTATGCACTGTAGATGATGATATGTTCAAACTCTTTGCAATTTTACACTGTCGAACTCCTTTCTGATATTGCTCCACTATTTGTCGGCGCAGAATTAGGGGGATTGGTGATCCTCTTCCCATCTTTACTTCTGAGAGCCGCTGCCACTCCAAGATGCTCTTTTTATACCCAGCCATGTTAATGACCTATTGCCAGTTGAACCCTCCAGCTGTTCCTTTTTTGTACCTTTAACTTTTCCAGCCTCTTATTGCCCCTGTCCCAACTTTTTTGAGATGTGTTGCCGTCATGGAATTTCAAATGAGCCAATATTTGGCATGAAGTTTCAAAATGTCTCACTTTCGACATTTGATATGTTGTCTATGTTCTATTGTGAATACAATATCAGTTTTTGATATTTGTAAATTATTGCATTCCGTTTTTATTTACAATTTGTTCTTTGTCCCAACTTTTTTGGAATCGGGGTTGTACATACTCGGGTACTCGATGCCTCCAGCTCCTTCACCAGTTCGTTAGTGGTGCTGTCTTGGGGTTCAGATGAACCTTTCAGAGCAAAGCTCATGTTCATTTGTGCCTCGCTCCTGAACTATGTAGCGTCTGTGCACTCAAGACTTTTCTATTTGCGCACAGTCGTTTGTGGTACCGTCAGTGGTTTGATAATTGCTTCTGAGGAGGAAAAGGACTTGCAGAGGTCTACAATTTCTTTACTGAGTTCTTCAATGAGTTTCGTGGATTTCACATGATATCAAGGGCAAAAAGGCACGAGCTCTAAAGGCAGACATTTTTATAACCGCAGGTGTTCGCCAATTTAACTCCTTATGATGATAACTGGCCAATCAGAAGCTTCTTTAAAAAAAAAAAGTCATTACACCTTTTTTTCCCCTCTAATCTTTTACATACACTAATTGACTTGCGTGTGGAAAATACTGAGACTGAATATCTGTAGCCCAGGTGTGTGTAAATATTTGGCCTCTACTGCGTGTGCAATCGCACGTCTGTGACTCACCTTTCTGCAGCAGCTTCACTTCTCCGTTCTCTTGTTTGAGCTCATTCATCAGTTTGTGTTTTTTCTTCTCTCTCTCCTTGTCTTTTACTTGTTCCTTGTCTTTATCCCTTTCCTTTTTCTTTTCCCTCTCCCGCACTCGTTCTTTCTCCCTCTCTCTCTCCTTCAGTTTGTCCTTGATGTGCTCTGGAAGAGAGAAAAATAAACGATCAACGTTTACTGTCACACACTAGACACCTACATGTTATGCGGAGCACACGTTTGTCTATTTTCGCTGCTAAATCGGTTTTGAAGCAGTGAGAGTAACAATCACAGGTTTATTGTTTAATAAATAATTAAACTGAACATTTTTACCTGCGTATCTGTTGGACAGTTATGTTGATCACCGAGAGTGTGGACTTACATGAAGTTGGTTCAGGGAAATAAATGTAAAAAGCAGCGTCTGATGCAGTAAATTACTCCTGCCATGTTGCTGAAGCTCAGCTTGAAACATTCTTCTTCAATTTCGGCCAGATTGACAAAACTTTCAGAAACACTGATTTTCTTCGTACTCTTGTGTACGTTGACGAAAGCCCATTCATCACCCCTAAATTTCCAGGCGTGTCCACAGCACAACTGACTGCATTCGGTGGGTGACGCCCACAAATCTCCATAAAAGGCAAAGCTCCTGTAGTTAGAATTTCAACAAGCCAGCAAAGAACATGCTCACATCCACATCAATAATGTGTAACAGACGTGGACCTGAAAAGCCAGAATCTGGAGCTGAATTACAGAAAGTGAATTAAATGAAAATGTTTTGACAAAGACGGTGACGCAACGCAAGGCAGTCTGGTTAACAAAAATGAAAACGCTCTATGGAGGGAATAAAAAGGTCATGGACATGTAACTGAGCATCTGGAGGTCATTGATTACCGCTTAATCTGACTGTGGAACAGGAATAACAACATTCGCTAACAAGTAGAAAGGCGTGCAGTGAGAGTCGACGTGGGACGAATAATGATGGCATCAGAAATCAGGGTTTGATTCGATGATCATGACGTTCATCAAATCAGAGGATATAAATGTCTACAGGAAAGAAAGAAAAAAGTGCGTGCTTGTATTTTGTAGTACACGTTTCCTTGTTTCCTCTTTTATACCTTATACAAACCAGAGCAGAGCAAAAAAAACACCTTTGATGCGTCTGAGCTGCTGAACAGATAAAGATGCGAGCGCCTTCCTTCTCCAAACATGAACAGAGATTTAAATGAAGAAAATGCAGCAGTGTGTTGTTCATCAGGGCAACTTCCCTACACAGGAGCTCAATAAGCATCTACATTTTATAACAAACTCCTCTACAGCTAATAACTTGTGTTCATTTACCAGTCCCCACGTCACTGCTGCGGCATCTACAGCCGCCTTGTAACCAGCTTCTGTTTTTTTTCCCCTCTGTAGTGACATGACGTGTGTTTAATCCTACAGGATCACACACACACTTGACTCACACTCTCTCCCAATGGACTCCCAGTCAACACACGGTGTTGGTGATGTAGCTGTGCCTGGGGAATCCTTATGGTGAACCCTACGGCTATAAAAACTGAAGCAGCTCAATACACGACCAAATATGGCCCAAGACAGACAAATGGAGCTCAGCTGTGGAGCCTTACGCACTGAAAGTGTGAAGAGGATGACGGAAGTAGATATACAATCGAAAGCATCACCAGTGGGAGGTTGGGAGAAAAGTGGATTTAAACATTAGTTATACTGAAGTGTTCAATACGAGAGTCACTCACACAGACGAGTTAAAACACCTCATGCACACTTTCACCAAGATCTCGCTTGGTTTATAATTAAATCATGCAAGGTTAATTCCCCCCCCTTTACAAAGTAAAGTTATGCCTGTTAGGGTTGGGCGGTATTACGGTAAGAAGGTATCCCGAGGTATCCAAAAGTACCAACGGTATCGGTCTCATTACCGTCATTTTAAAAAAATATATAATATCTAAATAAATATGGAGTACATGAGGTCATAATATAAAATAATAAATTGAAGATCATCCCGAATAACTGTGTGATCGTATTTTCACTAATTCTATCAATTTCCTAAAGAAGTTTTCATCGCGTGCAGGGTTGTTTATGTCGTTACCATGGCAACCCTGCGCGACATTTTGGAGTCTGACAGAAAGCTTTATTTCCCGATCCCGTCTCTCTCTCCCCCGCTCATTTCCTGTCTCTCTATACTGTCCTATCTAAAAAAAAAAAAAAAAAAAAAGAGACTGAGACCGCGGTTGAAAGATGGCAAGTCAAGATAACGCGTTAGTGGCAAAAAAAATAAAAAATACAACATCGGCAGTGTGGCAGTATTTTGGTTTCAAACCAAACGAAAAGGGAGAGCCAGCAAACACAGATGAAGCTGTGTGTAAAGTATGTAAGAAGACGGTCACGGCGCGAGAGGGGAACACCTCCAATCTGAGTGTTTTGAGTAGGTTACATGAGTAACAACAAGGTAAAATAATATAACGTATGACATTTGGGATGTGGGTAATAAACGTTTGAAATGTCATCTACTGAAGAAACGGAAGAAAACATCGTAGCGTAAACTGTTCGGTTTCTGGTGGGAATTAGCAATGCGCTTGCCATCTTTGTTGGGTGTGTTAAACCGTATGGATTTAAGTGGAATAATTGTAAGGAGTTATGTGATCAAGACAACGTTTTAAGCAAGGTAAGGCCATTTGATTATTAATTTCCCCGCCATGGCATGACGTGGGCCCATATGATTTTGCCTTGTGCAGCTATCACGCATTTGAATTAGGTTCGCCTCATTTGCGCTGAAGAATATGGTTTATCTATCGCGCAGTCTAAACGGACTTGGGTGTTGGTTGATTCTTTTTCTTTTTTTTATTTCCCATGCTTGAAAGGGTATAATCCTGCTCATCGTGTACTTTTTTTGATGGAGTAGGTGAAATAGTGCTGCAAACGGCGTTTCAACGCAGACGTGTGTAAACGACAGTTGAATGCTATTTTCAAGATGAAGGAAGAGTTGCGTGATGCTTTGAAATATCTCTTAATCCATTCATCAATGCACAAAATTCGCTTTGCTGCTTAATCCATACCACAATGCACACAATTCGCTATGCTGCTTTTAAATAGTACATTTGAGGCATAGGCGCACGTTACACAGTAGGCCGAAACAAAATATTATTTTTTTCTCGGTAATACCGTATACCCCGGGAAAACACAGAGACGGTTTAAAGGTATCAAAATTTGGATACCGCCCAACCCTAATGCCTGTGCTTTCTTCTTGCTATTTATTATTCTTAAAGTGAAACTCTCACATTCTGACGTACTCCACATCCTGGAACGTACGTTAAATTAAAAAACACTGAAATCATCTTAAACTGGGGTTAAAACTAAGCTTTACTGGAACATCGTTGTGTTATAACACCATCGTTATAAATCCTACATTTCATACAGTCGCTTTAGGGCTGTAATGGTGTAGCCTGTCGCGTCGTATCGTATCATACGAAGCTCTCGCTTGGATGCGTCTGCATTTTCAACAACACAGTCAACATGCTGCGTAATAAGTCGGCTCTCTGTGAGGTATAATAAACATTTCATCAACCCCACACTCCATTGGCTTTCTCAGATCAGCAAACGCCAAAGAGCTTTCAAAAACAAAAACAAACCTCTCTCTCCCTCTGCATTTAATAACGAATCTATGCAGTGTGTGTGTGAAGTTCGTATTCAGAAACTGAAAGAGGGGAAAAAAAATTTTAAAACACAATTGAGCTCCAGCAGGGAGACTTTCACAGGATAACCTGCTAACAGCTGGATGAGAAATAAAGCATCTGGTTCTTCAGACACGCCCCTTCCAGTCATACCATCAGGGTCAATTTCTGAAACAACCAACCAAAACTATCCATGCACCACGGTCAACTTGTCTTTGATGCAGAGCTGCAGAAAAAGAAGAGGAGAAGGGGGAGGGGAAAAAAAAAAAAGCGTGACCGTTCTCCCAAATCTCTGGAGTCACTTCCTGCTATTTTGTGCCGTTTTTGAGCTGCACTGGAAATTTTGCTGAAATCTGGCAACCCTGTTCACTAAAAACACACCACAATGGGCTGCTCCAGCATTTCAGCATCTTCTCATCACTACTGAGCAAACACGAGCATTGTTACTGAGCTCTTTGTCAAATTATACATTACTATTAAAACAATCTAATCTAATAATCAGTACAGTCAGGGGTACGATCAGATAGCACATTATCACATGAATCTGATCTCTGGCTCAATAAGCAGCGTGGAGAACATCAGAAACTGTCTCTGTTCCGATACGGTAGCTTTAAAATAAAAATCAGTTTCAGTGAACAATGAGAAAGATCTGATGCGTGAGCACAGACAGGTTTTACCTCAGCCAATTTTGTTGGAGGAAGTTATGTTTTCGCCTCCATTTGTTTGTTTTATTCCCAACGTACTTCAAAAAGTAGTGAGCAGATTTGGATGAAATTTGGAAGAAAGCTGAGCCACGGGCCAAGGAACAAGTGATTAGACTTTGATGTAAATCCAGATATGTACATGGACCCGGGGTTTATTTATTTGTTCCCAATGTAACTCAAAAAGTAGTGAACTGATATTAATGAAGTTTGGTGTCCAGCTTTAGGATTATCCTTGGTTCAAGTGGTCCGAGTTTGATGTTGATGATACATGGCGTGGCAGAGGAATAAATTACTCTACCGAGTGTCCTTTTAGTTCTCACTACATCACTGTGTCCTTTATATCATATATAGTATGTTTTCGCCTCCATTTGTTTGTTTTATTCCCAACGTACACGGCACGGTGGTGTAATGGTTAGCACGGTCGCCTCACAGCAAGAAGGTTCCGGGTTCGAACCCAGCAGCCGGCGAGGGCCTTTCTGTGTGGAGTTTGCATGTTCTCCCCGTGTCTGCGTGGGTTTCCTCCAGGTGCTCTGGTTTCCCCCACAATCCAAAGATTCACAATTCAGTTAGGTTGATGTGGGACGGCCTTGGGCTGAGGTGCCCTTGAGCAAGGTACCGAACCCATGACTGCTCCCCGGGCACTCTGGGCTGCCCACTGCTCTGGGTGTGTGCGCGCATGTGTGTGTTCACTGCTTCAGATGGGTTAAATGCAGAGGATGAATTTCACTGTGCTTGAAATGTGCATGTGACGAATAAAGGTTTCTTCTTCTTTCTTCTTAAAAGTAGTGAGCAGATTTGGATGAAATTTGGAAGAAAGCTGAGCCATGGGCCAAGGAACAAGTGATTAGACTTTGATGTAAATCCAGATATGTACGTGGACCCGGGATTTATTTATTTGTTCCCAGTGTAACTCAAAAAGTAGTGAACTGATATTAAGGGTTGTTTTACAATCAGGGTACAAAGTTTGTGTCACAGGGGTCCAAAATTCAAACTGATTCAAACTGGTTCTTGTACCAGTTTTTAAGTGAAGGACAAGTTAAAGAACAGATTTCAGGTAATTTTTTGACGTGTGTGGTAGTTTTGTGTAATCTGCTATAAGATGGGAGAAACAAATGAAGTGATTCTCGGAGAGGACATTTTTTTTTGACAATTCAGAATCCACTACTTCCATAGTGCTTTTAAATATAAGGCTGTAAGCTTTGTGTTAGTTGTCTCTAATATTTATGTCCCAATATCTTGACCACATTTTAGGATGAAAATAATCATTTTAGATATGTTATTTTATATTGAGAAATTAGCTGTCTCGGAGAGGACATTTTTTTGACACAATTCCATACTAATTTGATCAAAATAGTCTGAAAACTTACTGGCGTTCAACATTAAAACTTAACTATGTTTCCAATGATATGGAACCAAATATTTGTTTTATGGTATAAAGAATGATTTAAATGCATCCCTTTTGGAGCTACCTGTGGTCAAAAAAAGCACTTTTTCTAAATGACACGAGTAATTTTGCTAAATGACATATTGCCATACATTCACCAAAAATAACCTTATCACCATGCATGGTAAATAGAGCTATCACAGGGCTACAATAAACAACCAAGTTTATTTAGTCAAGTCTTTTGATATCGAAGATAAGTGTTAAATGTGATTTTTAGCTTGCGTACCCTGATTGTATAACAACCCTTAATGAAGTTTGGTGTCCAGCTTTAGGATTATCGTTGGTTCAAGTGGTCCGAGTTTGACGTTGATGATACATGACGTGGCAGAGGAATAAACTACTCTACCAAAGCTGTGTTCACATATACACCGGTACGATAGTAGTATAACTGTATCGATACAAAGTATACCGGTACAGTTTAGTGCATCTGTCCACACTAGCGAGAAATGTTTGCAGTTTTCTTTCACGGTAGTTGAAATGCGCGTTTGCGAAATGTTTCTGTGGTTACCGAGTAACTTCCTTCCGAGAATATGGCGGATGAAACAACGTGTGTGCGCTTTTTGTTGTCAATGTACAGTCTGTATTTCTGGTGGTCATTTATTCAGTTGAATCGTATAAAACGTGCGAGGCAGTTGAGAAAGAAAACGAATCTCCATTCTTCACTATTTTATTCAGCAAAGACATCGATTGAGGTGTGTGACTTTGCGCATTATATTTGTATCGATACAGAACCGCTTCATATGTCCACACTACAGCGAAGCGCTACAGTACCGATACGAAACCCATACATTTGTGGGTTTCGTACCGATACAGTTATACCGCTACAGTACCGGTATAGTTGCTAGTGTGGACAGGTGTTGCGGTACGAAAGTAGTATCGTAACGGTACAAAATCCCTAGCGTGGACAGGGTACAAGTGTCCTTTTAGTTCTCACTACACTCATTCAGTGCGTTTACATGCACATAGAGAAAATTGAATTTCTGCCGTTGCTCGACTGAAATCGAAGTTCTAAATGCCATGGAAACACCTTAGCTCGGCTGAAATCGAACCGAACTTGATTTCTCATAATCGAGCTACACGACCTAGATTATGCGATTTTAGCCGAGCTACTTAGTGCATATAAACCCTATCGAGCTACTTACTTCAGCACTGCCCCTTCCGGAAGTGATGAGTGACGAGATCACAAGCGGGAAACACAACAGCCTCGGTCGGCATGACAACGAATCATGACAACGGCATGAATCTTTTCTTTTTGTGGCATTGTTTGCACTGTTAAAATTTAGCTCACTTACTGTATCACCAAATACATCTGTACAGCTGTTGCATAGCTGTGAATTGTGTACATAAACAAGTCATTGTATGTGTGTGTGCGCGTGTATATATACACACACACACACACACACACACACACGTCCAACATCTGAAGAATGTCAATAAAAACAAAACAATTGAACTTTGTGTGTTTATTAAGACACAAGTTAAACTGTAAGCAAAAAAAAAAAATTTTTGTAGGCAAAAAATGGACTTTAGAAAAATATACAATTGTGCAAAATAAGTTGTCTTACAAAACAGTGGTCTGCGCAGGACAGTTTGTAGCCATACAGTCTGTTAGAGCAAGCCTAACAGCTTGAGCACGGAACTTGTGAACACAGGATAACTTTGTTTATACTCTTGAATAGCTCTTCATGACGACAACCGGAAGTGTACCAACACGATGGGGCGTGTAGCGCCACCTGTGGCTCGGGTGCACAATGTACCTCACACAATAGCTCGATTTCCTTGTGTGCATGTAGGATTGGATTTCTCTGGCACCCCTGCTGGGACCCTTAGCTCGATTACCGACAGTAGCTCGATTTGGATGTGCATGTAAACGCACTGATTGTGTCTCTAGAAAAAGTCTTCTGCTGGAGAGCAAAAACGACCTCGAAAATCACAAAATTAAACATTTCTGCATTTTAAAAAATACCGGAGTTAATGTTGTGCTGGAAAACTAACATCCAGGATCTAAAATGTTTCTGTAGGGATTTGATCATGTGCAAGTTATAAAATATAATTCTGGAAGAAAGTCTGAACTTAAAAAAAAAAAAAAAAAAGTATGCCTCAGAATTTTACATAGTGGTGTGTGTGTATACACGGGGAGGGAGGGGCTCAATTTGTTTATAATGTGATAAACTCAGTATTATACAGTAAACAGTATCGCAATATTTCAGTTGAAACCCATACATTTGTGGGTTTCGTACCGATACAGTTATACCGCTACAGTACCGGTATAGTTGCTAGTGTGGACAGGTGTTGTGGTACGAAAGTAGTATCGTATTGGTACAAAATCCCTAGTGTGGACAGGGTACAAGTGTCCTTTTAGTTCTCACTCCAGTCACTGTGTCTCTAGAAAGTCTTCTGCTGGAGAGCAAAAACGACCTCGAAAATCACAAAATTAAACATTTCTGCATTTTGAAAAATACTGGAGTTAATGTTGTGCTGGAAAACTAACATCCAGGATCTAAAATGTTTCTGTAGGGATTTGATCATGTACAAGTTATTAAATATAATTCTGGAAGAAAGTTTGTACTTTAAAAAAAAAGTATGCCTCAGAATTTTACATAGTGGGGTGTGTGTGTGTGTGTGTGTGTGTATACACGGGGAGGGAGGGGCTCAATGTTTATAATGTGATAAACTCGGTATTATACAGTAAACAGTATCGCAATATTTCAGTTACGGTTATTTATGTTAATGTGGCGCGCGCGCGTGTGTATTTCACAGGAATTACACAGCAGCACTTCGACTCTAAATGTAAAAAATCAGCAAATTATCAGCAATAAAGACAATCACGTTAAAATTTATTCATATTTAAGCATTCTGTCGCGGATTTCCTCACACACACACGGTGTTGTGCTCACACACTGCGGCCATCACTTAACTAACGACACGCTAGCTTTAGCCACACGGCTAACCGATTAGCTTAGCCACGCAGCTAGCGAGCGAATGTTAGCCAGCCCGCACTTTCTCAGCGACAGAAATAACCTCCCACTTTAATGGAAATTATTATATAAGCGAGTTTAGATGCCGAAATGGGAGCGCTGCGTTACCTTTCTGCACCAGCTTCAGCTCTCCGTTCTCCTTCTTCACCACCGCGGCGTTCCCCAGACCGCCGCCGCCGCTCTCCAACTTGTGTTTCCTCTTCTCTTTTTCTCGCTCCTTGTCGTGCTGTCGCTTTTCCTTCGGCTTCTTGGGTTTGGGAGGCGAAGCGAGGAAGGCGCTCTGCTTGAACACACTGTGCACTTTGTGGAGGGGAGGCTGAGCCTGCTGAGCGGGGCTGCTCGGCTTGACCGGAGAGACGCTCCATGTTGTCGGGCTGCCATAACTCTGCTGCTGCTTCTGGTGCTGCTTCTCCTCTCCTCCTCCTCCGCCTTCACCGTTCAGCTTCTTAGGCTTGAGGCTCTTCTCTTCGCTTCGTACTTTTTTAGCTGGTGGAGGCTGGTGGTCCCGGGAAGACTGCGGTCGGTTTTCGGACGACGGCTTCGACTCCTTGGGTTTGGAGAGCGAGCTCTTCGTCGCCGAGCTAAAGTGAATGAGGCTCATTGGCTCCGCCATCTTAGGGCTTTTCTCTATTTACTCTCTCTCAGTCTACTGCCGCTGTTTGTGTGAGAGGCAGGAGAGGGGCGGGGCTTAGCGTCTACTGTCCTGCTCTGGGGGGTGGATCATTCGCGACGTCAGATCAGTAGTGGGCGGAGACATGTGAAACAGACTTGGCACGTCATTACTCGTTTAGGCGGGAAAACAGTGAAGTGAAGTGAAGTGAGCACAGGACTGTGCTGCACTCTGATAAAAATCATCAGTGTCCTGTTTATTCATTCATTTATCTTCAGTTATCCTTTATCCTCATCAGGTTCGCATTCATCAGAGCTGTTTTATTAACATTTAGGGGTCCTTAGTGACAACCTTGACTTAGGGGCCCCACTAATGCTGCCACCATGTGGAAAAGTATGGATCCTGAAGTTGTTGTATTTGACAGTGCCCCTGTTACTGGGTTGCCCAAGAGCTTATTTATAGTCTCATCTCATTATCTCTAGCCGCTTTATCCTGTTCTACAGGGTCGCAGGCAAGCTGGAGCCTATCCCAGCTGACTACGGGCGAAAGGCGGGGTACACCCTGGACAAGTCGCCAGGTCATCACAGGGCTGACACATATGCCCCTTTTCCACCAAAGCAGTTCCAGGGCTGGTTCGGGGCCAGTGCTCAGTTTGGAACCGGGTTTTCTGTTTCCACTGACAAAGAACTGGCTCTGGGGCCAGAAAAACCGGTTCCAGGGTAGCACCAGCTCTTTGCTGGGCCAGAGGAAAGAACCGCTTACGTCAGCGGGGGGGGGGCGGAGTTGTTAAGACCAACAACCCAACAACAATAGCAAAACCGCGAAAGATCGCCATTTTTAAGCGACGAGAAGCAGCAGCTGTACAAACGCGAAGTCATCCATTATTGTTGTTGTTGCTTCTTCTTCTCTGTGTTGTTGTTGCTTCAATGTTCGCGCCAAGGTTTATGCAAACGTAGCGACGTAACTGACGTATACAGCGACGTAATGACGTGGCTCCCCTTAGCACCCCGAGCTATGGAAAAGCAAACTGGTTCTCAGTTGGCTCACAAGTTGAACGAGTTGTGAACCAGCACCAGCACTGGCCCCGAACCAGCCCTGGAACTGATTTGGTGGAAAAGGGGTAATAGACACAGACAACCATTCACACCTACGGTCAATTTAGAGTCACCAGTTAACCTAACCTGCATGTCTTTGGACTGTGGGGGAAACCAGAGCACCCGGAGGAAACCCACGCGGACACGGGGAGAACATGCAAACTCCGCACAGAAAGGCCCTCGCCGGCCACGGGGCTCGAACCCGGACCTTCTTGCTGTGAGGCGACAGCGCTAACCACTACACCACCGTGCCACCCCATTATTTATAGTATTATGGCTATTTTTTCTATCAGTTAATGATATTCAGTTAATCCCTCATTCTTCAATCCGATATCGAGAAAGAATAGTGTGTGTGTATAGTGTTTTGTCCTGACCCAAGTGTCCAGCCATAGGATTATGATGAGCCACCTGGAATAAAAGTTCCCTACAACCATGGGCGTAGCAGACGTGGGGGACATGTCACCCCGCACTTTTTACAGCCATTACAACCACTCAATTCATTTTTAACATGTGGAAACGCATTTTTCCGAGCCGCCTCTAAACGCATCATGAGCAGGCGGAGCTAAAGCGGCAAACAAACACCGCTGTCGTGTGTGATCAGAGACGCTTTAGAAAATATTGTATGAGTATCTTTGGTGTGGTTCAGATCTGGGCAGTGCTTCTGTATGTTCAGCAAACCAGCCAAGAGGCTAAAGACTTTAGACAGTTTTTTCCAAACAAACCGTGTAAGTTGAGTAATGCTGTTGAATGTAGATAATGTTTAGCTAAAAGATGACAAATGGATGTCAATTTAGTTAGTTAAGCTAGCTAGCTAACTTAGAGGTGGTAGTAACTAGTTACATTTACTTGAGTAACTTTTTGGATAAATTGTACTCTTAAGAGTCATTTTGTTGCAAAATACGTTTTACTTTTACTTGAGTAATATTATTCTAAAGTAACAATACTCTTACTTGAGTAACGTTACTATTTTAGCTACTCTAAGATTACTCACTTCTGGGTAGAAAATAAGAATATAAATGTATTTGTGTTCCTTTGACTGTTATTTTTGTAAAGATTTAATTTATTTTTGTGGTAGTTAAAGTTTAAAGTACATGAATTTGCTGATTATTATTACTGTATTCCTAATTCTATTTCAAAATGTTGCTTTCCACATATTTTTTAATCTTTATTGCCACAATAGAAAGAGCAGGGTGAGAGAGGAGACAGTGGACCAGAGGCCAACAGGGATGATTATGCAGGGTCACAGGTGAGAAGAGAATATAACTAGCTATGTCACTACTACTATTCTTAATTCTATTTATAAATTTTACTTTATAGATTTATAGATTTTAACTTTAGATTTTGATAGTATATCATTTTAAAGAACTAAAGTCGGTTCCCTGGTGCTGTGCTGTTTGTGGTTATGTGGTTCTTTAGCTGCGAAGGAGAGGTGCAATTGAATGCGAGAGGATGATAAATCACTCAATAGACCTCTGAACAATTTGTTCCCCTCACTTCTAAAATGATGGCTACGCCCCTGCCTACAACTCTTCGGGACCAACAACTGTGTCATGTCTTGTTTAGTTTGAGTGTCCTGCATCATTCGATATTGCTTATCCTTAATAATACAAAAATATGGAAGGGACAGTGCAACGTCGGGCTGGAGTTTCTGGCCATCAATTACTTTCACTTGGTCAAAAGCGTACCTCAGAGACTTGCCACACATCTGTTCCGATGGGAAATCCAATTAGGGATTTCCCAGAGAGAGAGAGAGAGAGAGAGAGGATGGCCCTCCCCACTCCTCATGTCATCATGACGCAGAGCTGATGCAGACCTGGGACTACCTCCCCAGCTAACGTTGTGATGGGATTCCCCTGTGACAGGACCCATCCACTACTGTTTTATTAACGTTTTAAACCCTGTCCAATCTGTCCCTTTGATAAGTGGATGGGTGAGGCTTGGACTAACTGGCGCCTCCACACTATGCTTTTGCTCCCAGAAATGAATTGTGACAGGCATTAGCAGATATTTGTGAACATACCTGTGCACACACCTTACATTCACCATTCATGCATTTCCCAGTGCCCCGCATTGATTCAGGCTTTGATGCATGGAGGTCTGATTACAACCAGAATCCACCAAAGCCTGACGTGTACCCCCTTGAATATTCACAGAGACTCAGTATGTTCCTACTCAATCAAGGGAAGCCTGCAGTGCATCAGGAATGTGAATCAGTATCCCTGCCTCCTTGCAGAAGTGCTGATTCCAGGAAATCCTAGCCTTCCCCCCACGCCGACAGACCTGCTCGAGCTCGCTCCTGGTTCTGGTAGGCATAGATGAGTCCATCTGTGGAGAGAGAGAAAGGCTTAACAGCAGCTCAGACACAGAAGGAGAAGGGAGGGATGAAACATGAGGACAGACACAAGTGCATGAAGCAGGTTTCGGAGAGATTGGCCCCTGTTTCCACAGGGCTGGGGTAGGGGAGGGGCAAGGAGAAGGAGGAGGGGAAGTGAAAGTGAGAGAGAGAGGAAGAGAAGCTGCAGGAGCGCCTGTTCCCGGAAACGCTGTCAGGTGATCCTCTGCCAGCCAGACTGCTTCCTCCAGCGATGCCACATGGTGACACTGGATCCACATTGAGGTCTCGCTCAGCAGTTGGGTGGCAAACTGCTCCAGCATCACATGGCCGATGACGTCCTCCACATCACACTCGCCTGCCTATAGCCACTGTCAGCAAGGTTCTCGGAGCTGCTCCGCAAACACAAATGGGTGGCTGACTTCGCTGTAGGCTGGAGCATGGAACCGCTGGTGATGTTCTTCTGGACTGGGACTAACCTGTTGCAGTATAGCCCACTTCAGTTCCGGGTACTCCAGCATGCTGGTGGCCAGGAGCTGCTGAACTGTGAGCTGTGCTTCCCACTGACAGGACCAGCAATTGACGAGCCATCCACTGCAAGGTCAGCCACGAGTTCGCCTCTGCAACACGCTCGAACAGCTTGAGGAAGGCTTCTGTGTTGTCCTGCAGCCCCATTTTGAACAGAAACGCTGGTCACAGAAGCAATCGCTGGAGTACCCGCTGACTGGACCAGGATACACACCACCTGCTGGTCCTTCTCCTGGGCCATGCACAGGGCCTGAAAGCGCTGCTCCTTCTCGAGGGACAGGGCAAGCAGCTCTTGATACTGGTATTGGAGGTCAGCGGTGAGGGTCTGGAGGAGTTCCCTGACTGGTTAGGACTCCATGGCGGCATTTGTTCCTCAAGTCCCGGGTTTCAGACCCAGTGTAACGACTTTGGATGGGTGGAAAATGAGGAACTAGAGACAGGTGCTACAATTCAAGGTACACTTTATTTTATTTTTCACTTTTCTGTGAATTTCTCTACCACGTAGGCACACTACACACAACTGCACAGTTGGGGTGATACAGCTCTCTCTCTCTCGTTACTGGCTATCTGAAAGACTCACAGAGAGACACATTAATAGACACCCATCTTACATTCACACCAGTACCTCAACAACCTCTTGCACATCTCAATAACTCTACATCCATTATTGAGTCAATAATACAAGATTATTTTAATACGAGACTCTCCTGGATTATAAGGGACGGGTGGCAACACTTGCCCTGCTCAAACCATCCATCCATCCATCCATCCATTATCCATAACCGCTTATCCTGTGCAGGGTTGCGGGCAAGCTGGAGCCTATCCCAGCTGACTATGGGCAAGAGGCAGGGTACACCCTAGACAAGTAGCCAGGTCATCGCAGGGCTGACACCTAACTAAAGTTAGCCAGTGTTACAGATCTAGTGGTGTTCATTTGTAATCACATTTTTCCCTTATTTGACAGCAGATATGACACTTTTTTTTACAATGATATCTTTATTCATATCTATAATAATTAAAATTACAGAACGTAATCTTAAGGCCCCGTCACAATTATTTGGAATTAGCAGGAATCAAGCAGAACCAGCTGGAATGAAAAATTTTTCAAAATTCATGCCACATTCGGGCAGGAATTTCAAACTGACCAACATTCTTACAGCTTTGTAAGAATGCTGTTAGAATACTTAGAATGCGCTTTGAACCCGCCTTGAATGATTCTTGCACATTCCGGGTGTATTAGCTTTCTAATGCAGTTGAAATGTAGTTGGAACACAGTAGGAATACCTAGAATGCTGTAAGAATATTAAGAATGCACTTCGAATACCATACGAGTGCAGTTCGATTGCTGCCTGAATACCACCCGAAGTCTGGTCGGAAGGTGCCTCGAATGCTGTACAAATTCACTTCAAATGGAGTCAGAACACTCCCAGAATAGCCGCCGAATATGTTTCGAACATCTAAGAATTCAAAGAGAATGCAGCTCGAATACTTAGAATGTACTTCGAATATCCCAGAATATACAAAGAATTTTCATTCCGACGGCATTCCGGCTCATTTGAGGCACATTCGGGACATTCTGGCAGGATTTGAAGTGGCTCGCCATTTCGATTTTTCCCTCGAACATGATCAGAATGTTTTGAATGCTGTTGGAATGCCGTAAGAATATTTAGAATGCAGTCAGAATGCAGTTAGAATATACTTCGAATGCCGTTCGATATTTCTCCTCTTCGAATGCACCTCGAATGTTTTGAGCATGAGCAAAACATTCAGGCCGGCCACAAGAATGGGCCCGAATGTTTGGAATGCACTCAGAATGCAGTCAGAATTTTTAGAATGCACTTCGAATATCCCGGAATATACGAAGAATTTTCATTCTGACGGCATTCTGGCTCATTCCGCCTCTAGTGTGACTACCCTATTAAGGATATATCAACCAATTCAATGTTAGGCCACACAAGTAAGCTCCCCATGCAGGCCCATATTAATTTGGGAGAGAATGATGTTTGCTCTGATATCACAGCTTATCGAATAGCTATAAAAATATTTTATTAATAGCACTATTATAGCTTATCGAATAGCTATAAAACATTTTATTAATAGCACTATTAGTAGCCTATCTCACTTCAGATCGGCATCTCCTATGGAAGGCTGTTGTTCTCTGTGATTGAGCTGATTTTGTTTAGCGATATCTCTCACCCCCAGTTTAAATTAACTACAGTATATTTGTAATACCGGTTAGTGACAGTTCAGCATTGTGTGTAAACTAAATGAATCTTCAGCCTATTAGAGAAATACTGGCAATTATTCATGCTGTGATACAATTTTCTGAATTATGAATTTTATATTCAAGAATTTTTATGAATATGAAAATTATGAATATATTTCAATATGTTATGGAATTATGGATGGACATTTTAAATAAATTTAACTCCATTAGGAAAGTGATTATCTAATTTAGTGTCATAAATGAGACAAATTGATGTACCTGTAATATTGTACACTGCAAAAAATGACAGTAAGTGAAAATATCTTGAAAATAGTTGACGCGATCTCGCATTTCCTATTAGAAGAATACAAGACACCAATTCTGAGATTATTAAACCTAGTTCTAGATTGCAACTAACTTATTCTAAGATGTCTCATTCCGCTTTATCCTTCTACAGGGTCGCAGGCAAGCTGGAGCCTATCCCAGCTGACTACGGGCGAAAGGCGGGGTACACCCTGGACAAGTCGCCAGGTCATCACAGGGCTGACACATAGACACAGACAACCATTCACACTCACATTCACACCTACAGTCAATTTAGAGTCACCAGTTAACCTAACCTGCATGTCTTTGGACTGTGGGGGAAACCGGAGCACCCGGAGGAAACCCACGCGGACACGGGGAGAACATGCAAACTCCGCACAGAAAGGCCCTCGCCGGCCCCGGGGCTCGAACCCAGGACCTTCTTGCTGTGAGGCGACAGCGCTAACCACTACACCACCGTGCCGCCTATTCTAAGATGTCTCAAGTAAAAATATCTGTCCATGCAGCAAGATAATTTCACTAGTATTAAGTCATTTTCTCCTCAAATTCAGTTTTCCGTTTTTTGCAGTGTATATTTGTGTCGCGCCACAGGATTTTTTGTACAAGATGTGCTGTTTACAGAATGTGTAGAAACAGCATTGAAAAGTGCGCGATATTTTGCACCGTTTTCGCTGGCTGATCCCATAGGGGCGCTACTGAGGTGATTATTCATTGATAGTTACTGGATCAGCCAGTGAAAACGTTGCAAAATATCACACAATTTTCTATGCTGTTTCTACACATTCTGTAAACAGAGCATCTGGTACAAAAATCCCATGGCGCGACATACATAAGGGCAAAACATTGCCAACTTGACATTGTGAATAACAGTTAAAATAAACATGGCTGCACTCCAGTGAATCTACTCTGAAGCGCCACTCCTCTGACCAGTAGGTCTAGTTTTGCCCGTTTAAGGGCCATTCGCTCCTGATGGTGCTGCTCTCTTTGGTCATGCAGGTCTCAGAGCAACTGGAGCCATTCCTTTTCAATGTTGAGCAGCTCCTGGCTGCACTGACACTCTTGGCCAGCTGGACTCTGGCTGCCTGCAGCCTGGGAAGTGTTCAGCTGAGAGGGTCCAGGGAATGAGGAGGCAGTGGGGCCATGGGCAGCGTTGCCAGATACTGCTGACGTTTTCCAGCCCAAAATATGTTCAAAACCCTCCAAAATGCACTTGAAACCGCCCAATCTGGCAACACTGGCCATGGGGGGTGGGGAGACAGGTGACTGTATAGATGCAGTACCTCCTTCATACGTCAAATCCCACTCAGCTGCATGCCTGTTTATAAGGAACATTAAGCTCTTGATTAGGTAACAATGACATGAGGGGGCATAGGAGAAACATTTTACTGAATTATTTAGCTTATTATTTGCTCATTCTTTCTTGTAAATGTTTGTTCATTTAATAAAAAAAATATGCTTGGAATAAAAAATGTTATTGTCCAAAAATATAAAACAGTTTCAATTATTAATTACCTCGTTATACATGTAATGCTTAAAGGGCTGATGACACGTTTTTGACATCTTTGGCAATGTTTTATAACATAAAAAGTAATTCCCGATGATCCATATATTAATTCACGAAGGCGCCTATTTTACAAGTTATGATAAAAAACGCGGCTATTTGGGCAAATTTGACGGGGCTGCAGCACCCAGGAGACGAAAGAGGAGGAGAGGCTATATGACGTCAGCGAAAGAATCTTCCTCCTAACTTACCAGTTTGTTGTTGATGCGAGAGGTGTTCAGTTTATCATTATTAGTATTATTATTATACATTATTATACATTAGTATAATATATATATATATATATATATATATATATATATATATATATATATATATATATATAATACATTAGTATAATATATGTGTATATGTGTGACCCCTCACCGAATCCAGGGACACATGTCAGCCGAAACGAATCCGAGATAATCGCAAAAGAAACATTTTTTTTCGAAATTTGTGATTTTTGTTTTTTTCCATCATGTGCAAGTTGAGATCTTGAAGAATGCAATCAGTATTTCAGATAATAGATTGTTTTGTTGGAAAAGCATACATTTTTTGTTGCAAATTGTCTCGTTTTTGTCAGGACTGTAGCCTGCTGGGGGGTGTGGGTAAATTACCATATGGGCCATTCACATGATGATTTAAGTCATTTTTTTTCCGCGAATCAGCTGTATGATCCGAGTTGAGCGCATGGCTACTTAACTGCATACAGGCATGTGATTTCACTATGGAATGAGTTACTAAACAGAGCGCAGAGGAGCAAACACCATGAAGCAAACAGACACACGGTATTTACATCGGAGATCACCATTTCTAGCAAAAAAAACGCAACCTCATTGTGGCAGCAGGGGCGTGGTCAAGCGCCGGTCTGTGACAGGAGGGCGGAGTCGGGGAAGGTAAGTGGCAGAATCGCTACACCTGAGGGTAATTAACCTGTGTTTGTGTGTGTTTTCCCCAGTAAACCGCCCTCTACTTAAGGAGGGAGAGGGAGAGCGGAAGGGAGCTCTCTCCCCAGCCAGACGACTTGTGTGTGTGTGCGCGCCTGTGTGCGTGGCTGAGAGAGTGGTGTATGCGTCTGAAAAGAGCAAATAAAAAGAGTGATTGAATTTTACTCTGTCCTGCCGTCCTCTGTGCTCCACCCACACGCGATTCTCCCTACAGTGGTGCCGAAACTCGGAAAAGGTGGAGCATCAGTCCTGCAGCCCCATGGAATCCTCCCCGTTCGCGGACTTGGTCCACGCCCTCGCCACGGCTCAGCAGAGCCAGCACCAGGCACTCGTCACGCTCCGGAAGGAGCAGGAGCGCTGCTTCGAAGCCCTGGTGCTGGCTCAGCAGGAAGATCGAGAGGCGTTCCGGCGTCTCCTCATGTCGGCGGGGTCCACCAGCGCCCCGGCTGCGGGCCCGTCTCCCCTCACCGTAACCAAGATGGGCCCGCAGGACAACCCCGAGGCTTTCATCACGTTGTTCGAGCAGGTCGCCGAAGCCTCGGGGTGGCCGATGGAGCAGCGCGCGGCGCGCCTCCTCCCCCTCCTGACGGGAGAGGCGCAGCTAGCCACACTACAGCTCCCCGCCGATCGCCGGCTGGCCTACGCCGACCTTCGCCGGGCTGTCCTCCAGCGCGTGGGGCGCACGCCGGAGCAGCAGCGCCAGCGCTTCCGCGCGCTGCGGATGGAGGAAGGCGGCAGCCCGTTCGCGTTCGGCCAGCAGCTCCGGGACGCCTGC
Source organism: Neoarius graeffei (assembly GCF_027579695.1). Classification (NCBI taxonomy): domain Eukaryota; kingdom Metazoa; phylum Chordata; class Actinopteri; order Siluriformes; family Ariidae; genus Neoarius; species Neoarius graeffei. The sequence goes on along the minus strand of NC_083589.1, from coordinate 12,596,769 downwards.
TGGCGGTGGCTGAGGGCCGAAGATCGCGACGCCGAGGGAATCATCGACCAGGTGGCGCTGGAACAGTTCATCGCCCGCTTACCAGCCGGAACCGCGGAGTAGGTCCAGTGCCACCACCCGGGGTCGCTGGATCAGGCCATAGGACTGGCGGAGGATCATCTGGCGGCTGTTCCGGCGGCAGGACAACCAACGACATCGTCTTCTCTTTCTTCTTTTCTCTCTCTTCCCCCCCCCCTCCCGTGTCCCGTCCTCGCCCCATTCCCCCACCACGGAAGCGGGAGCCGGCTCCACCCCAGCCGGCCCGCCGCACCCGTGGTGCCCTCCCGTTTCTCCCTTCTGTGTCTGTCTCTCCCCCCCCTCAGGTGAGTGAGCCTCAGAACACAGCTGCAGAGAGAAGGCCCGGGCCGGTTTGCTGGTGCTCCGGGGAACCGGGCCACCTGCAGCAACAGTGTGCAGCGATGGAGGTGGGGGCGGTGGTGCGGATCCCCGACGCGCCAGAGACTGCCCTCGATCAGGCCGGAGCATATCGCATACCGGTAAGTGTACAAGGGGCTACATATCAGGCGTTGGTGGATTCAGGCTGCAATCAGACCTCGATCCGCCAAAGCCTGGTGCAAGACGAGGCATTGGGGGGAGCACAAGGGGTGAAGGTGTTGTGTGTGCGCACGGGGATATTCACAGCTACCCGTTGGTGTCGGTCCACATACATTTCAGAGGGGAAAAATCAATAGTGAAAGCGGCGGTTAATCCTCGCCTTACCCACTCTTTGATCTTGGGGACTGATTGGCCGGTATTTCGGGGTTTGATGGCATGCCTAGTAAAGAGTGGGTCCTGCCGGTTGATAGGGGAGGGTCCCGGTGTCGCTTTGGCTGGAGCTGCGGTCGCAGAGCCGTCTACGTCATCTCTGCGACAAAGCGAGGAGCCCCCGGCCCCTCCTCTTTCTATTGGGGAATCCCTCGCGGATTTCCCACTGGAACAATCGCGAGACGAGACTCTGCGACACGCGTTTGACCAAGTGAGAGTAATCGATGGTCAAACGCTCCAGCCGAACGCTACCCCGTCCTTCCCCTATTTTTCCATTTTGAAGGATAGGTTGTACCGAGTGACGCAGGACACTCAGACGAAAGAGCGAGTCACCCAGTTGTTAATTCCAAAGAGCCGCCGGGAATTGGTATTCCAGGTGGCTCACTTTAATCCCATGGCTGGACACCTCGGGCAGGATAAGACACTTGCCCGGATAATGGCCCGATTCTATTGGCCGGGGATTCGCGGCGACATCCGTAAGTGGTGTACGGCGTGCTGCGAATGCCAGTTAGTAAATCCAGCGGTCATTCCAAAAGCGCCCTTGCGCCCCCTACCATTAATCGAGACCCCGTTCGAAAGAATTGGGATGGATCTCGTCGGGCCATTAGATCGGTCAACACGAGGGTACCGCTTTATATTGGTTCTGGTGGACTATGCAACGCGATACCCGGAAGCGGTGCCTCTTCGCAATATCTCAGCACGCAGTATTGCAAAGGCCCTCTTCCATGTCATCTCCCGGGTTGGAATCCCGAAAGAGATTCTGACTGACCAAGGCACCTCGTTTATGTCACAAACACTGAGCGAACTGTATGGGCTACTGGGTATTAAGCCGATCCGCACCAGCGTTTATCACCCACAAACGGACGGTTTAGTTGAACGGTTCAATCGCACCCTCAAGAATATTATCAAAAAATTCGTAAGTGAGGATGCACGTAACTGGGATAAGTGGCTCGAACCCTTGCTGTTTGCAGTGCGAGAGGTCCCCCAAGCCTCCACGGGGTTCTCCCCGTTTGAATTATTATACGGGCGTAAGCCGCGCGGCATCTTAGATGTACTGTGGGAAAATTGGGAGGAGGGACCTTCACAGAGCAAAAACGAGATTCAGTACGTTATGGATCTGCGTGCAAAACTCCACACGCTCACCCACCTAACTCAGGAGAATTTGCGGCAGGCCCAGGAATGGCAAACCCGCCTGTACAACAAGGGCACGCGCCTTAGAGAGTTCACTCCGGGAGATAAGGTACTCGTCCTGTTGCCCACGTCGAGCTCCAAATTAATCGCCAAGTGGCAAGGACCCTTTGAGGTCACACGGCGAGTCGGGGACGTCGACTATGAGGTTAGGCGAATGGACAGGGAGGGGGCGCTACAGATCTACCACCTCAATCTGCTAAAACTCTGGAACGAGGAGGTCCCCGTGGCGTTGGTGTCAGTAGTTCCGGAGAAGGCGGAGCTGGGGCCGGAGGTCCAAAAAGGGACATTGGCATCTCGTACCTCTCCGGTCCCCTGTGGAGACCACCTCTCCCCGACCCAACTCACGGAGGTCGCCCAGTTGCAGGCCGAGTTTTCGGATGTGTTCTCGCCCCTGCCCGGTCGCACTAACCTCATAGAACACCACATAGAGACGCCCCCGGGGGTGGTAGTGCGTAGCCGTCCTTATAGATTATCCGAACACAAAAAAAAGGTGGTTCGGGAAGAACTTCAGGCCATGCTCGAAATGGGCATTGTCGAGGAGTCCCACAGTGACTGAAGCAGCCCAGTGGTCTTGGTTCCTAAGGCCGACGGCTCAGTCCGGTTCTGTGTGGACTATAGAAAAGTCAACGCGGTGTCTAAATTCGACGCGTACCCAATGCCTCGTATTGATGAGCTGCTCGATCGACTAGGCACGGCTCGCTTTTCCTCGACACTGATTTGACGAAGGGATATTGGCAGATCCCCTTGACTCCATTATCCCGGGAAAAAACGGCCTTTTCCACACCGTTCGGCTTACACCAGTTCGTCACACTTCCGTTTGGGCTGTTTGGGGCGCCCGCTACGTTTCAGCGGCTGATGGACCGGGTCCTCCGGCCCCACGCCACCTACGCGGCCGCTTACCTTGACGACATCATTATTTATAGTAATGACTGGCAGCGGCACCTGCAACACCTGAGGGCCGTCCTTAGGTCGCTGAGGCGGGCGGGGCTCACTGCCAACCCGAAGAAGTGTGCAATTGGGCGGGTGGAAGTACGGTATCTGGGCTTCCACTTGGGTAACGGGCAGGTGCGTCCCCAAATTAATAAGACAGCAGCGATTGCGGCCTGCCCGAGGCCCAAGACCAAAAAGGGGGTGAGACAGTTCCTGGGGCTGGCTGGCTACTATCGTAGGTTTATACCTAATTATTCGGACGTCACCAGCCCGCTGACTGACCTCACTAAAAAGGGGGCGCCAGATCCGGTCCAGTGGATGGAGCAGTGCCAGCGGGCTTTCTCTGAGGTAAAGGCTGCACTGTGTGGGGGACACTTTTACACTCCCCTGACTTCTCTCTCCCTTTTATGTTGCAGACGGATGCGTCGGACAGAGGGCTGGGGGCCGTTTTGTCCCAGCAGGTGGAGGGGGAGGATCGCCCCATCCTGTACATTAGTCGGAAGCTGTCAGTGTGTGAGGGGCGCTACAGCACCATAGAGAAGGAGTGCCTGGAGATCAAGTGGGCGGTCCTCGCCCTCCGTTACTATCTGCTGGGGCGCTCTTTCACCCTCTGTTCAGACCACGCGCCCCTCCAGTGGCTCCACCGCATGAAGGATGCCAACGCGTGGATCACCCATTGGTATCTGGCACTCCAACCCTTCAACTTCAAGGTGGTCCACAGGCCGGGGGCGCAGATGGTCGTGGCGGACTTCCTCTCCCGTCAAGGGGGGGGGGAGTCGGCTGCGGGCCGGACGGGCGCCCGGCCTGAGTCGGGTGGTGGGGGTATGTGGAAGCGGGGGCGTGGTCAAGCGCCGGTCTGTGACAGGAGGGCGGAGTCGGGGAAGGTAAGTGGCAGAATCGCTACACCTGAGGGTAATTAACCTGTGTTTGTGTGTGTTTTCCCCAGTAAACCGCCCTCTACTTAAGGTGGGAGAGGGAGAGCGGAAGGGAGCTCTCTCTCCAGCCAGACGACTTGTGTGTGTGTGTGTGTGTGCGCGCCTGTGTGCGTGGCTGAGAGAGTGGTGTATGCGTCTGAAAAGAGCAAATAAAAAGAGTGATTGAATTTTACTCTGTCCTGCCATCCTCTGTGCTCCACCCACACGCGATTCTCCCTACACTCGTTTTCCAGATTGAATGGAATACTTGAATGATCGGATGATACACGGACCGTTCTGGGACTACATTCCATCGGAGGCATTGGTGTGTGCAAGGCGCCGTTTCTCTTTCTGATGGGGTAAGTTTATTAATCTAAGGCTGTGTGGTTATTTTTGCATGTAATGGAGAGTGTTGTGGTTTGATTAAGCCTAGGTCACAACCGGACGTATGATTTTTTGGCCGTGTGATTTTTGGCGTTTCCCAAATCGCTGCGGGTTTTTTTTGTTCACGGAGAAAGACGCGCGTTGGCCGTAAGTTTGTCTTGCAACCTGAAAAAAAAGTAAGCGCCCGTAGAGTTTGTTTGACATGACAAAGAACCTCTGCGGCCAGTCTGCGGCTCGAAAATCAGCATGTCACACGCGCGCTTTTGTGCTTTTCACACGCGCGCTCTCGTGCGTTTCATGTGCGCTCTCCGTGTGTTTCTTGCGTTTTTTGCGTGTAGACCGGCTGTAGGAGCACACACGGCCGGTTGTGACCGAGGCTTTACATGAAACTAGTGTTGTGTTAGTTGTGTCATCATCGTGCTATCTTTCTTTCTTACGGTGTGAGTAATTTTTCAACCACAAAACGTTAAAGTATACTTTAGGACTTATTTTTGTACTTCATAATTGTGTTGGGCATACTTTGCATGGAAGGAAAATTGACGTGGTGATCTTTGTTTACATGAAAGTAGTATCGTGCTAGCTCGTAGGGGGTAGGGCTTTCCTTAATGTCATGCAAATGAGCACCATTATGTGCCCGCCCTACACCCAGAGTAGCTGAGATGGAAAACTTTGAGGGCGATTTTCTCCCTTTTCTGTTTTAAGAAGTATACACTTTCAAAAGGCCACACATTCTTCAAATATTGTCAGATCTCCACATGGAAGGCATCATTGGAAAGCTTAGAAACTGTACTTTCTGAATCTGTCAATAACTCAAAATGCCCCCGGGCCGACATGTGTCCCTGGATTCTGTGATCTGCCACATATATATATATATATATATATATATATATATATATATATATATATAGTTATTATACCTTCGCGTTGTGTTGCCAGCTTTTGCTCCAAAACCCACAAGGATGGGGTAAGTTTATCCAAGTTTCCCAGAGATCCCGAGCTGCATGCGAAGTGGGTGAAGCAAGTCAGGCGCACTCGTGACAAGTGGGAGCCCTCACCAACATCCGTCCTGTGCTCTGAACACTTCGATTTGGATTGTTTTGACACCCTTCCCAGCTTAAAGGAATCTCTTGGGTGTGCAGTTCAGCACAAACGTGTGCTGCTACCATCAGCAGTGCCTACAGTATTCTGGAGGGGGTCTACTAGTAGCTATGCCAGATCCAGCAGTCGCCTGGGACAAGGCGACTCCTCCAAAGACAGTCCAACTGTCAGAACATGTGTTGAGAAACGACATAAGATAAAGGTACGTAGAGCTATAGAGTGCTCCGACATGATGCTAAAAATAGTAATCATGCGGTCTGTGCGGCCATTTTGGAAGTGACTTGCTCCAGAGCGCTCATAGAGTACACATCATAGAGTACACATTCATGCTAATCATAAACGTAATCATAAAGTCGGCGTGATATCAGTCATGTATTTGCTTGTGAAAGCTTGTTTCTCAAAGCAAACACTGAGGGAAAGCTAACTTAGCCAGACAAGTAGGCTACAGATTGTCATTTGCTTACGCTGATGTAGGTTATCAAATATTTTGCTTCATTCAAGGATAAAACTAAGAAGCCATAAACTAGAAGACGTGCCTGCCAATATTATCCTAAATGTATCACGGATCAGGCATAGTCGTAAGCTTATTATGTTAGCCGTTTGCATGCTCCATTAGGAACTATGTATTCAGTGTAGCATACGGCTTACGTGATATAAGCAGTGTTTACACATGCAAGACAACAATACACAATATTAAAATATTGATTCCGTAACATTTTGAACAAATACGGGTTGACCTACCAATCCTTGTTATCCAACCTTGTGGTGTTCAATGCTGGGCTGTCTGCCTGTCCGCTGTCCATCTCGGGGTCGGAGTCGCTCTCAGATTGCACAGTAACAGGTTCAAACCTGTACAGTTGGATGCACCCGTGTTTGTCATCACTTGATTCTTCCGATCTATCCCACTCACAACACAATTCTAGACTCCCAGAAGAGGAAGAGCTAGAGAGTTCACCGGCGTTTTCATGTGCCATTTCCATTGAGTAGACAGCCAGTGAACCGCAGCGTGTTCTTCCGCTGACGTCACAACATGGCCGCGAGCCACGGACCCAGTTTTCTTGCGCTGTGCAATTAAAAGTTGGATATTCGCGTAACAACAGCTTCTTTTCACGTAATTATAACAGAAATCTAACATGTTTGCCATGTTGTATAGTTTATTTAAAAAATTGCATAGAGTCATGTTCGTGTCATCAGCCCTTTAATGATGATACAATATAAACATATTTTAAGCACTTTATATTTCATTGTTTTTTGATTAAAAATGAACACCATGTGACCTAATCGACTGGATTTAGCAACTACTAATGTCTTTAGCTACTACAGTATGAATGCCTTTTGCAACTACTAATGCCTTTTGCGAGGATGCATGCTGCAAAGAAGCTCTTAGCAAAGTTGCTCTTAAGACTCCTTCTTACGAGTGAGTTCAGGAAAACCATGTACAGAGAACATGTAAGTTCATTGTTTAAGAGTGTCTTTTAACTCACTCTTTAGCCCTAAAATGCAACATTATCAAGAAACCCCCCCCCCCCCCCCCCCCCCCCCACCCTGGTTCAGGGTCCAAAATCCTCAACCTATCTATGGATGAAAGTACATTTTGCTTTTCATTGGAAATCAAGGTCCTAGACTCTGGAGGAAGCGTGGAGAGGCACAGAATCCAAGGTGTTTGAAGTCCAGTGTGATGTTTCCACAGTCTGTGATGATTTGGCGTGCTATGTCATCTGCTAATGTTGGTCCACTGCATTTTATCAAGTCCAAATTCAACGCAGCCATCTACCAAGAGATTTTAGGGCACTTTGTGCTTCCATCTGCTGACAAGCTTTATGGAGATGCAGATTTCCTTTTCCAGCAGGACTTAGCACCTGCCCACAGTGCCAAAACTATGACCAAATGGTTTGATCATGATATTACTGTGCTTGATTGGCTAGCCAACTTGCCTGACCTGACACCCAGAGAGAATCTATGGGCTATTGTCAAGAGGAAGATGAGAAACACATGACCCAAAAATTGAGCGTAGCATAGTTCTGGCAGGCCACAAAGTCAGGCTCAGCCCTCAATCCCAGCTACATCAGCTGACTGCAGCTGATCTCAAGCCAGCGCACATCAGCTGTCAGCTCAGCGGATTCCCTTCTACACATTCTATTGGCAAATCTCTCATAGAGCACCTTATTTAAGCTGCTTTAACCTGCCTACCTTTGTTGCTTCCTCTGCAAGCCATTTTGCAAGCGAGCACCATTTCCATTCGCCGGAGCTCGTTTGGCAAGTAGAAATCCTATGCTCACAGGATTAATGAATGGCTTGTGCCCAGGCTCCTGGAAATCTTGTTAATAAATAGCATCGCGGCTCCAGTTGGAGCTTCCCTTGAGGAACTGTTTGCATTGTTGCGGGGGCATCCACATTGAGCCCCCAGCTGCAGATATATTCAGCTCCGACACTCCTAGGGAAACTGCTGAAAACAAACCCTGCCTGCACCTCCGCACAGTCCCAGCTCTGACCAGACTGCTGCTCGAGAGCGCGAGTCTAAGCCCCAGCAGCCACACCTGTGGACCCGAATAACTCCTTATCAGCCTCGTCAACATCCAGTGTCACTTGTCACCATGAAGTCCAGAATACAAGCCCTGGAGTCTGGTCATCTCCCTCTACAGTTTGTGTTTCCTGGTAACAACAGGTTTGTTTATATCCTCCATGCTCCCAAATTAGCCACAGGGTCACTCCTGCATCACAGAATGAAGACGTCACCACCCAACTACTGAATTCGATAACTTGCATTAAGCCTATAAGATAGCTCCCCGTAAATATTTTGGGGGGAGGGGGGGAAAGCCTAATAATTGGTTTATCTGCTCTTCCTAATGACAAAGCTCAAAGCATCAACTTCAACAAAACAGACCTCGTGTTAAATCTATGATTTTCCTGGTTACACGGTTATACTTGTGACTATATAGGACACCATTATAGAACCAAATTATTTATAATCATGCTATCTGTTATCATCCAAATGAGGATGGGTTCCCTTTTGAGTCTGAGTCCTCTCAACATTTCTTCCTCGTGTCGTTTGAGGGTGTCAGGTACACAAGGTAGGTGGATGTAAGTGCAGAAGTAATCAGTTTAATAATAACAGTGGAAAACACACACAGGCAAACAATCCAAAATGGTAGGATAGATCAAAATGTGAAACAGGCAAAAGGGTTGGGCGAGGCACAAACAGGATATCAGAAGCAAAGCGAGAACTAGAATGAGAACAAGAAACAGACACAGGAATCAAGGAACAGGAAATCAAGAACACGGGTAGAAAGGCTCAGTAATGCATACTGACATATCGCAATACTTAGTAAAGATGGTGCATTAGCACAGTCCTTAAATAGGTGCACATAGCTCCTTAATTGAGTTCAGGTGCGCGTCGTTACTGGCACACGTGCTGGAGTCTGTTCAATGTACATGCAGCCTGGGGCGCGCCTTCAGGTGCACACGCCACAGCGTGCAGGACTGACAGACCCCCCCCCCCCCCCCCCCCCCCAAAGAGCTCCCTCCAGGAGCGAAAATTCAACATACTTGACTCTGGTGGGGGTTCGGGCTCAGGCTCAGGACTTGACTTGGGTCCTGGACTTGGTTTGGATCCAGGACTGAAAGTGGACTCAAGCTTCGTGTTGGATTCAAGCTCTGGAGATGACTTGAGCTTTGGGCTGGACTCTGGCTCCAGCTCAGGAGCTGACTCAGGCTTGAGCTCTGGATCTGGTTTGGACTCAGGGCTGGACTCAAGCTCTGGAGACATCTTGAGCTCTGGGCTGGACTCTGGCTCAAGCTCAGGAGATGACTCAGATTGGAGCTCTGGAACTGGCTTGGACACAGGGCTGGAAGTGTGCCCAAGCTCTGGACTTGACTTAGGCTTTGGACTGGACTCTAGTTCAAACTCTGGACTTGGCTTGGACTCAGGACTTGGCTTTAGTTCGAACTCTGGACTGGACTCAGGCATGGGCTCAAGCTCTGTCAGTGCATTACTATGGTCCTGGCTGGGCGGTGGGACTACGACGTCTTCATAGCCAGATGGCAGCAGGACAATGACTTCTTCATAGCCAGCTGAGGCATAGGTTGCGCTAACATCCTCTGACACAGGTTCTGGAACAGGCTCAGGTTCTGGCACTGGCCTTGACTCTGGCATTGGCACTGAAGCTGGCGCAGGTGCCGACTCTGGTGTAGGCTCTGATGCTCTGGCTGACCTGGGCACTGGCTCTGGAGTAGACACTGATGCAGGCTCTGATGCTGGCTCTGGCACTGGAGCTGACTCTGACACTGGTGTATATTCTGGAGTAGACACTGGTGCTGACTCTGGTTCTGGAGTTGACACTGGTGCTGACTCTGACTCCGACTCTGGCACTGGTTCTGGAGTAGACACTGGCGTTGACTCTGGCACTGGTTCTGGAGCAGGCATTGGCGCTGACTCTGACTCTGGCACTGGTTCTGGAGCTGGTGCTGGCACTGGAACAGACTTTGGCACTGGCACTGGAACAGACGCTGCCACTGGTGCTGGAAGAGTTGCTGGATCAGGTTCAGGCATGGGTTCTGATACAGACTCTGGTTCAGGCATTGATTCAGGTGCTGGTTCTGGCTGAGAGACCAGCTCTGGAGAGACAGACTCCAGGAGGGGCTCAGGAACAACAGCATCCTCTGTTGTCTCTACATCTGCCACTGGAGGGAGCTCTGGAGCAATGGCCTCCTCCGCTGTATCAGCCACTGGAGGGAGCTCTGGAGCAATGGCCTCCTCAGCTGCATCAGCTACTGGAGGGATCCACCCCCCCAAAAAAAATTCATGGGATTTCTTCTTTCCCAAAGATTCAAAAATGAACTTGAGCATGGCAAAGAAAGTCTGAGACCTTCGAAGGCACGGGTGTTCGACTTGGATCAGGTAATCCACCCATTGGCATGCTCGTCCAGAAACAAACGTTAGGATAAAGCTTACCCAGATGGGTTCTGGTGGCTTGGGCTCTTGGAGGTCCTTATAGAAAAAAATCACACTGCAAGATGAATCCCATAGGGTGATATATTCCATAGTAGGGTGCTGGGGGACTCCAGTCAGACTTCAGCCAGAAATACGAGGGGCTGAGACAGGGAAACCCGGAAGCAGTGTGGAATCATGTACTGTAAAACTTCTGCTACATCCATTGTAAGGCAAAGTATTCTGTCAGGTACGCAAGGTAGGCGGATGTAAGTGCAGAAGTAATCAGTTTAATAATAACAGTGGAAAACACACAGGCAAACAATCCAAAATGGCAGGCTAGATCCAAAATGTGAAACAGGCAAAAGGGTTGGACGAGGCACAAACAGGATATCAGAGGCAAAGCGAGAACTAGAACAAGAATGAGAAACAGGCACAGGAATCAGTAAACATAAGATCAGGAACATGGGTAGAAAGGCTTGGTAATGCGTATTGATGTAATACTTCGCAAAGATGGTGCATCAGCACAGTCCTTAAATAGGTGCACGTAGCTCCTTAATTGAGTTCAGGTGCACGTCGTTACTGGCACGTGTGCTGGAGTCTGCTCAACGCGGGTGTAGCCTGGGGTGCGCCTTCAAGTGCATGCACCACAGCGCACAGGACTGACACAGGAAGTTTTTCCTTGGCACCATCACCACAGGCTTGCTCATTGGGGTTAAATTAGGGATAAAATTGGCTCATGTTTAAAGTCTTTAATTTTCTATAAAGCTGCTTTGCGACAATGACTGTTGTTAAAAACGCTATACAAATAAACTGACTTGACTATAGAATTTCTAGGCATCACCTTAGACAGCAACTGGATGCAAGCTTCTTGCCTCTCGAAAAATGAAATAATTTCAGAGAGGTCATGAGAAGTGCAGGAGGCAATAGCAATTTCAAAAGGGAATTGCTTCTATGTTTGGGCATCTTAATTACACAATGCACGTTATTCCCCAGGGACATTCCTTTGTATCCAGGCTTGACCTCTCTAAATCTGTAAAGAACTCCATCATAGGGTGAGCTTGGATACAGACTGCAGATCTGAAACCCGGTTCTGGTCTCCTTCTGTTGGGTAAATGGAATGGTATCTTATTCTTCTATAATGAAAACCTGGAATCTCCATTAGTAATTAAGTTGTTCACGACGCAGCCCCTTCCATTGGTTGTTTTCTTTTTTTTTCAATAATCGGTGGTTTACTGATGCATGACCATAAGGATTGCCATCCTTGTCAGGTGACACTTCTTCCACTGCTCTAATGGAATCTACCCAATTGTGTAGCTCATCTTCTGTGGGATAAACACTGGTCAAGAAGCAAATCCTGTTTTTGTGACAATGAGGCAGCAGCTGTAAACATCATTAACAAGGGCGCTCCTCAGTTCCGTTATTAACAGACTCATGACGTGCCTCACAGGTCCTCTGCATTGGATAATTTAATCATTTGAATAGCCCATATTCCAGGCTTGGACAACCATGGCCGATTCTTGTCCCGCTTTGAATTTCAGAATTTTGCCAACTGTGCTCGGAGGCAGTGCCATCCAGCCTGACCTGCCCCGTTCATTCATACTGTGCTAGATTAAACCCTAAATGTATTGTATAGCTGCTCAGGCTCTCTGTATAAACTACTAGCTATATTACCCCAACAGCAATCTGTGAAGCTTCACCATATTTCATCTTGGTTTAACTTGCTTGCTACTTAATAGTTCAGTGAGATCCTCCTGCTGGCTCTTCCATGAAAGCATGGAAGGCCAGGGAGGTCTGTCTGGCATGGTGGTTTTGGTGGGTTTTGCTGCAGCTCTCCCTGCTTTAGATTTTCCATGTAGGCACATGGTACAACTATTGAAAATCTTTTCTTTGTACTTTTTTCAGTTCAATAAAGGTTTGCATGAATTAACAAATCAGATTTTTGTTTTTACTGCATTTTGGGAAATATCCCAAGTTTTCTGGAAATGTGGTTAGTAATTTACATGGCTATTATTCTTCGATTCAATGGATAACTAAAAGGATATTAACCCATCTCGATCACTCATATAATTTACATTTGGGTTGGCCTCAGTTGGTTTACTTTTTTGTGACTGAGGTGTTTACATGTGCATTTGTTTTGTTTTGTTTTGTTTTGTTTTAATCCCAGTTGAGCAATCAGTCTGATTATTAATGCATTATTATGACTGTATGTAACCATGGCTACTGTCTACATTAGCTCAGAGGATGCCTACAGTAGTGATGGCAAAATAAAACTTTCTGAAATAATCAACTTTCCTTGAAAAATGTAATTATGCAAAGCTTTTCAACTCAATATGCGCTAGTGACATCTGGTGGTCGAAATCATGAAGTGCAGCTCCTAGTGGCTCATGCAGCAGGAGTTCTGGGTTCCAGGTAACAAATCTGTGCATTCCGGTGCTTTGAAATGATTTTTAATTTTTAACAATAAAGTTAACTGGTAACATCAAGTGACAATGTAATGTATTGCTTAATAAAAAAAAGAAATGCTCCTTTTCTTTGTTGGTTCTATAACATCAAATAATCAGTTATCACTGTAACTTACTCAAACCACTGTTTTCTTGAACTATTTCCAAAACACACACCAGGGTTTGCACTTCTCTTACCTCAATTTCCAGTCATGTGGTTATCACTGATCACATGATTCTGACAGAACGAATTAAGCTCCTATAAAGAATTTTAAACCATTAATATTAATATAATAAGTATTTTTTTCGCGGTCCGGGTTCCATCAAATCCTGCGCTCTGATTGGCTGGCGAGCGGGTCCGTATCCTACAGTATGGGCCCCGGTTAAGCCTAGGTCACAACCGGACATACAATTTTTTGGCGTTTCCCAAATCGCTGCGGTTTTTTTTGTTCATGGAGAAAGACGCACGTTGGCCGTAAGTTTGTCTTGCAATCTGAAAAAAACCGTAAGCGCCCGTAGAGTTTGTTTGACATGACAAAGAACCTCTGCAGCCGGTCTGCGGCTCAAAAATCAGCACGTCACACGCGCGCCCTCCGTGCGTTTCACGCGCGCCCTCTGTGCGTTTCTTGCGTTTTTTGCACGTAGACCGGCTGTAGGAGCATGTACGGCCGGTTGTGACCGAGGCTTTATGGACCTCTGGCAACTTGCTCGTTCACAACAACAACAAACATCATAGCAATTTTTGTCAACATTTATTTTCACATCTCTCAGGAGAATAGCATTAATTTTACAGCATGGATAGCGATAACGACAGTGTTCACAGCGAAAGCGAGTTTTACTACCCTGAGGAAGAGGAAATAAAAGAAAACATTTCAGGAGAAAGCTAAAAACCTCTAACTTGCTAACGCCGAGCAAAAACATGGCTGAATCCTGAATGACTCCTATTTGTATAAATAGGGGACTACATAGGTGGCAAAATGTAGTTTTTTTCCTGCCATGGAAGTGCACTTGTATACCGAGGAGGAATTCATTTACATTACAGCCATGAATGAGGATTCAAGATGGCGGCTCGGCTCGGTTTTCCCTTTCGGGCGCTCTCATTTTCTGTTAGAATTTCATCTCATCTCATTATCTCTAGCCGCTTTATCCTTCTACAGGGTCGCAGGCAAGCTGGAGCCTATCCCAGCTGACTACAGGCTAAAGGCGGGGTACACCCTGGACAAGTCGCCAGGTCATCACAGGGCTGACACATAGACACAGACAACCATTCACATTCACACCTACGCTCAATTTAGAGTCACCAGTTAACCTAACCTGCATGTCTTTGGACTGTGGGGGAAACCGGAGCACCCGGAGGAAACCCACGCGGACAACATGCAAACTCCGCACAGAAAGGCCCTCATCGGCCACGGGGCTCGAACCCAGACCTTCTTGCTGTGAGGCGACAGCGCTAACCACTACACCACTGTGCTGCCCCTGTTAGAATTTGGTAAAGAAAAAAATAAATATATTATTTACCAGCTTAAGGTCGGTCCGTATGGTGAAATACCATGACCTCGGCCTTGAATACTGACCTCGGCCCAGAGGGCCTCGCTCAGGACTTTCAAGACCTCGGTCGCGGTATTTCATGATATGGACCTCCCAGCTGGTAAATAACATCTCATCTCATTATCTCTAGCCGCTTTATCCTTCTACAGGGTCGCAGGCAAGCTGGAGCCTATCCCAGCTGACTATGGGCGAAAGGCGGGGTACACCCTGGACAAGTCGCCAGGTCATCACAGGGCTGACACATAGACACAGACAACCATTCACACCTACGGTCAATTTAGAGTCACCAGTTAACCTAAGCTGCATGTCTTTGGACTGTGGGGGAAACCGGAGCACCCGGAGGAAACCCACGCGGACACGGGGAGAACATGCAAACTCCGCACAGAAAGGCCCTCGCTGGCCCCGGGGCTCGAACCCAGGACCTTCTTGCTGTGAGGCGGCAGCGCTAACCACTACACCACCGTGCCGCCCCGGTAAATAACATATATTTATTAATTATTATTTATCTACATTAAAGTGATATGAAATCAATGTTTATGCAATCAAAAGGGCATTCAGGTGGGTTTTTAATTAATTAATTAATTAATTAATTAATGGCTGTTTATCTGCTATAACTTGGTAATAATTAATACAGTTTCTTTTTTAGTTAAATTTTTTTAACCCCAAAGTGGAAGGTAATTAAATTTCTTACCATCCTTTTAAATTTTTGCTATCTATCTTTTTCTATCTGGAGGTCAATTGTTTCAGTAGCTTCATTCTGGCAGATACACAGGGAAAAGAGAACAACCATAAATACTACTATCCATCCATTATCCATCCATAGCCGCTTATCCTGTTCTACAGGGTCGTAGGCAAGCTGGAGCCTATCCCAGCTGACCATGGGCGAGAGGTGGGGTACACCCTGGAAAAGTTGCCAGGTTATCGCAGGGCTGACACAGAGACAAACAACCATTCACAGTCGCATTCACACCTACAGTCAATTTAGAACCACCAATTAGCCTAACCTGCATGTCTTTGGACTGTGGGGGAAACCCACGCAGACACTGGGAGAACATGTAAACTCCACACAGAAAGGCTGAAACCCAGGACCTTCTTGCTGTGAGGCGACAGTGCTAACCACTACACCACCGTGCTGCCCCATATCTTACAACCACATTCTTTATATTTACTCGATGCTAATAGATTCTCTGACTTCAACAGCATAATTATTAATGAAAATCAAAGCACATTTGTTCTATATACACTTTATGAATTAAACACAAAGTTTACTGTCATGTAAACAATAAATAAAACAGATATAGCATCAGGCTTTCCTAACAGTTTTTAAGCGTACTGCTAAGAATCCACAAAATATATGTAAGAGTACAGTTGCACAAGACAAGTAACATCTAGGAAGAAAGCACACACAATCACAGAGAAATACAATATCAGTCAAAAGTTTGGACACACATTCTAATTCAATGATTTTTCTTTATTTTTATTATTTTCTGTAATGTAGAACGATTCTGAAGAAAGAAGAAGTAACCTTTATTCGTCACATGCACACTTCAAGCACAGTGAAATTCATCCTCTGCATTTAACCCATCTGAAGCAGTGAACACACGTGCACACACCCAGAGCAGTGGGCAGCCCAGAGCTCCCGGGGAGCAGTCAGGGGTTTGGTACCCTGCTCAAGGGCACCTCAGCCCAAGGCCGCCCCACGTCAACCTAACTGCATGTCTTTGGATTGTGAGGGAAACCAGAGGAAACCCAGGCAGACATGGGAGAACATGCAAACTCCACACAGAAAGGCCCTTGCCGGTCGCTGGGTTCGAACCTGAAACCTTCTTGCTGTGAGGCGACTGTGCTAACTACCGTGCCACCCACAAAAGGATTTGAAGGCGTCAAATCTATGAAATACACGTGGAATTATGTAGTAAGCCATAACAGTGTAAGCAAAGCAAAATGTTTGATATTTTAGATCCTTCAAAGTATCCAGCGCTTACCTTGATGACGCTTTGCACACTATTGGCACTATCTTAACCAGCTTCATGAGGTAGTCACCTGAAATGATTTTCAATTAACAGGTGTGCCTCGTCACGGTGGTGTAGTGGTTAGCGCTGTCGCCTCACAGCAAGAAGGTCCGGGTTCGAGCCCCGTGGCCGGCGAGGGCCTTTCTGTGTGGAGTTTGCATGTTCTCCCCGTGTCCGCGTGGGTTTCCTCCGGGTGCTCCGGTTTCCCCCACAGTCCAAAGACATGCAGGTTAGGTTAACTGGTGACTCTAAATTGACCGTAGGCGTGAATGTGAGTGTGAATGGTTGTCTGTGTCTATGTGTCAGCCCTGTGATGACCTGGTGACTTGTCCAGGGTGTACCCCGCCTTTCGCCCGTAGTCAGCTGGGATAGGCTCCAGCTTGCCTGCGACCCTGTAGAACAGGATAAAGCGGCTAGAGATAATGAGATGAGATGAGATGAGATGAGATGAGATGAGATGAGATGAGGTGTGCCTCGTCAAAAGTTAATTAGTGGACTTGCTTGCCTTATTAATGCATTTGAAATCATCAAAGAGTAAATAATAGACAGCTTATTATGCCAGCAGGTTATCTGATGACCGGCAGGGCGTAGGTGTCGATGACCCAGACCTTGTTCTTCTCATTCAGCTGACTTCTCAGGACTTGCCTTACCCTCTGTAGGTATTTGGCTGTTGCTGCTTTCCGAGCAGCCTCTTCATGACTGTGGGATTCCAAGGTACTTGTTGCTGTCTTCCACATCTCCTATTATGCCGTCTGGTAGCACCACCCCCTCAGTTCTGACTGCCTTCCCTCTCCTTGTTACCATCAGGGCACACTTATCCAGTCCAAATGACATTCCGATGTCTTTGCCTTAGATCCTGGTCGTGTTAATCAGTGAATTGATGTCTCGCTCAGACCTGGCATACAGCTTGATGTCAGACATGTAGAAAAGGTGGCTGATGGTTGCTCCATTTCATAGCCTGTATCCATAGCTGCTCTTTGTGATGATCTGGCTGAGGGGGTTCAGTCCTATGCAGAACAGCAGCGAGCACAGGGTGTCTCCTTGGTCTATGCCGCACTTGATGGTGACCTGTGTTATTGGCTTGAAGTTGGCCTCTAGGATTGTTTTCCATAGCCTCATTGAGTTCTTGATGAAGGTTCTGAGAGTCCTGTTGATGTTGTACAGTTTCAAACATTCCAGGATCCATGTATGGGGCATCGAGTCATAAGCTTTCTTTTAATCAATCCAGGAAGTGCACAGATTGGTATGTCTGGTTCTGCAGTCTTGAGCTACTGCACTGTCTACCAGTAGCTGGTGTTTTGCTCTTCTGGTGTTCTTACCAATTCCTTTCTGGGCCTAGCTCATGTATTGAGTCATGGGCCTACTCATCATATGCCTGACAGGAGCTTCCATGTTGTGCAGAGGCTTCTTATCAGGCAGTAGTTGGATGGGACTGCTCCCTTCTGTGGGTTTTTCAGGATCAGGACTGTCTAACCCTCAGTCAGCCATCCCAAGTGAGTCCCATCCACAAGCAGCTGGTTCATCTGTGTTGTCAAGCGCTCATCCAGTGAGGTTAGCTTCTTTAACCAGTAGGCATGAACCATATCCAGGCCTGGTGTTGTCCAGTTCTTCGTTTTTGAGATTCTTACTTGGATGTCTGCCACGGAAATGTTTACTGGGTCTTGTTCAAGCAGATTGCTGGGTTTGGCTCTCAGGTCTATTAGCCACAGAGCACTGTCATTATGTGATTTGTCCTTCTCCCATATCCCTTCCCAGTATTGTTCAGTCTCCAGCCTTGGCGGATCTGGTACCATGTTGTTATTACCCTGCCACCTTTGATGGCTGAATGGAGAGTACGGTATCTGATTTATTCTCTTAGCTTCAGCTTTGCTTGTGTACCTTCTTAGATGGGTAGCCAGGGCTGTGAGTCTTTGTTTGGCAGTCTCTAGAGCCCCAGGCAAGGACAGCTTGCTGTATTTCTTAGGTAGCCGTTTCCTTGTCGTACCTTTCTGGAGTTCTGATAGCTGGCTAACTTCTCTCCGGGTCACCTTCATCTGAGTCTCCAACCTTCTCTTCCATAGTGGCTATTGCACCTTATGGTTAGTGTCCATCTTATAGCCAAGCATTTCCAGGATCACTGTTGCTGTGATGTATATCAGCTTGTTGTGTGTATATATTATTCATTCTGTCCACATTCACTGGATATGAGCAATCACCTGCCCTGATTGGCTACTCTACTAATAGCTATTAATTCATATGCCGTGAGTTGAGAAAAACAAAATGGCGGAGCATGTTGCTGAACCAACCAAGGATGCAATAAAAACTCTATTCGAAAACAAAACCCCAAAAATTACAAAAAAAGCAACAAAATATGAAATAAGAGTATCTTTTTTTATTTTTCAAGAATTATTACAGCATTTTTCACAAATTGCGACTGTCATTTCGCCAGTTTGTTTACATTCTAAGCGGAAATTATTTTGTTGGACATTTTGTATAAAGTTTTTATTTATTGAATTTGGAAAAAATAAAAGTGCTCTGTTTCTCAACATCCAGTCAATGTGGATATAATAAAACAATTCACTCAATCTCGTCATACACGGCTTATAGCCAACTCAGCCCTATGTGCCTGGTCGGCTATCAGCTCATGTACAACTTGATTTCATGGATTGATTGATTGATTGATTGATTGATTGATTGATTGATTGATTGATTGATCACACAGTGGTGCTTGAAAGCTTGTGAACCCTTTAGAATTTTCTATATTTCTGCATAAATATGACCTAAAACATCATCAGATTTTCACACAAGTCCTAAAAGTAGATAAAGATAATCCAGTTAAACAAATGAGACAAAAATATTATACTTGGTCATTTATTTATTGAGGAAAATGATCCAATATTAAATATCTGTGAGTGGCAAAAGTATGTGAGCCTCTAGGATTAGCAGTTAATTTGAAGGTGAAATTAGAGTCAGGTGTTTTCAATCAATGGGATGACAATCAGGTGTGAGTGGGCACCCTGTTTTATTTAAAGAGCAGGGATCTATCAAAGTCTGATCTTCACAACACATGTTTGTGGAAGTGTATCATGGCATGAACAAAGGAGATTTCTGAGGACCTCAGAAAAAGCGTTGTTGATGCTCATCAGGCTGGAAAAGGTTACATAACCATCTCTCAAGAGTTTGGACTCCACCAACCCACAGTCAGACCAACAAAGATCACTCCAAGAGCAAGGCGTGTAATAGTCGGCGAGGTCACAAAGGATCCCAGGGTAACTTCTAAGCAACTGAAGGCCTCTCTCACATTGGCTAATGTTAAATGTTCACGAGTCCACCATCAGGACACTGAACAACAATGATGTGCATGGCAGGGTTGCAAGGAGAAAGCCACTGCTCTCCAAAAAGACCATTGCTGCTCATCTGCAGTTTGCTAAAGATCACGTGGACAAGCCAGAAGGCTATTGGAAAAATGTTTTGTGGATGGGTGAGACCAAAATAGAACTTTTTGGTTTAAATGAAAAGCATTATGTTTGGAGAAAGGAAAAAACTGCATTCCAGCATAAGAACCTTATCCCATCTGTGAAACATGGTGGTGGTAGTATCGTGGTTTGGGCCTGTTTTGCTGCATCTGGGCCAGGACGGCTTGCCATCATTGATGGATCAATGAATTCTGAATTATACCAGCAAATTCTAAAGGAAAATGTCAGGACATCTGTCCATGAACTGAATCTCAAGAGAAGGTGGGTCATGCAGCAAGACAATGACGCTAAGCACACAAGTCATTCTACAAAAGAATGGTTAAAGAAGAATGAAGTTAATATTTTGGAATGGTCAAGTCAAAGTCCTGACCTTAATCCAATCGAAATGTTGTGGAAGGACCTGAAGCGAGCAGTTCATGTGAGGAAACCCACCAACATCCCAGAGTTGAAGCTGTTCTGTACGGAGGAATGGGCTAAAATTCCTCCAAGCCGGTGTGCACAACTGATCAACAGTTACCAGAAACATTTAGTTGCAGTTATTGCTGCACAAGGGGGTCACACCAGATACTGAAAGCAAAGGTTCACAAACTTTTGCCACTCACAGATATGTAATATTGGATTATTTTCCTCAATAAATAAATGACCAAGTATAATATTTTTGTCTCATGTGTTTAACTGGGTTCTCTTTATCTACTTTTAGGACTTGTGTGAAAATCTGATGATGTTTTAGGTCATATTTATGCAGAAATATAGAAAATTCTAAAGGGTTCACAAACTTTCAAGCGCCACTGTATAAACAGAAGTTTGACAGGAACAAAGACACCTTGATTAACCTGAATGGCACAGATATTATTTTCGGAGTCATACCACTACATTCTTTTCACACTGTGATCCCATGCTTGTAGATGAGACGCATTTCGGGACTGTGTATACATCTGATGACCGCGGCATCCTGTACTCCAAGTCTCTTGAACGCCATTTGTTTGGTGGTGTAAGGAAGAGTGACTTTACAAATGTGGCATCACTGTGAGGAGTGTATCTGACCAACGTCTTTGAGGAGGGTACGGCACACCTTCATGCACTGTGACCATTAAAGATATTAAGATCATTTAAGACAGGTCTCTGTGTTGTATGTGGAATAGGAATTCATTTAAAATATTTTTAAGGTAAACTGGATTATTAAAGGTTTCTCAAGGTTTCACACGCAGTGTGTTTTATATCTACAGTCTTGGCAAAGTTAGTGATTGCATTTTATCAAAAGGCTCTTCACTTACGCCAAGCATGTGCTCATGTTATGTATTCTAAAGCACATTGTTTGTTTGTTACAGATGGATGAATTTGCACAGTCATCACCTTCAATAACAGTGGAAAATGGTGGCCACTGAAAAAGCCAAAAAACGTGGAATGTGAAGGAAGCGTTAAAAGGGTACATAAATTTGGTATCAACATCCTGTTTCGGAGCAGACAGCAATAACACCATTGTGTGTATGTTTCAGTGTAACCTGCACATTCATGGAGAGCACAGCCACTACAGCGGCGTTTCTCCCATGCTGCCTCTGTCTCATCCTTCTGCTGTTGGCCTGATCATTGCTCATGGTAACAGATCCAACGTAGCTTTAGCTATAGTCATTATCACCCAGTGCAGAAGCTTACAGCCTCTATTTTCACAGGCAGTGTCGGGGAATCCATTTCAGCTTCAAAGCCAGATGTGTACGTTTCCTCAGATGGAGGCTACAACTGGATATGTGCACTGAAGGGACCTCACCACTACAGCATACTGGATTCAGGTGGCCTGATTGTGGCTGTGGAGGTTCGCCGAGATCGACAGGTTAATGCTATAAAGTAAGTTCAAGGGTGAGGGGAAAGTCACATAATCGATGTACAAATCATAACAATTAAAGCCTATTTGTACACTCACTGGCCACTTTATTAGGAACACCCATACACACACCTGCTGTTTTATGCAGTTCTCTAATCAGCCAATTCCTTGCCAGCAGTGCAGTGCATAAAATCATGCAGATGGGAAAAATTGTGATCTCAAAGTGTGACTTTCACTGTGGCATGGGTGTTGGTTTGTGCCAGATGGACTGGTTTGAGTATTTCAGAAACTGCTGATCTCCTGAGGTTTTCAGACACAACAGTCTCTAGAGTTTACACAGAATGGTGCGAAAAACAAAAAAACATCGAGTGAGTGAGTGACAGACAGTTCTGTGGGCGGAAACAAAACGCCTTGTTGATAAGAGAGGTCAGAGGAAAACGGTCAGATTAGTTCGAGCTGCCAGGAAGGATATAATAACTCATATAATCAGTCTTTACAACCATGGTGAACAGAAAAGCATCTCAGCATGCAACAGCAGAAGAACACATTGGGTTCCACTCCTGCAGCCAAGAACAGGAATCTTAGAGTCAAGAACAAGTTCCTATTAATGTGGCCAGTGAGTGTACATTGACAGAGTTCACATGGATATAGCCAATCTAAGAAACTTAATTTAATGCCAGTAAAAAATTTTGACATATTTATTTAGAAATATAGAAAATTCTAAAGGGTTCACAAACTTTCAAGCACCACTGTATATATATTTTATATATATTATATCTTACATATATATAATGTAGGGCGGCACGGTGGTGTAGTGGTTAGCACTGTCGCCTCACAGCAAGAAGGTCCTGGGTTCGAGCCCCGGGGCCGGCGAGGGCCTTTCTGTGCGGAGTTTGCATGTTCTCCCCGTGTCCGCATGGGTTTCCTCCGGGTGCTCCGGTTTCCCCCACAGTCCAAAGACATGCAGGTTAGGTTAACTGGTGACTCTAAATTGACCGTAGGTCTGAATGTGAGTGTGAATGGTTGTCTGTGTCTATGTGTCAGCCCTGTGATGACCTGGCGACTTGTCCAGGGTGTACCCTGCCTTTTGCCCGTAGTCAGCTGGGATAGGCTCCAGCTTGCCTGCGACCCTGTAGAAGGATAAAGCGGCTGGAGAAGATGAGATGAGATGAGATATATAATGTAATTCTATTACATTACATTATCTTTCCAATCTTCTCCATGTTGCCACTCCCTCTCACTTCCTCAGATCATCCTCTTCTATTCACTTGAATGTCCCCTCTGCCCGTCTCATCACCATGGGGAGTAGAGCTTTCAGCCGCTCTGCTCCCCAGCTCTGGAATTCTTTACCACCCGTCATAAGGAACATAAACTCACACTCACAATTCAAGTCCACACTCAAAACCCACCTGTTTAAGATTGCCTTTTATATTTGACTGAATCAATTGCATTGTTTTATTTTAATTTGTTTTTAATGTTGTATAAGCTTTATGTTCTTCTTATTATTTATTTTGTCTACTTTGCACTCTTTGTAAGGTGACCTTGAGTGACAGAAAGGTGCCTATGAAATAAAATGTAACACACACACACACACACACACACACACACATTTTATATGTTTGTGAACCCTTTAGAATTTTCTATATTTCTGCATAAATATGACCTAAAACATCATCAGATTTTCACACAAGTCCTAAAAGTAGATAAAGAGAACCCAGTTAAACAAATGAAACAAAAATATTATACTTGGTCATTTATTTATTGAGGAAAATGATCCAATATTACTTATCTGTGGGTGGCAAAAGTATGTGAACCTTTGCTTTCAATATCTGGTGTGACTCCCTTGTGCAGCAATAACTGCAACTAAACGTTTGCGGTAACTGTTGATCAGTCCTGCACACCGGCTTGGAGGAATTTTAGCCCATTCCTCCGTACAGAACAGCTTCAACTCTGGGATGTTGGTGGGTTTCCTCACATGAACTGCTCACTTCAGGTCCTTCCACAACATTTCCATTGGATTAAGGTCAGGACTTTGACTTGGCCATTACAAAACATTAACTTTATTCTTCTTTAACCATTCTTTGGTAGAACGACTTGTGTGCTTAGGGTCGTTGTCTTGCTGCATGACCCACCTTCTCTTGAGATTCAGTTCATGGACAGTTGTCCTGACATTTTCCTTTAGAATTAGCTGGTATAATTCAGAATTCATTGTTCCATCAATGATGGCAAGCCGTCCTGGCCCAGATGCAGCAAAACAGGCCCAAACCATGATACTACCACCACCATGTTTCACAGATGGGATAAGGTTCTTATGCTGGAATGCAGTGTTTTCCTTTCTCCAAACATAACGCTTCTCATTTAAACCAAAAAGTTCTATTTTGGTCTCATCCATCCACAAAACATTTTTCCAATAGCCTTCTGGCTTGTTCACGTGATCTTTAGCAAACTGCAGATGAGCCACAATGTTCTTTTTGGAGAGCAGTGGCTTTCTCCTTGCAACCCTGCCATGCACACCATTGTTGTTCAGTGTTCTCCTGATGGTGGACTCATGAACATTAACATTAGCCAATGTGAGAGAGGCCTTCAGTTGCTTAGAAGTTACCCTGGGGTCCTTTGTGACCTCGCCGACTATTACACGCCTTGCTCTTGGAGTGATCTTTGTTGGTCGACCACTCCTGGGGAGGGTAACAATGGTCTTGAATTTCCTCCATTTGTACATGTGGCAGTGGGGGCATGGTCAAGCGCCGGTCTGTGACAGGAGGGCGGAGTCAGGGAAGGTAAGTGGCAGAATCACTACACCTGAGAGCAATTAACCTGTGTTTGTGTGTCTTCCCAGTGACCGCGCCCTATATGAGGAGTGAGAGCGAGAGCGGAAGGGGCTCATCCCTGAACCAGACACCGGTTGTGTGTGTGTCTGTGTTAGAGCGATTATTGTTGTACTGAAAAGTGTGGCAATAAAGCCAAGTGTTAAACCTGATCTCTGTCCTGCCGTCCTCTGTGCTCCACCCACACATAGGGAACGCTACAGTGGTGCCAAAACCTGGGATAGTGGAGCACCAACCCAGCAGCCCCATGGAATCCTCCCTGTTCGCCGACCTGGTCCATGCCCCTGCCACGGCTCAGCAAAGCCAGCACCAGGCGCTCGTCACACTCCGAAAGGAACAAGAGCGGCGCTTCGAAGCCCTGGTGCTGGCCCAGCAGGAAGATCGCAAGGCGTTCCGGCATCTCCTCGCATCGGCGGGGCCCACCAGCGCTCCGGCCGCGGGCCCGTCTCCCCTCACTGTCACCAAGATGGGCCCGCAGGACGACCCCGAGGCATTCCTCACGTTGTTTGAACAGGTCACCGAAGCCTTGGGGTGGCCGATGGAGCAGCGCGCGGCGCGCTTCCTCCCCCTGCTCACGGGAGAGGCACAGCTGGCCGCGCTACAGCTCCCCGCCGACCGCTGGCTGGCGTACGCGGACCTCCGCCGGGCTGTCCTCCAGCGCGTGGGGCGCACACCGGAACAACAGCGCCAGCGCTTCCGCGCGCTGCAATTGGAGGAAGTCGGCCGGCCGTTCGCGTTCGGCCAGCAGCTCCAGGACGCCTGCTGGCGGTGGCTGAGGGCCGACGATCGCGACGCCGAGGGAATCGTCGACCAGGTGGTACTGGAACAGTTCATCGCCCACCTACCAGCAGGAACTGCGGAGTGGGTCCAGTGCCACCGCCCGGCGTCGCTGGATCAGGCAGTCGAGCTGGCGGAGGATCATCTGGCGGCTGTCCCGGCGGCAGGACAGCAGATGACATCATCTCTTCTCTCCTCTTCTCTCTCTCTCTCTCCCCCTCCTCCTGTGTCCCATCCTCGCCCCATTCCCCCACCGCGGAGGCGGGGGCCGGCACCACCCCAGCCGGCCCGCCGCACCCGCGGTGCCCTCCCGTTTCTCCCTTCTGTGTCTGTCTCTCCCCCACCTCAGGTGAGTGAGCCCCAGGTCACCGGTGCAGAGGGAAAGCCCGGGCCGGTTTGCTGGCGCTGCGGGGAACCGGGCCACCTTCAACAGCAGTGCACAGCAATGGAAGTGGGCACGGTGGTTTGGATCCCCGACGTGCCAGAGGCCACCCTCGATCGGGCCGGAGCGTATCGCATACCGGTGAGTATCCAAGGGGCTACATATCAGGCATTAGTGGATTCTGGTTGTAATCAGACCTCAATTCGCCAAAGCCTGGTTCAAAACGAGGCATTGGGGGGAGCACAAGGGGTGAAGGTGTTGTGTGTGCACGGGGATGTTCACCGCTACCCTTTGGTGTCGGTCCACATTATTTTCAGAGGGGAAAAATTTATAGTGAAGGCGGCGGTTAATCCTCGCCTTACCCACTCTTTAATTTTGGGGACTGATTGGCCGGGATTTCGGGGTTTAATGACACGCCTAGTAGAGAGTGGGTCCTGCCATTTGACAGGGGGAGGTCCCGGTGTCGCTTTGGCGGGAGCAGCTGTCACAGAGCCGTCTACGTCATCTCCGCGTCAGAGTGAGGAGCCGCCGGCCCCTCCTCTCTCTATTGGGGAATCCCTCGCGGATTTCCCATTAGAGCAGTCGCGAGACGAGACTCTGCGGCATGCGTTTGACCAAGTGAGAGTAATCAATGGTCAAACGCTCCCGCCGAACGCCACCCCATCCTTCCCCTACTTCGCGATTATGAAGGATAGATTATACCGAGTGACGCAGGACACTCAAACTAAAGAGCGAGTCACGCAGCTTTTGATTCCAAAGAGCCGCCGGGAATTGGTATTCCAGGCGGCTCACTTTAATCCCATGGCTGGACACTTAGGGCAGGATAAAACACTAGCCCGAATAATGGCCCGATTCTATTGGCCGGGGATTCGCGGCGATGTCCGTAGGTGGTGTACGGCATGCCGCGAATGCCAGTTAGTAAATCCAGCGGCCATTCCAAAAGCGCCGTTGCGCCCTCTACCGTTAATCGAGACCCCGTTTGAGAGAATTGGGATGGATCTCGTCGGGCCATTAGATCGGTCAGCACGAGGGTACCACTTTATATTAGTTCTGGTGGACTATGCAACGCGATACCTGGAAGCAGTGCCTCTGCGCAATATCTCAGCATGCAGTATTGCAGAGGCACTCTTCCGCGTCATCTCCCGAGTTGGAATCCTGAAAGAGATTCTGACTGACCAAGGCACTACGTTTATGTCACGAACACTGCGCGAACTGTATGGGTTATTGGGGATTAAGCCGATCCGCACCAGCGTATATCACCCACAAACGGACGGTTTAGTGGAACGGTTCAACCGCACCCTCAAAAATATTATTAAGAAATTCGTAAGTGAGGACGCACGTAATTGGGATAAGTGGCTCGAACCCTTGCTGTTCTCAGTGCGAGAGGTCCCCCAAGCCTCCACAGGGTTCTCCCCGTTCGAATTATTATATGGGCGTAAGCCGCGCGGCATCCTGGACATGCTGCGGGAAAATTGGGAGGAGGGACCTTCACAAAGTAAGAACGAAATTCAGTATGTTATGGACCTGCGCGCAAAACTCCACACGCTCACCCACCTAACTCAGGAGAATTTGCGGCAGGCCCAGGAACGGCAAGCCCGCCTGTACAACAAGGGTACGCGCCTTAGAGAGTTCACACCGGGAGATAAAGTACTTGTACTGTTGCCCACGTCGAGCTCCAAATTGATCGCCAAGTGGCAAGGGCCCTTTGAGGTCACACGGTGAGTCGGGGACGTCGACTATGAGGTGAGGCGAACAGACAGGGGTGGGGCGCTACAGATCTACCACCTCAATCTGCTGAAACTCTGGAACGAGGAGGTCCCCGTGGCGTTGGTGTCGGTAGTTCCGGAGAAGGCGGAGCTGGGGCTGGAGGTTCAAAAAGGGACATTGGCATCACGTACCTCTCCGGTCCCCTGTGGAGACCACCTCTCCCCGACCCAACTCACGGAGGTCGCCCAGTTGCAGGCCGAGTTTTTGGATGTGTTCTCGCCCCTGCCCGGTTGCATTAACCTCATAGAACACCACATAGAGACGCCCCCGGGGGTGGTAGTGCATAGCCACCCTTACAGGCTACCCGAACACAAAAAAAAGGTGGTTCGGGAAGAACTTCAGGCCATGCTCGAAATGGGCATCGTCGAGGAGTCCCACAGTGACTGGAGCAGCCCGGTGGTCTTGGTTCCCAAGGCCGACGGCTCGGTCCGGTTCTGTGTGGACTATAGAAAAGTCAACGCGGTGTCTAAATTTGACGCGTACCCAATGCCTCGTATTGATGAGCTGCTCGATCGACTAGGCACGGCTCGCTTTTCCTCGACACTGGATTTGACGAAGGGATATTGGCAGATCCCCTTGACTCCATTATCCCGGGAGAAAACGGCCTTTTCCACACCGTTCGGCTTACACCAGTTCGTCACACTTCTGTTTGGGCTGTTTGGGGCGCCCGCTACGTTTCAGCGGCTGATGGACAGGGTCCTCCGGCCCCACGCCACCTATGCGGCCGCATATTTAGACGATATTATCATTTATAGTAATGACTGGCAGCGGCACCTGCAACACCTAAGGGCCGTCCTTAGGTCGCTGAGGCGGGCGGGACTCACTGCCAACCCAAAGAAGTGTGCGATTGGGCAGATGGAAGTACGGTATCTGGGCTTCCACTTGGGCAACGGGCAGGTGCATCCCCAAATTAATAAGACAGCAGCGATTGCGGCCTGCCCAAGGCCCAAGACCAAAAAGGGGGTGAGACAGTTCCTGGGGCTGGCTGGCTACTATCGTAGGTTTATACCTAATTATTCGGACGTCACCAGCCCGCTGACTGACCTCACTAAAAAGGGGGCGCCAGATCCGGTCCAGTGGACAGAGCAGTGTCAGCGGGCTTTCTCTGAGGTAAAGGCTGCATTGTGTGGGGGGCCACTTTTACACTCCCCTGACTTCTCTCTCCCTTTTGTGTTACAGACGGATGCGTCGGACAGAGGGCTGGGGGCCGTTTT
Organism: Neoarius graeffei; assembly: GCF_027579695.1. Lineage (NCBI taxonomy): Eukaryota > Metazoa > Chordata > Actinopteri > Siluriformes > Ariidae > Neoarius > Neoarius graeffei. The sequence continues at coordinate 12,568,278 of NC_083589.1, read as the reverse complement.
CTCCCTGGAGGGGGAGGACCGCCCGGTCCTTTACATCAGTCGGAAGCTGTCAGTGCATGAGGGGCGCTGCAGCACGATTGAAAAGGAGTGCCTGGCGATCAAGTGGGCGGTCCTCGCCCTCCGTTACTACCTGCTGGGGCGCCCTTTCACCCTCTGTTCGGACCACGCGCCCCTCCAGTGGCTCCACCGCATGAAGGATGCCAACGCGCGGATCACCCGTTGGTATCTGGCACTCCAACCCTTCAACTTCAAGGTGGTCCACAGGCCGGGGGCGCAGATGGTCATGGTGGACTTCCTCTCCCGTCAAGGGGGGGGGGGGGGGGAGTCGGCTGCGGGCCAGACGGGCGCCCGGCCTGAGTCGGGCGGTGGGGGTATGTGGCAGCGGGGGCGTGGTCAAGCGCCGGTCTGCCGGTCTGTGACAGGAGGGCGGAGTCAGGGAAGGTAAGTGGCAGAATCACTACACCTGAGAGCAATTAACCTGTGTTTGTTTGTCTTCCCAGTGACCGCGCCCTATATGAGGAGGGAGAGCGAGAGCGGAAGGGGCTCATCCCTGAACCAGATGCTGGTTGTGTGTGTGTCTGTGTTAGAGCGATTATTGTTGTACTGAAAAGTGTGGCAATAAAGCCAAGTGTTAAACCTGATCTCTGTCCTGCCGTCCTCTGTGCTCCACCCACACATAGGGAACGCTACAGTACACAATCTGTCTGACTGTGGATTGGTGGAGTCCAAACTCTTTAGAGATGGTTTTGTAACCTTTTCCAGCCTGATGAGCATCAATAATGCTTTTTCTGAGGTCCTCAGAAATCTCCTTTGTTCGTGCCATGATACACTTCCACAAACATGTGTTGTGAAGATCAGACTTTGATAGATCCCTGTTCTTTAAATAAAACAGGGTGCCCACTCACACCTGATTGTCATCCCATTGATTGAAAACACCTGACTCGAATTTCACCTTCAAATTAACTGCTAATCCTAGAGGTTCACATACTTTTGCCACTCACAGATATGTAATATTGGATCATTTTCCTCAATAAATAAATGTCCAAGTATAATATTTTTGTCTCATTTGTTTAACTGGGTTCTCTTTATCTACTTTTAGGACTTGTGTGAAAATCTGATGATGTTTTAGGTCATATTTATGCAGAAATATCGAAAATTCTAAAGGGTTCACAAACTTTCAAGCACCACTGTGTGTGTGTGTGTATATATATATATATATATATATATATATATATATATATATATATATGAGAGTTTTTATTTCATCCTCAGTTGTTTCAGCAACACACTCTGCCATTTTGTTTTTCTCCACTCACAGTATATGAGCTGATAGCCGAGTAGTAGCCAATGTCTCATCTCATCTCATCTCATTATCTCTAGCCGCTTTATCCTGTTCTACAGGGTCACAGGCAAGCTGGAGCCTATCCCAGCTGACTACGGGCGAAAGGCGGGGTACACCCTGGACAAGTCGCCAGGTCATCACAGGGCTGACACATAGACACAGACAACCATTCACACTCACATTCACACCTACGGTCAATTTAGAGTCACCAGTTAACCTAACCTGCAATTCTTTGGACTGTGGGGGAAACTGGAGCACCCGGAGGAAACCCACGCGGACACGGGGAGAACATGCAAACTCCGCACAGAAAGGTCCTCGCCAGCCACGGGGCTCGAACCCGGACCTTCTTGCTGTGAGGCGACAGCGCTAACCACTACACCACTGTGCCGCCCATATATATATATATATATATATATATATATATATATATATATATATATATATATATATATATATATATAAACAAACTGTGGGTGGTAAAAGAGAGCAACTGGACTTGCTTGAAGATTCTTGAAGACGTTTCACCTCTCATCCAAAAGGCTTCTTCAGTCCTGTCTGACTAATAGGGAGTATCAGGTATTTATCCTCTCATGGACGAAATGTAATCCTAAGGTGTCGTTAAGTCATCCTGTTAGTGTGGTCACTGGGGGCTGGGTGTGAACGGCCTATATATATATATATATATATATATATATATATATATATATATATATATATATATATACAGTATATATGTGAGTGTGTGAAAAAGTCTACATGGAAACTGTAGACTCGTACATGTTTCTCTCCAGGGCCGTGTGCTCTTTGGGACTCAGAGGAATTATACATTCTATGAAGTTCAACTTGAGTGACCTTGTTGCCCGTTTTGTATGAAAATTGTCATTCCATTCATCTGAAACAGACCTGGAGAATGTCAGTATCCTCTGATCACGCTGTCCATACAGTACAGCTGCGTCTACAAGCACCAGTGAACATGCAGCAAAAACATGCAATCAAAGTCTGCAGTTTCCTTAGTTTTACTTATTTTTTCACATGACTATCTCTGTGTATATATATATATATATATATATATATAAATAAATATATATATATATATATATATATATATAAATATATATATATATATATATATATATATATATATATATATATATATATATGAGCAAGTAAGTGCTGCTTGTGTGTGTTGGGTGTGTTGGTGCTCTGCTGTTGCCCATGTTTACTCTTCTATTTGGTCTCCTCCCCTGACCATGTCAGTCTGAGAGTGCTCTCTCGCTCACTCTGTTCATGTTACTGATGCTGGATGCAATGTCACTTTGCGCTGTCTGTTTGGTTGAAACAATGATGATCTGGAGACTGACTGTTATAGCTGTTGCATGTTCACTGGTGCTTGTAGACGCAGCTGTACTGTATGGACAGCGTGATCAGAGAATACTGACTTTCTCCAGGTCTGTTTCAGACGAACGGAATGACAATTTTCATACAAAACGGGCAGCAAGGTCTCTCAAGTCCAACTTCGTAGAATGTACAATTCCTCTGAGTCCCAAAGAGTACATGGCCCTGGAGAGAAACACGTACGAGGTGAGAGAGCATTGCTTTATATTTCACTTAACTGTCATGTTGCAGCCTAAATACAATCTGCCTTATTGATCATAATGTCTATCTCTAATGGCAATAATAATGCTTGTTAGAGTTCTTATTGCCATTTTATGCTGTAACTCTACTGCTACGTGTTCTTTGTTGTGATGCACCTGACCTAGTGTGGAGATATGTAGTTTGTATTGTACTAATATTAAAACATTTATAAAAATCGTCATTGTTGAACAGCTCCACTGTTGAACTCACTCAGCTGTATCAGTGTTGTACGTATTCATTATACACTGAGGATTTATCAGTGATTAGATTTATAACACACACAAAAGGTAACTTTGTATAAAGCAACAAATAGTATAGCAGATATTTCGGCAGTAAAACTAATATGATTGATAGAATCAATGTGCAGCACCCTATTTCACAATGCCTAAAATAATTATATGATATTGTATGTTTACCTAAAGTTTCTGTTATAGACGGTGTTTCATGAAGATGATGGCTCCAGTTTTATTCTAACATGGGTAGGCGATGGAACTGGCGTAAGTCACTTGATCTCATGATCTATCAAGAAAGACTGCCTGCACTATTGATTTATTAGAGAATGACTATTTAACAGTTATTCCACGAAATCAAGTCGTACATGAGTTGATAGCCGATGAGGCATGTAGCACCGAGTTGGCTATAAGCCATGTACTACAAGATTGATTGGAATAACTGTTTTATTCTATCCACATTCACTGGATTTTGAGAAACAGAGCATTTTAATTTTACTTTTTGCAAATTCGATAAATAAAAACTTTATTCAAAACATCCAACAAAATCATTTCCGCTTAGAATGTAAACAAACCGCCGAAATGACAGTAGCAATTTGTGAAAAATGCTATAATAATAATACTTGAAAAAAAAGTTCTTACCATCAAATACTTTTATTCCATATTTTGTTGCTTTTTTGTATTTTGGGGGGATTTTGTTTTTAAGGAGAGTTTTTATTTCATCCTCGGTTGTTTCAGCAACACACTCTGCCATTTTGTTTTTCTCCACTCATGGTATATATGAGCTGATAGCCTAGTAGTAGCCAATCAGAGCGCATGATTGCTCATAGCCAGTGAACGTAGATAGAATAAATGCTGTTATTCCAAGTCTAATTTTGAGTCATTTCACATTTTTTGCATGGAAAAGTGTTAAGAATTATCGTAAATTATAGCTATGTTTTGCCATATTTATGTACTGTTTTCTTGGTTATACTCAAACATGGGCGACACGGTGGTGTAGTGGTTAGCGCTGTCGCCTCACAGCAAGAAGGTCCTGGGTTCGAGCCCTGGGGCCGGCGAGGGCCTTTCTGTGCGGAGTTTGCATGTTCTCCCCGTGTCCGCGTGGGTTTCCTCCGGGTGCTCCGGTTTCCCCCACAGTCCAAAGACATGCAGGTTAGGTTAACTGGTGACTCTAAATTGACCGTAGGTGTGAATGTGAGTGTGAATGGTTGTCTGTGTCTATGTGTCAGCCCTGTGATGACCTGGCGACTTGTCCAGGGTGTACCCCGCCTTTCGCCCGTAGTCAGCTGGGATAGGCTCCAGCTTGCCTGCGACCCTGTAGAAGGATGAAGCGGCTAGAGATAATGAGATGAGATGAGATACTCAAACATACGCTCACCAGCCACTTTATTAGGAACACCCATCCACCTGCTGTTTTCTGCAGTTCTCTAATC